>NC_090266.1:267884637-268194242 GCF_040414725.1 Anabrus simplex
TTGTAGAGTCATACGATCAGCATGATGATTCCTTAGCGACATTTCCAGAAGAGAATATTTTCAATTTTCTTTTATACTATAGATTTTATTTCGACCAAATTTCACATTTAGAGTCTATTCATACAGGATCTGGTTTCGATATGCATGTTGTTTAAATATCACTGAATAGTCCAGCGGAGGTTTTTTTTTACACTATTGATTATATCTCGAGCAAACTTCATTTCTAAAATCTACTGATCCAGTAGCAGATTCCAATATGCATATCGTTTAAGAATCACTGAATACATTAGGGGTTTAGAGGAAGACAGTAGATTTTTTCAATTTTCTCTTACGCTATTGACTATATCTCTACCGCCCCTTCATATTTAGTCTAACCATCCAGGAGCAGGTTTCGATATGCATATCATTTAAAAATCACTGAATAGAATGAGGGCTTATAGGAAGACAGGAAGTGGTAGATTTTTTCAATTTCCTCTTACACAATTGATTATATGTAAAATGTGGACTATATGTGAAACGCCCCTTCATTTTAAATAACTATTATTATGTACGTAATTTCACTTATTCTTCAAATGAGGGGCTTCATGCTCTGCAGCCAGTGACGGACCATCTCGCACACACAGAATCATTTGAAGGATCCATAACAGGAGAAAATCAGTGGATGCATAATTTATCTCGCGGCTTGAAAATTAACCCCACCTAATGTAACTAAACACCGGAGAAACATGAGGTAGGAAAAATCAATCAATCAATCAATCAATCAATCAATCAATCAATCAATCAATCAATCAATCAATCAATCAATCAATCAATCAATCAATCAATCAATCACTACTGATCTGCATTTAGGGCAGTCGCCCAGGTGGCAGATCCCGATCTGTTCTTTCCCTAGCCTTTTCTTAAATGTTTGCAAAAGAAATTGGAAATTTATTGAACATCTCCCTTGTTAAGTTATTCCATTCCCTAACTCCCCTTCCTATAAACGAATATTTTCCCCAATTTGTCCTCTTAAATTCCAACTTTATCTTCATATTGTGATCTTTCCTACTTTTAAAGACACCACCCAAACTTATTCGTCTACTAATGTCATTCCACGCCATGTTTCCACTGACAGCTCGGATCATACCACTTAGTCGAGCAGCTCGTCTCCTTTCTCCCAAGTCTTCCAAGCCCAAACATTGCAACATTTTTGTAACGCTACTATTTTGTCGGAAATCACCCAGAAAAAAACTAGCTGCTTTTCTTTGGATTTTTTCCAGTGCTTGAATCAAGTAATCCTGGTGAGGATCCCATACACTGGAACCATACTCTAGTTGTGGTCCTACCAGAAACTTATATGCCCTCTTCTTTACATCCTTACTACAACCCCTAAATACCCTCAGAACTATGTGTAGAGATCTGTACCCTTCATTTACAATCATATTTATGTGATTACCCCAATGAAGATCTTTCCTTATATTAACAACTAGGTAAGACCTAGGGAACATTCACCCCATCAACGCAGTAATTAAAACTGAGAGGACCTTTCCTATTTGTGAAACTCACAACCTGACTTTTAACTCCGTTTATCATCTTACCTTTGCCTACTGTCCACCTCACAACATTATTGAGGTCATTTTGCAGTTGCTCACAATCTTGTAACTTATTTATTACTCTGTACAGAATAACATCATCTGCAAAAATCCTTATCTCTGATTCCACTTCTTTACACATATTATTGATATACAGTATATAAGAAAACATAAAGGTCCAATAATACTGCCTTGAGGAATTCCCCTTTTAATTATTACAGGGACAGATAAAGCTTCGCCTACTGTAATTAACTGAGTTCTATTGTCTAGAAATATAGCCACCCATTCAGTCACTCTTTTGTCTAGCCGAACTGCACTCATTTTTTCCAGTAGTCTCCCATGACTTACCCTGTCAAATGCCTTAGATAGGTTAATCGCGCTACAGTCCATTTGACCTCCTGAATCCTAGATATCTGCTATATCTTGCTGGAATCCTACAAGTTGAGCTTCAGTGGAATAACCTTTCCTAAGCCCAAACTGCCTTCTATCAAACCAGTTATTAATTTCGCAAACATGTCTAATATAATCAGAAAGAATGCTTTCCCAAAGCTTACATACGATTCATGTCAAACTGACTGGCCTGTAATTTTCAGCTTTATGTCTATCACCCTTTCCCTTATACACAGGGGCTACTATAGCAACTCTCCATTCATTTGGTAAAGCTCCTTCATGCAAACATTAATCAAATAAGTACTTCAGAGTTGGTACTATATCCCAACCCATTGTCTTTAGTATATCTCCCGAAACCTTATCGAAACCTTATCGTGTCTGTCTGTCTGTCTGTCTGTCTGTCTGTCTGTCTGTCTGTCTGTCTGTCTGTCTGTCTGTCTGTCTGTCTGTCTGTCTGTCTGTCTGTCCGTCCGGTTGAATATTCCTAAAAGTGAATAACTGGTGGACTTATTTCAACCAAGTCTACTCACTCCGGATTGTGTTATCTGGTGCATATGATCTCATAGTAATCACATGGAGATTGTATTTATAGGGAGATTATTCTCAAATATTTTCGTTGACATTAGGTCTATGAAGGGACTGTATATAACAAACGTTTAAGTATATGTTATTTCCATTCCTTTATGCCATGTACTTATTGTCCCCTTTTCCGGGGTCGCTCAACCGGCTATACGAGAGTTCCAAGGGTGGAACGTTCGTAGATGCCGAAATTTTGCTCTATCAGGACATCTTAATAACATTTTAATTCGCAGGGCCATTGGTGGCAGGTTAGGCGATAGCTAGGACAAGAAATGTTAGAGATGGACAAATAAATTATACATTTATTGAAGGGGAAAATTGGACATATTCTCATGAATTAAAATTTGAAAAATTTACCCTTCAAAGTGAACAAATAATATTTAAAAGTACTTTCAACTTCTAGAACATCCCTGGGATTTATAAATAAATAAATACAAAATCATTATTATCTGTATACTCTTCATCCAGGCATCGGAAGCGAATCATAATGACTGTAAATTAATCAAAATTTTCAACATTAGTGAAAGTTCTTACCATCTATCAATTTACAAAGTTACTTCCTAATATAACTTCTTTTGTTTCAATTGACACTTTATTTTCTGAAAAACTGAGCATCCTACTTACTCAGTAATGCATGAAACCATGTTGAATTCAACATATCTACCTCCTCATTATTATGTTTATATCCTTCAAGAAAATATATTATAAATTTTATTTCTATGTCCTCATTCTAACCTATATTACTGTATAATTTATACACATAGTTTCGATTTAAATCTGCAATGATTTAATTGATTTGGGCTTTATTTCATAAAGTTTAGTAGCGTGCATTAACCTTCATATCTTTTACTCCCAAATTTAGAAAATATTTTGTAACCAAAGTTTACTTTAAGTTTCTCATTCAGTTCCTTTCATGTCATAAGGTATCATTTCTACTTCTCAACTAATTATAGGCAACGTTTAATGCTATCGCCGATTTAAGTCGCATTTTAACCATACACTCATCCTTTAAAATTAGTTGTATCTTTATTTTTATTAGAAGACTTTTATCTCTCAGTCATATCAATAACTCAACTGGGTCTGTACGTATTATATCCCTATGGCTCAATTTCCTAACAATACATTTATCTCTTTATTCTCTGTTATAGTTTCCAATTATTCGACCTTTTCTATATTATTTACTAACCTTCATTTTTATCACATTCTATTGTTAGGAGATTCTTTGATTTATTCCGTCCTTTCCGAGACCTCATTCGATTGTATTTGATCTATTCTTATGAGATTCTTTGGTTTATTCCCTCCTTTCCGAGACCTCATTCGATTGTATTCGATCTAGCCATCACCAAACAAAATTGCATTTACCGTATTAAAACATTTGTTGGAAATATTAGAGCATAATACATCACAAATCATAGTCTTGGGTTCAACAACATCAGATTCTCTGGCTACGTGAATTTTCACAGAGTTCCGAAAATCCAAATGTGTATAAACACAAAATTCTGTTCACAAGATTCCAAAACATATCACATCCACACCACCATATCAATAAGGGTTTCATTACGGAATTAACTTATTGTTACCGGTATGTAGGTTTATTATTATTATTGTTATCATTATTGATTCCTTAATTTTGGATTATGAGCCCTCAGATGATGTAGACGACTGTACAGTGACGACACACGTAACGCCTATAGAGCGTTCCAACCTTAAATTGCAGTACAGCGTAGATGGAGCGCGCTGTTGCGAAATCGACTCGTGAAGATCACGCTCGAGTGTGACTCAAACAGGGCATCACAGTTCCACATTTGTCGTTTGTAATTTTGTAATTTTAAGTTCATTCATTCATAAATTGATATTTGTAGGATGTTAAAATAAATACAACATACCTTAATCACTGTCGTTGCTCTCAGATATTGGACGTAAACCTTCTATCATTTCTGCAAGGCCTGATGTACTCGCTTTGGATGAACCGGGTTCGGGAGATGAACTTGAGGATGATCCGGACGATGAAGAAAGTTTTATTAAAATCTGTTCATCGTCGACATCGTCCTGTAATTCGTCTGCTTTCCACAAATCTCTTTCATTTTTCTTTACTTCGTTCCCGTAATTTTCCCAATTGTCACCCGCAATGTTATTATACGCAGCGGCTATTAAATTTTCCATATCATTTTTCTTGAATGATACGTTATGATAGCGAATGTAGTTTTTCACCTGAGACCACACCATTTCAACAGGGGTTAACTCGCAGTGATAAGACGTTGAATCTGCAGACCTGCCGCTTTTGCCATTTCATCTATTCTCTGCTACTCATACAGGGCCCTATGCTGAGAAGCGATGTGCAACAATTCTCGCTTGAGCATCCCGTCCTCAAAAGATATTTGCTTTTAACGTAACCACTGTACGATGTCATCTTTTCGCCAAGAAGCCATCGGCAAAGGTTCTAACTTACGGGAGTGTTCGGCAACAGTTGTTCCAAAAACCACTTTTTATAAATTTCACCAGTCATTTTCCTTGTGGGTGTCCGCCGTGTTCTTATGGCGTAAAATGTTAGTTCAGCATTTGGAACAAAACCATGTTCATTACCCGCGTGGACTAAGACGAATCGCGGTCTTCGGCTTTTCGGTGGCCTCAGTCCCGAACTCACTCCTTCAATGCCGGCCTGCCGTGCACTTTTCACTGTCGTATCCTTCCATTCTTTTACCACTGTCTGCCAAATATTTACCCACGATTCATCTGTGTAAATTATAACTTTATTTTTTCCCCTCAAACGCATTATCTCCCCGAGATATCTGTGCCTCCAATTAACAATTTCATCGGTTTCAATGAAAGCTGCTTTAATACCCCGTCTTAAATAACGGAAGCCTATATCATGTAAGAACTGATACAACGTAGTTTTGGAAAATTGTGGCGAAGAATCTTCTCCATTTACCCGACTCAAAATCACGTTCAATGTCGGGGGTATGTTAGCGAATAAAAGAGAGTGAACCACCCGACGCACTCCACTTTGCACAATTTCATCATAGTTAATTTTCCGTGCATTTTTCTGCCGTCCTTCTCTCTCTCTTTTTTTTTTTTTTTGCGGGAGTTCGCAAAGGACCATGCGTGTGTTTCTTCCTTATAGCATAGACTGTTCTTTCGGAACAACCTGTAGATTTAGTTGTTTCCCTGACTGCGCTACTCACATTCATAGTCTTTAAAAATAATCCAGGACACTCATTATAATATTGCGTTCTTTTCCCCTGAGTTTACCTACGGAACGTTTCTTTTTAAATTGACGATCCATTTCCTTCTGCACTTTTTCTTCGAACTAAGAACCACCCGCACGAGCACGAGCACGAACTCACAACTACACAGACTACACAAACACAAAAAACACAATCCACATGTCGTCAAGAATTATACATTTATCACTGATCTTTATTTAATCAATTTTATAATACTGATTAAATGAACACCACTGTCTGTATATTTAAATGCTCACTGTTTGGGAGGTCCCTACTGGCCAGCCAGGTAAGTCACTCGTGAAACGTAACCAAACGAGACGTTCTCCCTCATAAATTAATAGATAAGCGAGATAAGGACTTGAGGTATGATTTAAAAATAACTTCCATATCCGAAGATCTTTTACTTCGCTTTAACCACGCCATTCCAAGTCAATAGCAAAGACGATGGCCAGCGACTGACTTTTTTGTGTACACATTTCTGCCTTTGTTCTTTGAGCTACGGAACGTTTCTTTTTAATTTGACGATCCATTGAACATCCTTCTGCACTTTTTCTTCTAACTAAGATCCCCATGCACGAGCACGAACCACACAAACGAAATACACTTGCCCTATGTCACTGATATGTATTTAATCACTATTATACATACTACTGACAAAATGTTCACTGCACTGCATGCGACTGTCTGGAAATGTTAAAAGCGCATGTTTGGGAGATCACTACCGGTACTTCAGCCAGCCAGAGTCAAGCGCGAAACCAAAATTCAAGGAGACATTCTTCCTGTCATAAATTAAGAACTAAGCAAGATATGAACTTCCGGATTGTTTTAATAATAACTTCCATATCTGAAGTCCATTTGCCTTGCTTTGAACCCCCATGCAAATTCAATAGGAAAGGCGCTGGCCAGCGACTGGACATTTTCGTGCCTGCACATAAACATCCCTGAAAATGACTGAAAATAAACGTATTTACTGCATTTTGTTATCATTTAAATTTTAAAATAAACTTATCTACATCGAGCTGAAATGGTCCTTTACTAGCAGTGAAAAAATTAGGAAAATAATGAGTATAAAATAGGAGTTATGACATGATAAGTTCAATGCAATGAAAATTTTGCATTTGGCGTAACTTTCCATTATATTACCATTTTCACTCTAAATTATTTTTTTACATTTTTTTGTTAACGGCATGAAATTCCCCTTGAAATTATGTACATAACACGATATTCACCCATTTTAACCGATAACATTCTGATTTACGGATATTTGGCAAACCCGTTGCATTATAGTAGGACAGCGCTACCCGCAAAACATGAGAGAAGGAAAGAGACGGAATTATCCCATTACTGCTGTACTGCATTTTAAGGTTGGAACGCTCTAATAGTAAGGGATGAAAACAAAGAATGAGAAGAAAAAGTCACGCATCAGACATAAATCACTCCGTCATCACCACGTAAAATTAGGGGTAAATTCATATAACATACGCTCAATCGTTCGAAACCATTACTAGATCACAGCATACAAATCTTTAATTGTTGTTGAGTTAATTTAAATTAATATATTATTTATCAAACATGGCCAACGTGCACCCTCGGTCTCACCACGTAGTTATAAATCCATCCACCAGTGCAATTCACACGCTCATGCACCCCATTCGCCGCACGGATTCCATTCCATATCATTTCGGTCGAATTGCGCATCCTCGGCATTTTAACAATCACTTTACTACCTAATTTATCTCATAACAACTTGTGTTTAATTATTACATCCTATTTTACCTGACCTTTATTTTCTGATTATTATTCCCCATCTTATGAGAAAGTATTCAGAAGAAATAAATATTACGTGGCTGCCAAGGAATGAAATTAATGTTACGATATGATTCAGACATTTAGGGTACGTCTCAACTTCAATCCATATTCTAATTCAAGTCGTTGCTTAACTGTCGGCTTCCGAAATTATTATTATTATTATTATTATTATTATTATTATTATTATTATTATTATTATTATTATTATTATTATTATTAGGCCTGACTATTCCAGTGATAAACTTTGAAGATCGTAATTCACACACATATTCAAATAATGAACTAGTAACATCCATGCTCTAATTAACGAACACCAAGATGAAAGAAATGATCAAATTTATCTAATAGAAAAATGAATTAATCTAGAATACAATCTGACGAAAATCTACAGTAAAGAAAGTAGTATTTGATTGGTACTCATGTTTCTCGATGCAGACAGATTCAGCTGGGATGTATAGACGTGAAGACAGGTCTCATCTCTCGATTAAGTGGGATAGTACAAGTTCATTGTGCTGGCTCACACAATTACATATTAGACGTATGTGATGTCCACGAAGTCAGGCAATCCGAACTTGTGGCGATAATTCCACGAAATTCTTGTGGAGATCGTCCCTCACCGATCCATGACTTATAATCTTGCTCTCGTACTTAGGCTGAAACTAAGACTCAAATTAGAAATTTGATCCACTTGCATTTACACCGCTAAATTTTGTACTATTTTACGTAACTTCTCTATTTCTTGAGGCAAAGATGCACAACATTTAACGCTCCATTCATTCTCTGGCTCCTTGGAATCGTATCCAACAAGACAGTATAACTCTTAGCCATTATCAGTTGAATTTAATATCTTGATTCAATATCGTACATTTGCATAACTCACGCCATAAGCTGCTTGAAGTTGTCTCTAGCTAATCTACGCACTGTAGTTATCTTCTATGTGAACCCACTCGTATTCGACAGGTTCACGAGTTCTCTCGTGAAATAGTAATTTCTTCTCGACGACTCGAAATGTTCCCAAGTTTACTTCAGAACGAAGTAATCCACACGAAATCGTAGAATGAAATTCTAACTCTAAGTTGGAATACGAACTCATAAGACATTTAAAGACAAAGTCCATAAGATTATGTAAACGTATCCGAAGTTTACAGATGTAATAGAAAAGACGAAGGTATGCCATAAAAAACTGTTTCAGAAAATGTTCGTTCCTTCTCATCTCCTTAGCATTACACCTCTCGTTACTTCTGGTTAAGTGACATAATCTCCAGAGTAGAGTTACTATTGGTTCAGATTGCAGCTTAACTATGATTTGTTCCTTTTTACTAGAACGCGTATTTTTTAAGAATTTTGAAAGCTCCATTTTCCAGTCTTCTCGCATGACGTTAGCTTACCACCGTGTCGTAGCCATGTGTCGTTTACCGCTCGACAAGTTCCGGCCTGATTGCTTCAACGGGACGGCTTGGCTATCGGCTGTTCGCTCGCCCGTGCGTATTGCATGAATACTTAAAAATTATACCAAATATCCTTTTGTTTCCATAAGGTACAATTTGGACGTGTACAGTATTTATCATACGACGGATAATAACGTAGATGATTTACGAAAAATTTTATTTTTTGTCCAAGGCCCTTGGGGTATGTTGTGCATGTCACCTCAAGGTGGGTAACGAGAAAAACTAAAGAGCCATTTTACTATTTCCTGTAGGGCAGATATTAAGGGAGTTACCATCAACGTCACAGCGCCACGCAAATCGTCAGAGATACAATAAGCAACCTGAGAACCACTTACGAGGGAACACATACATGTGTTACACTCGGATTCGGTTGAAATTTGGTAGGAATATTCGTGGGAGGCAGTAGAATGCTAAGGTGAAAACTGCATGTGCCCAACGCAAGTTTAAACGCCAAAATTGATCAAATAAATAGTCGTAAAATTAGAAGTGCCGCGGGAGTATCGGGATGTGGCGGAGAGGTAGGGAGGAGCGAAGCAGCGGACGTGAGCCAACCAGGCTGTAACGAGCTGCGCCAGCAGCCAGACAGTGTGTAGTTAGCGCGTTCCCCTTAACTTCCCGATCAGATGTGCAAAACGTAAATAAGAAAACAGCACATGAAACAAGTATACAAAGGACGATGTTTGAACAACGATGCCAATAAGGTTTGAAAAATTCACGCCCGAGTTCTTGTTACTCGTAATTTTTCAAACCTTATTGGCATCGTTCTTCAAACATCGTCTCAAACCTTATTGGCATCGTTCTTCAAACATCGTCCTTTGTATACTTGTTTCATGTGCTGTTTTCATATTTACGTTTTGCACATCTGATCGGGAAGTTAAGGGGAACGCGCTAACTTCACGCTGTCTGCTGCTGGCGCAGCTCGTTACAGCCTGGTTGGTTCACGTCCGCTGCTTCGCTCCTCCCTACCTCTCCGCCAAACCCAGATACTCCCACGGCACTTCTAATTTTATGACTATTTTTTGTTAAATTTTGGCGTTTAAACTTGCGCTGGGCACATGCAGTTTTCACCTTTGCATTCTACTGCCTCCCTCGAATATTCCTACCAAAGTTCAACCGAATCCGAGTGTAACACATGTATGTGTTCTCTCGTTTGAATTTCGCACAATTTCGGACGAAGAACTGTACCGTGCAATCAATTCTGAAATCGTTCTTATTCTCTTTCGAATTTGTTGGGCTTCATCATATTTTCGTTACTGCCCCGCGTTGTAGTAGCAAAATATAAATTTAAAATATCACAGCAAATGCGTTACTTCGCATAAATTCCTGAAGGAAACAAGTAATCAACTTCAAATTTCCGTGCAAAGAACGGGTACAAATGCTAGTTATATTATATTATGCATGTTGTTGTATGTTGGGTATTTAACCAAAAGGCTGTTTTGATCCTCTACAGCGCTGCCAACTCCTGTCATATATAGCCAAGGTGTCACTGAAGAAGCATACTTGGGAAATGAGAAGTGAGGTAGATTCCCGTTGCTTTCCTCACAGAGCCAGAAGATGCTATTACATATCAGTCTGCCAACTCTACTGAAATGCCTGCAACAACCCACCCTACAAGCAATATTTTCACACCATACATAACAAGGACTGGCTGCATCAGGTATGGTATTACTACCATCGCTCCTACCTCGGTCAGTTTCATATTGTCAAAGCTAAGGATAAGACTGAGACAGGTCAATGAAAGTAACAATTATATTATATTATATTATATTATATTATATTATATTATATTATATTATATTATATTATATTATATTATATTATATTATATTATATTATATTATATTATAGTCCAAACCGTTTATTGCGACATCGCTTTTAACAACGTATAGGATATAACGGCGAAATCTAACGGTCCCGTCTAAATTTTATATAAAAAGTGTATTTTAAAAAATTGCTTCACACCACCTTAATTAAGGCCAAAGCCACTTCCTTCCCATTCCTAGGCCTTTCCTATCCCATCTTCGCCATAAGACCTATCTTTGTCTCTGCGACGTAAAGCAAATAGCAAAAAAGTCGCTTATTACGACATATCATATAAATCGACGTATTTTTATCACATTTTCGGAGAAATGTATCGAGTATAGCGTCCAATGTTCATTTTTGGTTGTTACATATTTGAAACCTGCTGTAAAGCTTGTTTTCAGTAGATTGTCGATTTCAAATCTGTCTGTCAAATAGTCAAGGCAAACATCGCTGTGAAGATGTCGCAAAAATGGGTATTTAATATTGATGAACAAGCACACACAATATAGGGAAATTAACGTCAGTATCGTAAAGGAAGTGGGTGTATCAAACTTAACGGTTTCTACGATTTGGAAGGACAGGGAGAACATCTAATTTATTAGCCAAGATCGTGTGCGATATAACTGATCAATTTACATTGTTACATTGTTGCTACTTATTACCTCGTTCATTAATGTATATTATGCTGGCATATTATTGCTGTTCGTACTGTGTAAGCATTACAAGAAAAATTTCTCCTAGCCCCAGTCCACAAATACACTATTGCAAATGCAGGGCTTATTTCACTTATGCTCTTTGAGTTTTTACTTTATTCTGTTAACCGGCACTTGTGCAGCCTACAACTTACAAACATGTCACTTTTAGTAACAATAAAAATAGGCCTGTTTACACGACCATCGCCCATAACGGCCGTTAAATGGCAGTCCCTTCGGAGTCGTTATAACCGGTCTGGATTTGTATAGTATATATTATAGAGAGAGGATCTTACGTCTTTGATGTCGTTAGGACACGTCCAATTTTAGGAGGTTTAGTGAAAACGGTCCACAGATTCACCCACCTCATTCAGTGATTTTATTGTCCTCAGCAGGCATGAGTGTGTCCGAGCTACAGTTCTCACTTTAGGCAGAAGATAAATATACCTTTGCCTAGTATTGCAGCAAGGAACACGTATTGGGATCAACTCCAACAATGCTGAGAAATCCACTCTATTCGTCAGACACTCATAAAGAAGGAGGGCATTGGCACATCTTTACGAGTGCAATGTCAACATACTCATAGTCTTACAAAAAATACTCGTAATCGGACGAAGGAGGGAATCATCCAAACCTTTGTACTTGATCCATTTCATGAACCTCGTTTGGACTACCTGCATGTTTTGTATTCAATTTTGCTGAGAAGTTAGCCACACCTCACAACAGGATTCTGAAGATGGCCTGATTAGACTGAAAAAGCAATATTCTAGGACCAAAACGTTCGGCACACTTTCTTTTCAGAAAGCCAAGTAATTAATACACTTTCCTAGAGATCGTATACAAATGTTTCTCGAAGGAATGACCGTATCAGTTTGAAAGTGATACGCCAAGATCATTTGTTCCATTCTCACGAGCTGTTTGAAAATTGCATGAATGATAAGGGCAATTTACTGGTTCCAACTTACGTGAAAATGTAACTGCATTTCATTTTGAAGTACTCAAATCAATTGTCCACTTTTGATACCAGATAGTTAGGAGGTTTAAGTCAGACTGTAGCAACTTACAGTCCAACTCACTATTTACCACCTTAAAGATCTTCATATCATCAGCCTAAGCAAGGTAATTACTCAGTTGTATAACCTTGTTATATCATTTATGAATATGAAAAAGGACAGGGGACCCAATAAAGAAACTTGGGGGGACACCGGAAGTAGGGTGGTACGGCTTTGCTATAATACCATCAGATTTTACTACTCATACCCTGTTAGTGAGAGAGCTTCTAATCCACTCCAGAGCACTTCCTTTTTATTCCGTATGCTGACCATTTGATGAGCAGAGCGTCAAAGGCTTTGGAGAAGTTCACGTAAACAAGATCCACTTGTTGCGTCCTATCCATGGATTCTGAAATGAAATTGATATACACCACCATAATGGATACGGTAGACCATTTCTCTACGAAACCGTGCTGATGTATATTAATATACTGTGAAACTGAACTACACAATCTGGTATACACGATCTTCTTTGCCACGTTTGAATTCAGGGACAATAACACAACAGGTCTACAGAAAACAATCACCATTATGTTTCCTTTCTTGACAGCGGGATGACGTAAACTTTCTTCCACTCACACAGAAAATACCCTGACGAGAATAACATACTCATTATGATGTTACGTGGCCTACCTAGCTCAGATGCACATTCTTTCAAAACAGTTACGGGTACGTCATACAGACCAAATGATTTGGAGATATCCAAAGATGCAGGAATTGAAGATACCTCTGCAGGAGTGGTCTCTATTAAGGTCAGGCCCATATCACACATGGGCGAAGTGGAGAGACTAAACTCTTCGGCACGTGAATGATACTTTTCAAACGTATCTGAAAAACTGTCCAAGACGTTCCTTTTATCCAGTAATTCTTTCCCGTTCTGAAGTATATTAGATGGCAGGAGGGATGAACTTCTTTTGTTGTTCACAAAATTCTAAAAACACTTCGGATTAGCAACTAACTTCGATTCAATGGAAGTTACATAATTTGTGTATTTTTGAGCTGAAGAGTCTTAAATTTACCACGTATGGCCGAGAATAGCACGTAATCACTACTTTGTCCCGTTTTCATAAAATTCCTTCTTGCCCTATCCCTTCCTTTTAATTTATCAATCACCTGTGTCGAACCAGCATGGACACTTCCACATGCCGAATATCCGGGACGGTACAGTGTCTTTTATAATAGCGCGAATGAGGTCGTAAAAATGGTTAACGCCTCATCGACGGAGGGGGAATCATCGATCAAATTTCAAGGACAGAACGAAAGAAGACTTCTGATTTGGGGAAAATCGGCCTTAGTCCACGCGAAAATTAAATTCCTCTGCGGTACGGGGTGCTTAACTCGCGGTAAAAATTAAGTGAATCCTACGGCTCGATGGTCGGATTTAATGACCTTTTTTGTCTCAAGGCAGTCCAAGTAGGCATAGTATTGTTCCGAGGTTAAAACAAGATCCAGGAAGTTCTCCTTTCTTGTTGGTAACTGGCACATTTGCTTGAGCCCGAATTCACTGATGATTTCATGAATAAGAAGACTTCCGATCATCTCTGTTTTATAACAGGACCAGGTTTCCAAGCCAAATGCCTGATGTTACACTAGGTGTATGGGAATACGTGATGTAACATGTAGAATATTTGAATCCACAAGGGTACGCTTGTATTTATCCAAACAATGGTTCGTATTTGCTAAGATATTGTTTTCTTTACCCCTAGGTCGGTCTGGTGCAGTGGGACCTCCAGGACCACCGGGACCAAAAGGACCACGAGGTAAGTTTAAGTGAAGCAATTTCATACTCGTTATAAATGGTAAATCGTCGGAGTAATAACTTCTTATACAGCCTGGACTAGTTAAAAAATGTAGTCTCAATAGTTCTGAATAAATGTATGTCGATTTAAAATAAAGTTATTGGTTATTACTTATTTGCAGTCTGTAGAAATTTCAGTTTTGCTAGAGTAACGCACGTGCTATATGAGCGTGGCCGTGTACCAGTATGTGAAATTTCCTAGAACATTAATATCTGGAAACTTTTATCAAGAAGACAGTCATTCGACAGTAGTTATAAAAGGGGGAAGCTGGACAAGGGGCAAATGCGCAAGTTGTCCGCTATAGATGGGCTCTTATAGGACTAACTCCGAGATCTGGCACACGGGCTAATGCGCAAGATGGCGGCTATACATAGGCCTTTATGGAGAAAACTGGCTCAGAATAGGATAGGCGGTATACATAGGACGTAAGGAGATGTCCTAGGGACTAATGCGCAAGATGGCTGCCGCGTGTAACTTCCTAGTGCTAGGGCCCCGGAGGCAAGATGGCTGCTATAAAATGGTAATATGAGACTAACTATAAGGAGCTGGGCCAGGGGTTAATGGTGATATATTGTTCAGGCAAGGGCTGCTATGCAAGGTAGCTGCTATACTCTATTCCTATACACCAAGGGCTACCTCAGGGGCTCACAACTTTTAACTTATGACCTATTAGTCTTATCAGCTCAACTTCAGGGGATTGAGGCAAGGGCTGCTATGCAATATAGCTGCTATACTCTATTCGTATAGACTTAACTAGAGAGCTGTCTTCGGGGATCACAACTTGTAACTTATGACCTATTAGTTTTATCAGCCTAACTTTTGAGAACGTAGGCAAGGGCTACTATGCAATAGGGCTGCTGTACTGTATTATCATTGACCGAACTCTAAAGAGGAATCTCAGGGGCTCACAACTTGTAATATATGGGACTAACCCCCAAGAGCTAGGACAGGACCTAATTGGCATGGGGGTAGAGTGGTCGATCGGTTTAACATAGCCTCTTAAGACGCTAACTCCCGAGAGCTGGTCCAGGTACTCTATTCGTGTAGAACTAACTAGATGGCTGCCTTTGGGGCTCACAACTTTTAACTTAAGACCTATTAGTTTTATCAGGCTAACTTTCAAGAACTGAGGCAAGGGCTGCTATGCAAGGCGGCTGCTACACTCTAATCGTGCAGGCTTAAGTAGAGGGCTGCCTCAGGGGCTCACAACTTTACACAGCAGCAGGGGTGTGTAAGCCTATCTTACAGAAGTGTAGCCAGTACGCTACTCCCTCTGCGAGGGCGCGACCGCATAAAGGGCAAAAGGGCTAAATGTTGAAAGGGTAAAAGGGCTAAATGACTAAAAGGACAAAAGGGTAAAAGGGCTAAATGGCGAAAGGGCAAAATGGCAAGAGGGCAAAAGGGCTAAAGGACTAAATGGCAAGAGGCTAAATGGCAAAAGGGCTTACATTTTTCTAGTATTTAGGATGCCTCTTCTCCTTTATCTGGGCTTGAGTCCGGCTCTACAGCTGGAGGTGAAGTTAACACCCTAAGGAAGGGGGAATGTTGGAAAAGTGTCTGTACCAGTATAGCTACTCGATCCACTACATGCTACCGAAGGATGGCTTAGGTGAGGGTGAGGGTGAAGGTGGGGGCAGGGAATGCAGGAGGGTGTTTAGGCTGATGTACTATCGAGAGAGAGCTTACAGGTAAGGTCTTCACGTTGAAGAGCTGTTACTCAATAATACCTGTACGACGTAATTCTTGCTCTATTTCAAAAATATCTACTTTATACTCTGTGAAACCACCATCTTGATAGGCTCTTAGCACTTGCAAACGTTTTACGAGTAGGTTGGGATCTTTACAGTATCTTACTTTACATGGGGTAAAATATTCTCGTTGTGAACTTTGAGCCTGCATACAGACAGTTGATGTGTAGGGACTTGTTTTGATGTAATATGTGCTTCTGCAGTAGCGTTCCTAGGTACAAACTTAACTTGTTTGATAGTAAAGAAGCATTGAAATCTTCTTCTTGAGATGTTTGCACAGAGACAGAACGTGTAGTAGGCTTAGAAAACGAAGTAAAATCATAAAGCTCTAGTGGCAAAGAAACATTGAGATCTTCGTTTTCTTCTTCTCCTTCTTTTTCTTTATTATCACTATTATCATCATCACCACCATCATTCTCATTATCATCATCATTATCATCACCTTGCTTCTATTTATCTTGAAGTGTGTGCTTAGTATCAGAACTTGTAGCAGGCCTAGGCACAAAGGGAGAATTAAAAACCCTCTCAAAGGTGTACTTTTTAAAAATAAATCCGTATTTACTTGAATACGGTTGAGCTCTAAATTTTCTTTACGATGAAGCTACATTAACGCGGCTTCATGACGTTCATCGTTGTAAGCGTTCTTGAAATCTCTTCTGCACTGTTTGCGTTGAAAAATTGTCCTACAAGATATCTCATGACGTCTCTTGTGATAGCCTCGGAGAAATACTTTTCCACACTCCTTGTAAATATAGCTAGAAATGGGTTGTTCCATGATGGAATTTATCTTCTGCTAACAGATTCTTCTTTAAAAGAAACAAACTAAATCTACTAGACACCCGCTACTCTCTACTTATATAACATAATACAAAGCTGTGTAGATTAGAAAAGTATCCTATAGTAGCTTAGGACGAGAGGTCTTACGAGGACCTGAACAGCTTGACGGTTAACAGTAAACTAATACAAGAAGCGTATAACCTATCTTATATACTTTATATGGCAGGGGGGGGGGGAGATTAGAAGGGGCAGTTGAGGAAGAGGGAATGAAGCGGCCGTGGCTTGGCACATACGGGCAATATATCGATATATTTCTTATGAAATCGAGCCTGCTGCGTCGATTGACACCTCTTCGCCGGCTGCCCTTCGTTACGCCAGCCCGTAGTGGAGTGATCGAATCACCATGGCTTGTATTTCCTCTCTGTACGTGGCGGTGATGGAGTGTTGTGTGTTTTGGAGCAACTTTCCTAATTTCATATGTTCTTGCAATGGCATACGTCATAAAGTGCTAGAAACAACATTTCGATTCGTCGAATTTGGGGGTTAAATGCCAGTGAGTCAAATATCTCTAAAACCGTGTGTCCTAGAGAAAAACGGACCATTTCCGTGGCCCCTAACCGTGAAGCACCCCATATGATCTCGCTATCTAGAAAACTATGGCATAAGTTATCATGTGATAGGTCCATCGGTTCGGTTGCTACATAGATTATTTCGCATTTTGTCTGTATTAGCCTGTAGTGTTGTGTCTTGGAGCAACTTTCGTATCTTCATACGTTCTTGCCGTGGCATTTGACATAAAGTGCCAGAAGAACGGTTCGATTCGTCAAATAAGGGGGTTTAAATGCTAAAGAGTCTAATATCTCGAAAACGCAGAGCTAGTAATACAGATTCTGTTGTAGAGAACAGGTGAGGTACGTGTTAATGCATTTTGTCTTGTAGGCCTAAATAGCAGTGATACTTGTTCAATCTGTGTATTATTCATAGGTTCAGATTGCCAGATTGCGTATGGTTAAGATATCAGATGGGGTGTTACACGGTTAGGGGCTATGAAAATTGTCCGGTTCGCTCTAGGACGCACCGTTTTCGAGACATTTGACTCTTTAGCATTTAAGCCCCACACCTGGCGGGAAACCAACAGTCAACGCTCCACATGGTGGGAACCGACAGCCAAAGCCCTAGCAACAGTCCCCAAACCGTCACCAAGAGGTCTTCATCATAGAGATAACTCCAAACCACGGCCCCATCCTCAACATTCCCAGCTGAGCTGCTCTCCCATTGGCTAAGAACAGTCACGTGACCAGCTGCAAGCTCTCTCATTGGCCAGGGAGGCTGTATGACCTTGACATTGTGTTTCAATCCGACTAGCGCTACTACTTTCGAGACATTTATTGGTCGTGAAATGTGAGATCTCCTATATCTGTGTCGACACCTAAACTGGAATACCTGGTTTGGTTTGGCTTATCCTCCTAGTCGAAAACAACCTACGAAGATAATAATTGCAAAATAAATGTAAAAGTACCGCAGATCAATGGTCATTTATGGGTTAGCATTTCATTATTCATATCCTTGCATTGTTACAGTCCAGAAGTCTGTCCGATGTACTCAATGTATCTTGATCGACAATTTACACAGGCTGTCTGACAATAAGGTACGGTTGTTGTAAGAGGACATGCTGCTCTGAATCAAAAATCAGTCACCCACGTATATTTTTTAATATACTCCGAATGAAAATGACCAGAAAATCGACAAGGAAATATAAGTTTTGTCGTAACAACTTCTGTGTCAGCCTGCATAGTGCGTAGTTGGCCGAGCTGCCTTCCTTGATAGCCTTGGACGGTGCGCTACTTTAGCCCACTGACATGTCGTTCGCTCAAAAGTGACCTTGCTAGTAACAGCGGCGTATCAAACAGCAGTATCTGATCGTCATGCCCCGACAATGGCGTATTAATTCTGATTACCTTGCACTAATGGCGTGCAAAATGTTCTTCCTTACACTAAAAGTCCTCTTGGTTTTGGTTAATAATAGTGCAATGGTTTTATTAAATATATTGATAAATACGGTACATTTCGTGCCCACCAAAGTACGCGACTTAGACACATCTGCAATGAAATGACTGAAATGGCATAAGCACGAAACATAAGTTTTGTAATAAAAGTAAATATTGAGTACGTGTACTGTAGTGTTGACAAAGGAGTAAATAATATCCTAGGATATAGGCTAATAACGTTCGACGTAGTTTGGCAAGTTATTACTGAGTTTTGATAGGTATTTTTCAGGAACGTACACCACTATTAATGCCAAACTTCTTCATTACGTTATTTAGATTCCCTGCTGTAACATTCCCGATCGTTACAGATCGACTATGGAGCCCTAAAACCATTGACGAGATAAATGTATTGATAATTGATTGATGTTGATTACGCATCGCCGGGCTGGGTAGTGCAGACGATTGAGAGCCTACGTTCTAAGCTCAAGTTGGTGGATTCCACCCCAGCTTGGTCCAGTGGTATATGAAATTGCTCGGATACGTCAGCCTGGTGTCGGTAAATTAACTGGCACGTTAATGAACTCCCACGGGAAGAGTTGGGGTAACTCGGCGTCTCCGAAAGCCGTAACAGTAGTCAGTGGGGCATAAAACCAGTAACGTTATTATTGTTTATACATCGTACATATTGAACCCGAGTTGGACGGGTGCAATATGTACTGTGAAAATTAATACTTTTATTTCATTTTTGTAGCGTATTTCATATGGCGCAGGACACAAACGTGAACATTTACAGGAAAAGCTATTTTGAACTTCTCCTTCCCGATGCCCCACTTGTCCAAGAGATTGCTTAAGGCGCGTGCAGTGGTACGATTGATTAAGACTCTACACGTGGTGAAAAGAAGTGAGCTCCGTGTGGGTGTGTAGTGTTCGCAGTTTATTTGGTATTGAACACTATAACAATTCCGATAATTTTGATAGTGAACTTAAATTCAAGTAATTGCATTGTGTAACTGCTCAGGAAACAAACATGGCAAAAAGTTCACAGGTAAGAACACCTTGAAATGTACCTTTGAACGAGACAACAGACCATCGGCAATAGGAATCTCATGAATTGATCCGACGTTACTGGAAATGACAGCATACCACATAGATATGATTCAGTTGTATACAATACAAAATTCCACTTTCATTAAGGTAATATCAAATACTATTTCTGAAAGATTGATTTTTAATTATCAGGGTACCCGCAATATGACATTACAGGATGGTTGGATAGGGAAGGTAAAAATCAGTGAAGCAGAAATAGTACAGACAGCAGTGCGGCTGTTAAACGTATCACCAGAAGTCCCAGTAGAACCTTTTAATTCGGTGCTTCATAAATATTGGGAAACTATTTACCACAGGCGAGAAAAATGGTCTCAGCAATTAGCGGATTAGATGCATACATGTCCAGACTATAATTCGACAAATCATCCCTTACGTCAGACTGGGTTAACCGAGAAGAGGTATGTAAATACGGCAGCTGCGCAAATCAGCTAACCCACAATTTATACATTAGTAGACAGATCCTCAAGGCAACATTCCTAACTCCAAAAATGAGCTTCTCCTCAAGGGGGAACGATATTTCTACTGCATGCTTGCACAACATTACATGTCTAACATAGGTGTGTAAAACATACTTCACTTCATAGAAATATACATTCATCCAGAAGATAGTTCCTTCCTCACAAGACCTATCACTAAAGTGGAAATAGAAGAGGTTATCAGAAAAGCTGCTCCTAATAAGAGGCCCGGGATGTATGCCTTCACTTGTAAATTGTACGGTTGAAAACGATCTTACCCCTGTCCTGAACTACGCGTTCAACGAAAGATTTACGCCCGCATGTACGGAAGACATTATCATAATGATTTCTAAGAAAGCAAGCTGCAGACATTTGCCGGATTATAGACCAATAACAATACTTATTATAAATTATTTTCTACTAAAGTAAGAGAAATGATTCCTACATTGATTGGTATTGGGCAAATTAGAGAGTTCCAGGTAGGACTATTATGCACAGTTCTTTGGCATTCCGAGACTTCATTACTTATTACTTTATGTATTCTGAAGGGTCTGATTTTAATTTTAAACATGGATTTAAGCAAATATTTTGACAGGATTTCGCATAAATTTCTTCTGAGAAAATTCAAAATTCGATTTCCTGAACAGCTTGGAACGGCCATGAAGTATATACCTTTTGGCTACACCGCGACTGCTGATGACGGCCATTTGTCATATCGAATTTCAGTTAATAGGTCTACACGTCAAGGATGATCACTTTCAATGTTGCTTTTTTATCTTAACATAGAACCAACCATTCGGAGACTGCACAAAACTGTTAATGGCCTTCGTTTAAACACTGAAGATTTTAAGCTGGGTGCTAATGAGGATGATTTGACGTTACTCCTTACCGATGCTGACCTGTCAGACGTTCATATTGTGCTATTGGAGTTTTCAAATGCGTCAGGAGCAAAAGTAAACTTTGAAAAGTCATTCATGTTCAAATAGGATCTTTTCTATTTTTGCAATTGGCTTTAAGTCGCACCGACACAGATAGATCTTATGGTGACGAAGGGATAGGAAAGGCCTAGGATTGGGAAGGAAGTGGCCGTGGCCTTAACTAAGGTACAACCCCAGCATTTGCCTGGTGTGGAAATCGGAAACCACGAAAAACCTTTTTCAGGGGCTACAGACAGTGGGGTTCGAACCCACTATAATAATAATATTATTGGCTTTACGTCCCACTAACTACTGTTACGGTTTTCGGAGACGCCAAGGTGCCGGAATTTAGTCCCGCAGGAGTTCTTTTACGTGCCAGTAAATCTACCGACACGAGGCTGACGTATTGAGCACCTTCAAATACCACCGAACAGAGCCAGGATCGAACCTGCCAAGTTGGGGTCAGAAGGCCGGCGCCTCAACCGTCTGAGCCACTCAGTCCGGCGAACCCACTATCACCCGGACACAAGCTCACACCCGCGCGCCCCTAACCGCACGCCCAACTCACCCGGTCCAAATAGGATATGATGATGCTTATTGTTTTAAGGGGCCTAACATCGAAGGTCATCGGCCCCTAAATAGGATCTGAGCGACGCAGAAGAGATCAGTATTCCGAAGACAAACAAGTGCATAATCTTGGTTTTCAAATTCTGAAAGACATCTGTGAAACCATAGAATTAAATTGGAGTGCTCTATTTCATGGGATTCGCTTCCAGTTAGCAGAAAATTATTCACGAAGGCTAAATATCTTTTAAAATATTTGGTTTCCTAACATTTACGCCTTATACAAACTATGGCACACCACACAAATACCACCTGCTCCGCATGATGTCTGTCAACGCACAGACATGTCAATTGGTTACTGTCTTTGGAGAGCCTTTTGGCACAGAGTGCGAAGGAAACAGTTAAATTTAAAAGAACATCTTGGCGGACTGGGACTGTATGCAGTTAAACTGAAATGAAAGTTAAGGGTATATTCAGCTCGAAGACAGGTCCAAACCTCCGCAGAGGTTTGCCTGAGACGGAGTTTTACGTACGGTAGTGTGGCCAGTTCCTTTCCGCACCAACAGTACGTGGCAACCCATCCAAATCTTGACCACGGCCAATGTTGCGTAAGTTCGGATGTCTCACGGGATCCGGTGCTTCAACAAGGCTACGGCCGTTGGCAGCTAGAATGTAGTTGTCTCTTTTTCAGACACGTCATAGAGGAAATATATATGACGGGAGAATGATTTGATTGTGATTGTAGTAAACTGGAAGAAAATCCCTATTTTCGAACAACCTGCGAATTTAAAGATATAAGAGAACTCTAGGTATTATTGAACAGCTTCCGCGTAACCAAGTTTTAGACGGCTCCTTTGACCGAGTTAAAAAGTTGTACAACATCCTGCTTCAAAGTAAAAGCCTCGAGCCGATCTACAGTGCGTCAACGAATGGACGAAAATAGAAAAAACATGCTTTATCTTACTTGTGCACCGCACGAAATGAATTACAGATTATTGCTAAGAAAGGAATCCCTGGCCACAAACAGATTAAACTCCCTCGGTCAACAGAGCGAACGTTCAAAGCTACTACATCCAACCGACCCAAGTCGTTATCCCCACACTTGCCAGGCAATTCATCCAGTGTTCGCATAGGTGTCTGGCACGAAAGCGAAGGGTCACGCTTCTTATTACTAGTGGACATTTTTATTATAGACTAGCAAGATACCCGTGCTTCGCTACGGTATTATACTGAAATTAATAATTGAATGCTTATTGTTTTAGATATATAATCCGACGAAATTCGCGATCTGACTCGTTTTCTGCAAGAATCCACCAAAATTACCGATCTGACTCGTTTTTTATTAGATTACGGCACGTTTCCTCCCATTTACAATGTTCATTTCCAGCAATCGATTTCGTACTTCCCGGGCTAGGCTCAGGTATTCCTCCCGGTCAGTTGGGTCGGTAAATCTTTGCCATCTTTTCCTATAATCATTTTTAATATGGATAAAATCTTTCACGAGATCCGGCGTGGGGTCATATTGGGTGCCTTGGCGGCACTGAACCCGCGGCCGGACTGCATTCTTAGTCATAACCCGTCTAGGAGCTGTTACCAGCTCGGTCCGCACATTTGACGACGGTCCGGAAAATTATTATTATTATTATTATTATTATTATTATTATTATTATTATTATTATTATTATTATTATTATTATTATTATTATGTGTTGCTGGAATGGCTGATGACAGGGAAAACCGGGGTATCCGGAGAAAAACCTGTCCCGCCTCCGTTTTGTCCAGCACGAATATCACATGGAGTGACCGGGATTTGAACCATGGAACCCAGCTGTGAGAGGCCGGCGCGCTGCCGCCTGAACAACGGAGGATCCTTATAAGTACATTAAGAACAGTAAAATCGATTGGTCTCACCTCCTTCTACACCCCAGCGCCGTTAAGTTTATTTACCCCCAAAAAATTAAAAGAAGGCTTGTTTCTTTATGTTTAAATGAGATTCCAAACACCAATGTTCACGTCTATTACCTTCAGTTTTGAGATATAAGTATCCCCATAAAAATAATTCACTTTTTTCACTTCATTTCACATTACTCCCCCGCCCCCTAAGTGAATTTTCCGGCAAAAATTACTTGTTTCTTTAATAGTAAAGGATCTTCTAAATAGCAATTATCACGACTCTAACTTCTTCAGTTTTTGATTTATGTGTCCTCATGAAAGGAATTCAACTCCTTTACACTCCCGCCCTCCAAGATGGTTTCCCGCCACAAAACGCCTTTTTCTTTGTTTTTAAAGGAGATCCAAATATGAATTTTCACATCTGTAACAACTTTAGTTTTTATTAGATGTATATATTCTCATACAATTAAGTCAATTAATTTTTCAATTTTTTCACCCCGTCACCCCCCCCCCTTTCTTTGGATTTTCCGAGAATAAGTGTTTCTTTACTTTTAAAGCAGATTGCAAATATCAAATTTCACGTCTGTAACATCTTCATTCTTGAGATATCAGTAGCCTAATTAAAAGAATTCAACACCATTTTCAGTCACTTTTACCTCCCCCCTCCACCCAAGTGGTATTTCCGAAAACTAAAAATACACGTTTCTTCACGTTTAATAGAGATAAAAAATACCGTTTTTCACTTCTGTAACATGTTAATTTTTTTAGACATACTGTAAAAATTCTCATTATAAAATTTCACCCCTTTTGAGTTCCCCTTCAGTGGAGTTTCCTAAAACAAATCACCTATGTTCCTTTACATTTACAGGAGATTCCAAACACCCACTTTTTATGTCTGTAACATTTTACGTTTCCAAGATATTCTGTAGATATAGTCTTTCAAAAAATTCACCACAATTTGTCACCCCTGTTTAACCGCCATTAATTGGATTTTCCAAAAACTAAAAAATACGTGTTTCTTTACTTTTAAAGGAGATCCCATATACAAATTTTCAGTTCTGTAATATCTTCCGTTTCTGAGATATATGTATCCTCATTAAAGGCATTCAACCCATTTTTCACCTTTTACACCCCTCCCATTGGGATTTGCAGGAAACAAAAAATACGTGTTCCTATATTTTTAGAGGAGATTCTAACTACCAATTTTTACATCTGTAAATTTTAAAGTTTTAAGATGTAGACACACTCATTTTACAAAATTAACCCCCCCGTTTCACCCCCAATATTTGGATTTTACAAAAACGAAAAAATACGTGTTTCTTTACTTTTAAAGTAGATCCCAAATACCAATTTTCAGGTCTGTAATATCTTCAGGTTCTGAAATATAAGTAGCCTCATTAAAGGCATTCAACCCTTTATTCACCCTTTTACACCCTTCCTTTTGGGATTTTCCGAAAACAAAAGAATACGTGTTTCTTTATTTTTAAAGGAGATTCTAAATACCAGTTTTTACATCTATAAACTTTAAAAGTTTTGAGATATAGATACACTCATTTTAAAATATTACCCCCTTTTCACCCCCCTTAATTGGATTTTCCAGAAACAAAAAAATACGTCTTTCTTTATTTTTAAAGGAGATCCCAAACACCAATTTTCAGATCTGTAATATCTTCAGTTTCTGAGATATAAGTAGCCTCATTAAAGGCATTCAACCACTTTTTCACCCCTTTTCACTCCTCCTATTGCGATTTTCCGAAAACAAAACAAAATACGTGTTTCTTTATTTTTAATGAAGATTCTAAATACCAATTTTTACATCTGAAAACTTTAAAAGTTTGGAGATATAGATTCACTCATTTTAAAAATTCACCACCTTTTCACCCTCCCATTAATTGGATTTTCCAAAAACAAAAAAATACGTGTTTCTTTATTTTTAAAAGAGATCAAAGGTACCAATTTTCAGGCCTCTAATATCTTCAGTTTCTGAGATATACGTACCGGTATCCTGATTAAAGACATTCAACCCATTTTTCACCTCTTTTCAACCCCCTTATTGGGATTTTCTGAAAACAACAAAATACGTGTTTCCTTATTATTAAAGAATATTCTAAATACAAATTTTTACGTCTGTAAACTTTTAACGTCTTGAGATACAGATACACTCATTTTAAAATTTCAACCCCCTTTCACCCCCTTATCTAAGGAATATCCAAAAATTCTCTCTTAGCGGGTACCTACATCTTAATATGAATCTATGCCCAAAATTTCATTTCTTTATGTCCAGTAGTTTTGGCTCGGCGATGATGAATCAGTCAGTCAGTCAGTCAGTCAGTCAGTCAGTCAGTCAGTCAGTCAGTCAGTCAGTCAGTCAGGACAAGCTATTTTATATATATATAGACTAGCAAGATACCCGTGCATCGCTACGGTAATATACTGAAATTTATAATTGAATGCTTATCGTTTTATATACAACCCGCCGATATTCGTGATCTGACTCGTTTACTGAGAGATTACGGCAACGTTCCTCCCATTTTTCAATCTTTCTTTCCAACAATCGATTTCGTATTTTCCGGGCTAGGTCCAGGTATTCCACCCGGTCAGTTGGGTTCCTAAATCATAGCCATGCTTTCCTATAAGCATTTTTAATGCGGATCAAATCCTTGAGGAGATCCGGTGTGGTGTCCTCTTAGGTGCCTTGGCGGTACTAAACCGGCGGCCGGACTGCAATCGTAGTCATTACCCGTCCAGGACCCGTTTCCAGCACGGTCCGTACATGTTGACGACGGTCCAGAACATTATTATTATTATTATTATTATTATTATTATTATTATTATTATTATTATTATTATTATTATTATTATTATTATTATTATTATTATTATTATTATTATTATTGATGTTCTGGACCCCACAGCAATATGCAAGACCGCTACTTGGCGGTAAAATACATCTGCTGCCATTGTCATTGCTAACAATGTGACCAGCACCATTGTTGCGCGTAGGCAAGTGTGCGGAATTTCTGGCGATACGAATGACATACCTCCGTGTATTATTGACCTTATTATAGAGGTGAACAATTTGACGGCCAATCTCATTCCTATCGTTTATTTCAAATGTGTTTAAATTTTTATTTATATGCCAGGAGAATCTACTCTAATCTAAGAACGTTCTCCGAAGGAAAATATGGCTGTTGAAAAAGAACCCAGGAAAGATTAAAAATGATCGGTTTATGATCAGAATAATTACATCGCAAGTCTACAGCCTGTTTCCTATCATTCGACAGGATCAGTGATGGAATGAGTAAAGCCCCATCTAGCGGCAACAATAGGAATTGTGCCGGCTGCCGAAGCTCCCCTCTGGGGCAATGATCGATGAGTGACAAATGAAATGAAATATTGGACAGTGTTGCTGGAATGAATGATGACAGGGAAAGCCGGAGTATCCGGAGAAAACCTGTCCCGCCTCCATTTTGTCCAGCACGAATGTCACATGGAGTGACCGGGATTTGAAACACGGAACCCAGCTCTGAGAGGCCGGCGCGCTGCCGACTGAGCAACGGAGGCTCCTTATAAGTACATTACGTACAGTAAAATCAATTGGTATCACCTCCTTTTACACCCCACCGCCGTTAAGTTTATTTACCCCCACCCTCCAAAAAATTAAGAGAAGGCGTGTTTCTTTATGTTTAAAGGAGATTCCAAATACCAATATTCACGTTTATTACCTTCAGTTTTGAGATATAAGTATCCCCTTAAAAATAATTCACGTTTTTAACTTCCTTCCACACTCCCCCCCCCCTACCCTCACAAAGTGATATTAAAGCAAAAAATACTTGTTCCTTTAATAGTAAAGGATCTTCTAAATACCAATTATCACCACTCTAATCTTCAGTTTTTGATTTATGTGTCCTTATGAAAGGAACTCAACTCCTTTTCACTCCCGCCCCCCCCCCCAAGATTGTTTCCCACTAAAACGCGCTTTTCTTAAAGGAGATCAAAATACCAATTTTCACGTCTGTAACAACTTTAGTTTTTATTAGATGTATGTATTCTCATACAATTAAGTCAATTAATTTTTTCTATCCTTTAACACTCCAAATCCCCTTCATTGGATTTTCCGAGAATACGTGTTTGTCTACTTTTAAAGCAGATTCCAAAAATAAAATTTCACGTGTGTAACATCTTCATTTTTGAGATATCAGTAGCCTAATTAAAAGAATTCAACACCATTTTCAGTCACTTTTACCCCCCACCCCCCTCTACCCAAGTTGTATTTCCGAAAACTAAAAATACACTTTTCTTTATTTTTAATAGGATAAAAAATGACCATTTTTCGCTTCTGTACATGTTAAGTTTTTGAGATATACTGTAGAAATTCTCATTTTAAAATTTCACCCCATTTTAGTTCCCCTTAAGTGGAGTTTCCAAAGACAAATCACCTATGTTTCTTTACACTTACAGGAGATTCCAAATACCCACTATTTACGTCTGTAACATTTTACGCTTCTCAGATATTCTGTAAATATAGTCTTTCAAAAAATTCACCCCAATTTGCCACTCCTGTTTAACCGCCATTAATTGAATTTTCCAAAAGCAAAAATATACGTGTTTCTATATTTTTAAAGGAGATCCCATTTACAAATTATCAGTTCTGTAATATCTTCAGTTTCTGGGATATATGTATCCTCATTAAAGGCATTCAACCCATTATTCACCCTTTTACACCCCTCCTATTGGGATTTAGAGAAAACAAAGAAATACGTGTTCCTTTATTTTTAAGGGAGATTCTAAACACCAATTTTATATCTATAAACGTTTAAAGTTTTAAGATGTAGACACACTCATTTTAAAAATTCACCCCCCTTTTCACCCCCCATTATTTGGATTTTCCCAAAACGATAAAATACCTGTTTCTTTATTTTTAAAATAGATCCCAAATACCAATTTTCAGGTCTGTAATATATTCAGTTTCTAAGATATAAGTATTCTCTTTAAAGGCATCCGAACCCATTTTTCACCCGTTTTCACCCCTCCTATTGGGATTTTCCGAAAACAAAAAAATACGTGTTCCTTTATTTTTAATGAAGATTCTAAATACCAATTTTTACATCTCTAAACTTTAAAACTTTTGAGATATAGATGCACTCATTTTAAAAATTCACCCCCCCCCTTTCACCCTCGCATTAATTGGATTTTCCAAAAACAAAAAAAATATGTGTTTCTTTATTTTTGAAAGCGATCAAAAGTACCAATTTTGAGGTCTGTAATATCTTCAGTTTCTGAGATATATGTATTCTCTTTAAAGGCATTCAACACATTTTTTACCCCTTTTCACCCCTCCTATAGGGATTTTCCGAAAACAAAAAATACGTGTTCCTTTATTTTTTATGAAGATTCTAAATACTAATTTTTACATCTCTAAACTTTAAAACTGTTGAGATATAGATGCACTCATTTTAAAAATTCACCCCCCCTTTCACCCTCGCATTAATTGGATTTTCCAAAAACAAAAAATATGTGTTTCTTCACTTTTCACAGCGATCAAAAGTACCAATTTTGAGGTCTGTAATATCTTCAGTTTCTGAGATATAAGTAGCGTATCCGGATTAAAGGCATTCAACCCCTTTTTCACCCTTTTTCACCCCTCCTATTGGGATTGTCTGAAAACAAAAAAAAAGTGTTTCCTTATTTTTAAAGAAGATTCTAAATACCAATTTTCACATCTGTAAACTTTTAAAGTTTTGAGATATAGACACACTCATTTTAAAATTTCACCCCCCTTTTCACCCCCTTAGCGACGGAATATCATAAAATCCTCTCTTAGCGAGCACCTACATCTTAATATGAATCTATGCCCAAAATTTAATTTCTTTATGTCCAGTAGTTTTGGCTCGGCGATGATGAATCTGTCAGTCAGTCAGTCAGGACAAGCCACTTGATATATATATAGATAAGTGCTTCCTTTTACGACGAATATTTGGTAAACAGATTTTCCCTTGGTGTATCTTGGATATACTGTATATATTTTAAAAAGACAAGACATGTCTCGAAATCTCGGCAGTAATATACTCCTTTAAATTTTCTCTTAAGGTTATTAATAATGTGTGTATTTGTTCTCAAGTTTGACTTTTTTTTACTTATTTTTCAGGACAATGGAACATGAAAAACAAAGACATTAATGAAAGATGGATTTTAACCACCGATGCTAGTGGGGAAGGAGGAAATTCTGAAAGCTATCTGTAGTTTTTATAAACCTGGAGACTTCACAGAAGATGTATACATCATTTTAGACAAAAGTTTAGTGCGTTACCGCACGCGGCCTTAAGCAAAAAATTGGCGAATGTCGCTCAAGGTTCGGCCGGTTTTGCTACCTAAAACTGAAAGTGGCCAAAAAGTGCATGTACACCTCCACAATATGTAACACATTGATAAATGCTCGGTGTTAGGGTAACGTGAACACCGATGGATCTTTCTCTACCCGCGGCAGGCTTATTAAACAGTCCGAGGACACTTCTCTAAAAACAAAGAAAAGGCGCGTAGAACCTCTTGTAATCAATAACTCTGCAGAGGAGGTATCTTTTGCTGATAAACAGGCACCATCTAAGGAAAACACACCAACGAAGTACGAACAATCCAAGCGCATATAAGTTATCCAAGCCTTATCCTACAAATTGCGTAGATCTGCGTCTATGTTTACAGTTTCCATGAAAAGTTTGAATTTATTTCATATTTGATTTTACGGTACTGGACTACCGGACGAGATAGTAATTTCTGTATTTGTAGTTGTAAAATTTAACAGCAAGAGGCATGTTTTTTTCGGTCTAAGTGGCCACGAGCGCCTTAAGGGGCATTAAGCAAGTGTTGAAAGCTTAGTTTTGATATTTGTCCACTAGTCCGTAATGCTCGAGGCACTGTGCAATCGTTCTACTGAATCACCACACCAGGAATTGGAAACAAATCTGGAAAAATACTTTCAACCAAAGGTTATCCATAGAATAGAATCCCTACAGGTGAAAACTGGGGAAACATGAGGAGCTAGTTGATGACAGATGTACTCTATGTAATTTTACAGATGATTTGGTCACTGGATTACTACGTGCGTTAAAGCTGCTTAAATGTGGAAATAGAGGTTGAAGGTCATCGACGAAATGTAGGATACATGTAATTTTACAGATGATTTGGTCACTGGATTACTACGTGCGTTAAAGCAGCTTAAATGTGGAAATAGAGGTTGAAGGTCATCGACGAAATGTAGGATACATGTAATTTTACAGATGATTTGGTCACTGGATTACTACGTGCGTTAAAGCAGCTTAAATGTGGAAATAGAGGTTGAAGGTCATCGACGAAATGTAGGATACATGTAATTTTACAGATGATTTGGTCACTGGATTACTACGTGCGTTAAAGCTGCTTAAATGTGGAAATAGAGGTTGAAGGTCATCGACGAAATGTAGGATACATGTAATTTTACAGATGATTTGGTCACTGGATTACTACGTGCGTTAAAGCTGCTTAAATGTGGAAATAGAGGTTGAAGGTCATCGACGAAATGTAGGATACATGTAATTTTACAGATGATATGGTCACTGGATTACTACGTGCGTTAAAGCTGCTTAAATGTGGAAATAGAGGTTGAAGGTCATCGACGAAATGTAGGATACATGTAATTTTACAGATGATTTGGTCACTGGATTACTACGTGCGTTAAAGCAGCTTAAATGTGGAAATAGAGGTTGAAGGTCATCGACGAAATGTAGGATACATGTAATTTTACAGATGATTTGGTCACTGGATTACTACGTGCGTTAAAGCTGCTTAAATGTGGAAATAGAGGTTGAAGGTCATCGACGAAATGTAGGATACATGTAATTTTACAGATGATTTGGTCACTGGATTACTACGTGCGTTAAAGCTGCTTAAATGTGGAAATAGAGGTTGAAGGTCATCGACGAAATGTAGGATACATGTAATTTTACAGATGATTTGGTCACTGGATTACTACGTGCGTTAAAGCTGCTTAAATGTGGAAATAGAGGTTGAAGGTCATCGACGAAATGTAGGATACAGAGAATGATGATCTTCACCAACAAGAGATCCTGAAATTTGACGTTCCACAAAAATCGAGCAAGGAAAAGAATGCAATCCTGTGGTTTCTAGCTGCTACCATTCACTACAATATTTCTGGCTACAAACGACCTATGCACGCCATCCTGTCTGTTTTTCTGGATCATCTGAGAAAAAAAGATGGAGACTTTCCCGACAGCAACAGCTTGATGCAGTCTGTGGACGCCTTCTCTATGACTTTTGACTTTCACCAGCGTAATGTATGTCCTGTAATCTTGCTACATATTGTATAGGTGCTTCGGTGTCTAAACGTGATGCCAGAAATTTAGGAAGCCACGTCAATGGGAGAGAATTCCAGATGTATAAGAAGAGCAAATTCCTCAGAAAATATGACCATTCTTTTCACCAATCTGGATCGCATACTTACAGTATGATTATGAGTGCTTTGAGATATAATTGTAATTTTAATTTTGTTTCCAAAGTATTTTGGTTTAAATTATATTCATACAATTATAATATTGCAATTATTAATATTAAAATTACTCCATTATTGCATTTTTATTATAGTGTGTAACATATTATAATACCGTTTAATTAAATAAATGAACAATATCACGGGACAGGAGAACTACAGTATGTTGTGTGCCAAGTAGTTTTGTGCAGTAATATTCATATTTTGAAGTGAGATAGTTATTGAGGTTTACCTGATGATGTAATAGTAGAAACCAATTATCTTCTTTTGTAACCCATTTTCAATTTACAGTTCACATTATTTTGTTAAATAATTCAAATGGTACACACATTCAAAAATGTTTATTGTTTTCTGGCATACAGTTGTTTTTGTTGTTGTTATTTTGAATTCCTCAATGTACAAACAAATGCACTCGTAGTGACGACCAGCTTGCTGCTCGCTACAGTTTTCAGTCTGATGTACAACTTCTTGAGACCCACCGTGCAGAGAAAAAATAGAAAGTTAGACAGTAGATGTGTCTTCGTAAAGCTTGACGAACATTAAAGAAGTTGACCGGTGCTGTCTACGTATCACAGCCGATTGCCTGCCGGCAGCCATCCTGCTTCACGCGCCAGCGCAGTGTACAGTCCCAAGTCTTGCAGAGTAACTGAGCGTTGGCCTGCTACGTGCTTCCCGCTTCAGCTGTCCACCTATTCGCATTTACTGACAGCGCTTATTGTCATGTCCCGATCAGCTGTTACTACTTTATGAATGATCTCACTTGTCGCGCTCGCTACTCGTCCTATTTTTGAAACTTTGGTGGGCGGGAAATATGTCTCAACAAGAAGTGGATGCCCGTACAGGGCCGTCAATGTATGGTTGATGCTCCGGAGAAAAGAGAGTTAGAAGTGTACACGAAACAAAATGTCCGGGAAAAGATAATATCCGGTGAACTGTTCATAGTAATTAGAACAGGCAGGGGTATCAGCAGCCCGGGTTGAACAAGATTTGGAAAGGTTTATAACTTATATTTTTGGGTGGAATATATCCGCACTTTATTCCTAACGTACTCTCAGACACTTTTATGTGACCTTGTGTTTCATTTGGTTGTTTCTGTTCGTGGTTCTGGTCATTTAGAATCGTTCTGTTGCTGGGCTGAGGAGCTCAAATAGTGGAGCAACTGCCATCTGAATAAAGTTGGCGGGCTCAATCCCGGCTCAGTTCGGTGGTACTTAAAGGTTCTCATATACGTCCACCTCGTGTTGGTAGATTTACAGGCACATGAAGAAACTCCTGAGGGACAAAACTCCGGCACCTCGGCATCTCGAAAACCGTAAAAAATCTAGTTATTGGCACGTAACAAATGGTATTGTTACTTGTCATTGTGTTCCTACAGACTATAATCTCTGTAATCAAAAACATGTTTATCATCTAGAAGGCTTCAATCATGAGTAGGTAATTCAGAAGTAATTGACACATATACAACCTGTCTCACTCGTAAATGTACACTTATCCATTAGATTCATTTTCATTTCTTCATACAGCAAACAAAACGAGGTATTCCATTAGAATCTGTAATATATATTTCTCCTTGAGCACGGTAACTTAAGTATGCTCTGGTTCACCGTCATTTCCCAACAGCAATGGTGACATATTGCACTGACCGACATGCATTTACATTTGAGGTAGAACAGAAGTGTACTATGTGTTCCCTTCAAGCGTGAGATCAAGTCATTCCAGTTTACTGGACTGATGTGAGAATGTTCCCAAGTGATTTCCAATACGTACGTCACAAAGAGAGCACACAGGATATAGGCGATGACATATCCAAGTCACAGCAAAAGAAATAAATAGACACGACATCTTGAACCACTCAGAACTGCAAAAGTATTCCTTCAAAATTTTACGATCTCTCAATATGGTGGATCGTTGTAGGCGTGTAGGAAGTGTGCTCCTGTTGATAGTCGTGTATCTTTTAGCTCGACCGCATTTATCGGGGTTACGTGTGTGCGAAAGTGAACCGATTAAATATTTTAATGTGGAGTTGGGTGGGTAAATAACACGCAAGCTGTAGGATTTATTTACTAAGGAGTATTTGCTTATACATCTACAGAGGCAAATAATTACACTAGTTCGTTCTCTCTGTTCTCACTGTTCAGTCATACTAGTCGTTCATTTTCTAATTTACAATTTAGCGCACTTCACAGTTCACATTCATATCTACTGTACGTATCGCGGCCGTACAGTTCAAAGTTTGCGCCGGCACAACACAGTCTTATAAGTCTGTACGTGGTACAAAGTCCGTACACTCGCAGCGGTCTTCGTTCACTCTTCGTGGTCAATCAGCTACACTGCTGTCTGTCGTTGCTAAGCTGCACTGTCCGTACTTGCCGTCAGGAAGCATACATACACACAACACTCATTCGATACTGTCCACTGGCTGATCCAGTTTTCCACAGCAGCAGCAGCAGCAGCAGCAGCAGCACTTCCAGTGCTCCTCAGCTGTTCACTCACTCCACAGCACTGCACTGGATCACTAACAGAACTGAACCCATACTGAACCACTGAAGTTTGTTCAGCCTGCCTTATATAAGGAGGCCTGCCCTTTCAGATACTTCGCGAGAGTAGAAGGAGTTTTGGGGTTCACCTTCTAGTCTTTTCTGGAGCCATCAGGGAGGCCTAATCTGAGATCACGGAGCAGTGGCAGAGGGGACTGGCCTTGAGCGCGAACCATCAGGGAGGCCTAATCTGAGATCACGGAGCAGTGGCAGAGGGGACTGGCCTTGAGCGCTTGACTCGCTCCCGACTGGTTGCTGCAGTGGCGATATTCATGGCTAAAATCAGGCTAACTTGCTCCTCCCAAGGCCTTGCTTTGAAATGGTGAATACCGTCACAATATACCTCGATGTTAAGTGCGGTATAACTTGTTGGGAATATATACATTTTTTTCCTATTTGTTTTACGTCGCACCGACACAGATAGGTCTTATGGCGACGACGGGACAGGAAAGACCTAGGAATGGGAAGGAAGCGGTCGTGGTCTTAATTAAGGTTCAGCGCAGCATTTGCCTGGTGTGAAAATAGGAAACCACGGAAAACCATCTTCAGGGCTGCCGACAGTAGGGTTCAAAATCACTATCTCCCGGATGCGAGCTCACAGCTGCGCGCTCCTAACCGCACGGCCAACTCGCCCGGTGAAGTATATACTCTTCAATAATCTGAAAATAAGAGTCCACATATTTTGTATGAATGGTAAGCAGAAGTTTTCGGCCAGTGATATTTCTACCTCCAGTCTGACGCTGAGCGTTCTGCAACTAGCACTTGCCGGTGATGTTCATCTAAACCCAGGACCGGAGGAAGTTACCAGCCTGAGCATCTACTTCCAGAGTATTTATACTCTGAATAAGTCACTCTTGGACTTCAAGGTCTCTCTGAGTAACATGTGTGTCTAGCGGAGTCCTAGCTCGATTCTTCAATCGTCAATAATGAAATGCTGTTCAATAATTATGTCATTTTCTGACAAGGTTGGTAAAATGTTCTTACTTCTAGGAGCAAGGGAGGTGGAATTTTAAATGCAGTGAACTCGGCTTACGGGCCAGTGCAATGACCCGACCTAGCGGAAAACTAGGAATTTATTGTTGTGAAAACCACCCCATCCCCTGGCTGAGCACTATGCATTTTTCGCTACTTACCCACAGACGAATTGAAATTATGACTCAATGACTTCGGAGAAACCCTGGGTCGAATTCATCGCGTAGCAAAATAAAATTACGCTATTATTATGTGCAGTTATTTCAACTTAAGCCTGTTATCCTGGGCATCTGATGATTGTGGATCTGCCAATGAAAGCCGTGAAAGCATCAATGGCAACAAATCCTACATTTACTCATGTTAATGCGGAAGTCTACTTTCTTTTAGAGATAATATTTTTAACCTCCACCAAGTTTCCTTTTTCCCTACACGAGGAAATAACTTCATTAACCTTGCTTTCGTATCTCTAAGAAGCAGTTAGTGACATCACATCATTCTGTCCGTGTGCAAAGACTTCATCTTTACCGTGTTTCTCGTTTTCCACAACCGTACATCAATATTCCTATGGAGAAAAGCAGGCTTTCTTCACCTACGGAATCTCTTACCCAGTTGTCCGCTGAACTTGCTCGAATTCTTTCCACCCCTTGATGCCGATAATATTTACTGCACAGTGTTCATAGAAACACCGTACGTTCCCGCACATCGAAGAATGATCATCTTCCCTGCTGGCATGATTCTGTACTCACAGACAAAATTAATGCAAAAGAAAGAGCAAGGAAACGAGCTGCAAGGTATTCGCTTCCTTCAGATTGCATCGAATTCTTGGCGCTAAGAAAGGAGTACAAACAAATGCAGAAACAATACAGGGAATATGCCGTATATGTTGAGGAAGATATTAGTCAGACATTCACAAGGATTTTGAAAATGAATTAATTGCATATCAAAATATAGGCGGCTACTCTCTACGATTAGTGAGTGCAAGGAAATGAGTTCAGTGAAAGATATTCTAGATAATTTCACTTAAATTGTCAAAAATGTAATTCACTTAGTGCTCCCTGTAATTCTCACATCGAACAGTTGGAACAAATTCACTTATCGTCAGTGGTAACTTCGGTATCGCAAGTCAGCAAAACCTTGAAGTCCATGTATCCGAAGAAACTATGTCGTCCAGAACACATAAACTGTGTTACAAGAGTGTGCTGAGGAGCTGGCAATCCCACTAGCCTTGATAATAAACAGGTCTCTTCATACAGGCCATTTTACTGTCCGAATGGATAAAAAGAAATGCTATTTCCGTGTTCAAGAAAGCTAAAAGGTCTTCATTTGTCTCTTGCAGACCAGAAATTCTTCATTCACTCATTTCCCTAGCGGAATGAGTATTGTATAACGTATTGTACAGTGCAGTCAGTGTTTTTATTAATGTTCACCGATATGGTTTCGTCCAGAAACGGTCAACAACCACCAATATTGCTGTTTATTCCCACTTCATATCTAGAACACTGGACAGGTGCAAGCAAGCTGATGCCATGTACACGGACTTTTCCAAAACTTTTGACTCTGTGCAGCATATTTCTACTGACCAAGTTGTTAGCATACGGCATTCATGAAAGCTTCTTTGAATGGTCTAAGTGCTATCATTCCGAAAGTAGGTATTCGGTAATGTATGAGGGCCTCATTTCTCGTCTTAACAGCATATGTCTGGAGTTCCACAAGGTTCATTACCGGGACCACTGTGTATCCATCTATTTGTTAATTATCTGCCATCACAAATTAACTGGAGTGAATTCCTTCTCTATTCTGATGTCCTTAAGTTTCACAGGGTTATTGAAAGTATAAGTAACTGCCAATTGCTACAGTCAGATATACACTGTCTGACAAAAACATTGAAGCATCCAGAAGAAATGGTCAAATGTCAATGTAACTTCGTACACGTACACACCATCAGTGGATATGTAAATGATTAGAGTTGCAATTGTCTGTGACAGGCAGAATGGGTACCAGAGTTTGTTTGTGTTCAGTGTTGTCAACAGGACTGATTGGATAAATAAGGGGCATGAACAGCGTCCGATGTTAATTGATCACTGTGAAGGACACGGAGGTGCCGCTTACTTCTATGAGACAGCATTATTATCACCTGACAGATTTTGAAAGGGGCCTCATTGAGGGGTCTCAATTTAGCCGGCTGGTTAATTGTGCGATATCGAGACTTTTAGGGCATTTGGATGTGACAGTGGCCCGATGTTCGACTGCATGGGAATGTGAGGGCAGGCATACTTTTCGTCAAGGTTCAGGTCGACCATGTCTGACCACCACAAGAGAGGATCCCTGTATTGTGCACCAAGCACATCGTAACCCCTTCATATCTGCTTCTGCCATCCGAGAATAAGTAGTGGACTCCCTGCAAAATTCTGTGTCATCCCTCACCATTGGTCAGAGACCAGCAGCAGCTAGACTAAGTAATTACCGTCTCACGCGTAGGCTGGCGTTAACTCCACAACACGGATGGCTGCATTTGGAGTGGTGTCGTGACTGGGAAGCATGGAATGCTGATGAATGGCATCTTATTGTGTTCAGCAATGGATCGCGGTTCTGCACTACCCCGGATGACCAACGTCTGTGAGTATGGCAGCAACCTGGGATGAGGTCCCATTCTTCTAATGTTTTGGAGAAACACAGGGGTGTTATTCCTGTCGTCATGGTGTGGGGAACCATCAAGTATGGCTTCAGGTCTCCGCTGGTAGTGATAGAGGAAACTCTGACGGCACAACGTTACGTAATGGACACGCTGTGCCCTCGTGAGTTACCTCTCATACGACAGTATCATGGTGCCATTTCTCCACTGGACAATGCTCATCCGCACACGGCACGTGTCTCTATGATATATCTGCATGATGCTGAGGCACTCTTGTGGCCAGGAAGACCCCCAGATATCTCCCCGATATAACACGTGTGGGACTATCTCGGACGTCGACTACGTCACAGTGCCAGTATCCAGGATATCAAAGACAAGTTTCAACAGTTGAGGGTCAGCTTGCCTCAGGAGCGGAAACAATGGCTTTACGGCACCCTTCCCAACGGAATCAGTGCATGCACACAGACCAGAGAGCCTGCAACGCCGTACTGATACATGGGCTCATACTGCCAAGTTCTTTGTAAATCTGACTCTATTTTGTAATCACTGGAATCACGTCACATACCCTCTCAATACATGAAGTTTCATTTCGTTTCCTCCTCCCCTTCCGAGTGCTTAACGTTTTTTGTCGGTGGGGTCCGTTGTCTGTAATGTCATTATTTTTGTCAAATTTTGATATACTTATCCCTTTCAGGTCAATTCAAGATCGTATCGGTAGTGTTTAGTTTTCGTGCCTTTTTGTTTGTTTATGTGTTTGTTTGTTTGTTTGTTTGTTTGTTTGTTTGTTTGTTTGTTTGTTTGTTTGTTTGTTTGTTTGTTTGTTTGTTTGTTTGTTTGTTCCACCATCACGGGTAAATGGCTGAATAGATCTCGACCAAACTTCAAATTTTGAGTTTACTCATCCAGGAGCAGGTTTTGATAGGCATGTCATTCAAAAACACTGAACAGACTGAGGGTATATTGGAAGACCAGAAGAGTTTTTCTCAATTTTCTTTTACATTATTGAATATATCTCGACCAAGCTGTATAGATAGTGTCTACTCACCCAGCATCAGGTTTCGATACATATATTATGTAAATATCACTAATTAACCTGGGGGGTTTATACGAAGACTGGAAGATTTTATTCGATTTTCTCTTACACTGTTGGTTATATCTCGACCAAACTTCATTATTATAGTCTACTCATCCAGACACACTGTTTCGATATGGATTTCTTTTAAAATCACTTAATAGACTGGGGTTTTATAGAAAGACCAAAACAGCCTTTTTTCAACTTTTCTTTTACGCAGTTGATTATATCTCGACTAAACTACATATTTAGAGTCTACTCATCCAAGCGCAGGTTTCCATACGCATATCGTTTAAAAATCGCAAGTTGCTAAATAGACGGGGGTTTATAGAAAGACCAGAGATTGTTGTGTTCTTTTTTTAAAATTTTCTCTTACACTATTAGTTATATCTCGGCCAAACTTCATATCTAGAGTCTACTCATCTAGGAACAGGTTTTTATATGCATATCATTTACAAATCAGTGACAACGGACTTAACATCGGCAGTCTAGATAAGTACGTACATTTTCATTTTATTAATACTTGTATATATTTTATTTTTGTCATTACTGTTTCATGTTATCACTAAACTCTCTATCATTGACAAGTTTACGCTACGTAAACAATACTGTACATATATAAGCTTGTTTTTAAGCGATTTGATAGAATCTGAGGATGTTCTTGTAGAACGAAACATGTCATTCTTTGTATGTTAGTGTGTATTTTACAGGTATGTTTATAGTGTTGTAATTTACATTGTATTTGCTGTGTGTTTGACAGACTGAAAATCCTTTGTTACATTTTACATTACATATACATAAATCAGTGAATAGTCTGGGAGTTTATAAGGAGACCGGAAGAGCATTTTATTTTCAATTACCTCTTACACTATTGATTGTATGTGAAATCTGTAGACTACATGTGAAACACCCTTCATTTTAAATAACTTTTGTAATGTACATAATTTCGTTTAATTTTCAAATGACGGAGAAAATTATATTTTCTACTGGCTTTATGCTTTATTTTCTCAATCACTACTGATCTGCATTTAGGGCAGTCGCCCGGATGTCAGATTACTTATCTGTTGTTGTTTTAGCCTGTGCTTAGATGATTCCAAATAAATTCCAATCTATAACTCTTCTTCCTTTAAACGAATATTTGCCCAAATTTGGCTCTTGAATTCTCGCTTTATCTTTATATTTTGATCTTTCTTACTTTTAAAGACATCACTCAAACTTATTCGGCTATGCTTTGCAGCCAGTGACGGAAACCCTCGCAGACGTACAGTTATTCGACGGGCCCATAATATGAGAAAATCAGAGGATGCATCATATTTCTCTCGGCTTTAAAATTACCCCCACCTTATGTAGCTGAACACCGAGGTAACATGAGGTAGTGTACCGTACCCGTCTTTATAATATCCCGGGCTAGTCGCGGCAGAGACGTGGTTACCGTTCGAAAAAAAAAATGATATGGGCAAACTAAATTCAAAACTCGTCACGAGCAATATACCAAAGGCACATGACAGGAAGTCGGGTACATAGACTACGTGAATAAGACAGAGAAATGGGGGGGTAAAATGGATTTATTAAAGACATTTACCCATTCACTACGACAAGAAATATATATATACATTAAGCCTGATGGCCTCATAAAACCAAGGTAAAATATGTGCCCCGCACATGTCCATGTTGAAACACACAATTTCTCGAATTCCTATTGGAAGAAAGACACGACTTGGAACTGACTTCGGACGAATACATTTTACTTTAAGTCGACGCAAGATTCGCTTCAATGTCATGATTCCCTTATGGGATGCGCTTCGGAAAGTGTCTATACATGACCGCGGTAAATAGTTACACACACTAGTACCGATCCAAACTATACATATTTACATATCAATAACAAATCAATTCAATGCAACACTAGCCCTGAGCTGCAACTTATGACTACACAGATTCTAAATATGTGGCCGTCCACATAGGAATTGGATGGCACGAATGCCAACGACCATCTGTTTAGCAAACGAGCTAATAAAACACACAAATAATCTAATGCAACGCTGGTCACGCCGACACCTAATGCAAAGGAAAAAAAACAAACACAAACAAAACAAACCAGTCGTCACCATCTCGTAGAAATCATGGATCAAACCAGATAAGCATGATAACATATGTAAATAAAGTGGGAGTATAGAACCTGAAAAATAACAACATGAAATATGCATAAATGCTCCACATGTGGTCAGCGGGATCCTCCCCAGCAGGCAGGTACATGGGTTACGTCCATAAGTCAGACGCAAGGGCAATCCCTTAAGGACCACTTTCACTGTCGCAAACAGCTGTTACATATAACTTCCTGACTTCTCGGGAGAGAATGCGAATAACGGTCCACCTAGCACTCTATGGAAACACAGCCTTGGGGAGGTACACTTGAATTCTCAAGAAAAGGGTTGGTCTCTACCTGCTAACTCTCGTTCGGAGACAAGGATAAATTCACAACATTCGCAGCACTATTACTGCTTCTTCCTTATAATGACCTGCGATCTCAATTCGCAGCTTTAAAATAAAGGCACTTCAATACAGGCGTCAGCCTCTCTTATATGAATACCCACATCACATACTGTAAATCCTGAGACCATACTCGGGTCTTTCATTTTGCAGTACACGGGTTCTCGCCCTCCTGTCATGACTACGGCAGTTCCAGCCTCCTTCACATGTCTCTATCTATCAACCCCTGAATTACTCATCAATATACTCGTGATTCCATTCGGCTTACATAACCAGCCCCAGGTTAACATTCATCTATAACATGCACTTCCGGCGTCTTACATGGCCGGTCAGTTGTTCGATAAGAACCGTTAATCGCCCTTCCCTTGTATAGTAATGACTCTACGTAACAACGTTGAATCTCCGCTATTCTGCTTCCTGACCACAGCTGGAATTCCCATGCATAAAAATAAAAAATAAAAGAGAAAAACTACAGCTGTAAACTGATTTCCCATACATCATCACCGGCGTGTAGCCTCTGTAAAGGACGATCAGAGCTTGCATATCGACCACATATTGGAATACACTGGAAAACAAAACCCATGAAAACACTCCTATACCTACACTGGCACACCCTTAACCCCATCTAAACTAACTTAAAAAAAAGATAAAAGGAAAATAAAAGCATGCATCAGCCCAGGACGCATGTAACTGTAACTTGAATTGAAGAACCACAGTGCCCTCTGGCTGAGAATTAACTTGAAATTTATTTATTTACATCTGACCTAAACTAATGTGCAACCAATACCCAGGCATGCTAAAAAATGACAAGGTGCTTATCTTGCGCCGGCTTCATCACCCATGATGTTTACATGGCCACTGGCGTCATCACGAACTTAGGCCATGGTCATCCCAGTCTTCCGGATGTGGGAAGTCAGTCCATCGATGCTCGGCGTGGGCTCCATAGCGCTGGTTGATGTTGCACCTGTAACAGTTGAATTAGGCACCGTTTCTTCGCCGCTAGTCACACACGTGTGTGAGATCACGCCCTTAATGCTTGGCCGTCAATTGACTACGACCTGCAAGCAGAAATTAGTTCGTCCAGCTCACCATTAATTTAAGGGCAATTCGGCCCGGACGTGAAGAGTCCTTGGCGCGGCAACGCGACACACGATTCCGAGGGTTCCCGATCGCGCCCGCAAATTGTTTTTATCGCATGTATACGGATCACTCCCGGATCGAATTAAAATACTGCACATACATTGTGCCACAGTTGATCACAGTTATAGATTGTATTTACTCGAACCCGTATCACTGGCTTAGTTCTCAAACATAAGAAAAGAGCGTCCTCCGGTAAATATAGTCTCGGCGTGCAAGCAACTTTACGGCGCGAAGTTCAGGCAGAGAATGAGGTGACGCTCCCTTGTTACTGGCAGTTATAAAGACTCTTCGAGTTTTTCAAATAACGGAACTCCCTTCTGAAGAATAGAAAGTCTGTTGAGCGGCGGTTTAGTTTGAATGAGAAGCTGTTGACAAATGCGAAATAACACCTATGCCTTACGTATGCCCCAAATATGTTCTCAGGCATCAGGAAAATTACACTTATCTATCTGGACACATCAGAACTGTGGAATATCGGCGCAATGACAGATTATTATCATAGATGGAAACTGGTTCAAAGATACAGTTAGATGGTTGGTTATTCTGCCATTGCGGTTCGGCCGTTCGCAGAGTCCTCATACTAGCTCGTGATTGGCGGATTTCGAAACTGGCTTGACAAAGAATACTGCGGCGGTTTCCAGCAACCACGTTCAAATTTAAACAAAGTTCGTTGTCTGAAGCCATCCACGGGCCGCTCCTCTTATGCTAGCGTGGTCAGGTATCTAACCGTCTCCCAAACAGACTCCCACACAAAGCCATGTTGCACAATAAGTCCACAGTGTTCTATCATGATTAAAATTTGCCAATGAAGCATGTGATGATATGGTTCAGTAGAACATTTCCCTTTGACGTCATTGTGTCTCTCTATCTGTCTGTCTTGTTATCTATCTGTTTGTATATTCCTAAATGTGGAAAACTGCTGAACTCATTTCAATAAAACTACGTATTTGAATTCTACTCTCTCAGTATTGTGTTATCAGGTGCATATGATGTCATGATAATCACATGGAGTTTGTATTTAAAGGAAGATTATTCTGAAATATTTTCGTTAATATTAGGTCTATAAAAAGACTGTATACATCAAACGTTTTAGAATATGCTATTATCCTTCCTTTATGCCATGTACGGATTTATCGTACGATGGATAATTACGCTGATGATTACGAAAAATTGGATTTCTGGTCCAAGTCCCGTGGGACATGTCGTGCATGTCACTTCAAAGTGGGCAACGGGAAAAACTAAAGAGCCATTTTATTCTTTTGGATACGACAGATATTAAGGGAGGTACCATCAATGTCAGAGCACCACGCCAGTGGTCAGATATACAATATGCAACCTGAGAACCATAGAGAATTTCGTACAACTTCGGACGAGGAACTGTACCGTACAATAAATTCGGAAATTGTCATCATTCTCCCTTGATTTTGTTCAGCTTCATCATATTTCACGTTACTGCCACGCGCTTTCGCACGAAAATATCATTTTAACATGTCGCATTAAACGTGTGAATAGAGCCATGTTACTTCGCATAAATTCCTGAAGGTAGCATGTTATCCACTGCAAATTTCCGAGCGAAAAACGGGCTCAAATGCTAGTAATATAGTAATATTAGTGATTGGTGCGAAAAGTATTTCAAAGTGCCGTGCAATATACTTCAAGAGAAAATTGAAAAATAATATATTCAAGTATTATACAAAGGTTCAAAAGTGAAGTGTATTACCAAAATTAATGATATTGGCGTTCTTTTCAGTAATAAATATATTTTACTTTTCTGAACATCTTAAATATCGTCAATGGTGTATTTTAAAAGTTAGGCTTCCTAAAAGGCAATTCCAAGCGTTTTAAAATCCATTATGTATTCAAAACGTTGTATTTCTCACCCATACGGTCGAGTCTAGTGTACTGCTCTGAGGGGTGATCCCCTTCGGAGCAGTACCTAATTAATGCCTTAGAGCAAGTGCGGATCAAATTTTCCAAAATGGATCAGTGAGAAGTGTTTTCATACCAAGCTTTATCGATAGATTATGATTTGCTTTGTATAAGGATTCATATTGAGTTACTTAGAACTCGGCGCAGGTGTATTAATGCAAGTTTCATATACAAATTTATCCGTAATTTCCTTCATTGTTTCGCTTACTCCAGTTGGTACCAATTCATGTTCCTTCCCGTAACACCAGACCTTTCATTAATCCAAGTACACAGCCGAATCACACAGAAATTCCTTGTTTAAGCAGAACCTATGATCCCGGAATGAATTCAGTAAGATGGTGTGTGTATTCCATTCGTAAATTCGTAAACATTTTATGGGCGCCTGATTGAGAGAGAATTCCTCGTTGTGTTTTGCGTATTTAATAAGTGAAATTTAGATTTCATTTCTTTATTTATCGGTCATTTCAATTGTACATACATGTTTCTATTTTCATGGTTTCTTCCGTATATGATTTGTAAATATGAACGTATTGTATTTTGCTTTGTTATATCATTACTATTATTATGAGTAGTATCAGTAGTAAAAATAGTAATATTGTTACTGTTTGTATTTATTATATAATCTATATATATAAAAGAACTTGTCCTGACTGACTGACTGAATGATTCATCATCGCCGAGCCAAAACTACTGGACATAAAGAAATGAAATTTTGAGGATACATTCATATTAAGATGTAGGTGCTCGCTAAGAGAGGATTTTTGGATATTCCGTCGCTAAGGGGGTGAAAAGGTGGTTGAAATTTTAAAATGAGTGTATCTATATCTCAAAACTTGCATAGTTTACAGACATAAAAATTGGTATTTAAAGTCTTCTCTAAAAATGAGGAAACACGTATTTTTTGTTTTCAGAAAATTGCAATAGGAGGGGTGAAAAGGGTGAAAAAGGGGTTGAATGTCTTTAATCAGAATACCGGTACTTATATCTCAGAAACTGAAGATATTACAGACCTGAAAATTGGTACTTTTGATCTCTTTTAAAGATAAAGAAATACTTTGTTTGTTTTTGGAAAATTCAATTACTGGGAGGATGAGAAGGGGGGTGAATTTTTAAAGTGAGTGTATCTATATCTCAAAACTTTGAAAGTTTACAGAACTAAAAATTAGTATTGAGAATCCTCATTAAAAATAAAGAAACAAGTATTTTGTTTGTTTTGGGAAAATTCCAATAGGAGGGATGAAAAGGGGTGAAAAAGTGGTGGATGCCTTTAATGAGGATACTTATATTTCAGAAACTGAAGATATTACTGACATGAAAATTGGTGTTTGGGATCACCTTTAAAAATTAAGGAACACGTATTTTTTGTTTTTGGAAAATCGAATTAATGGGGGTGTGAAAAGAGGGTGAATTTTTAAAATGAGTGTATCTATATCTCAAAACTTTCAAACTTTACAGATGTAAAAATTGGTACATAGAATCTACTTTCAAAATAAAGAAACACGTATTTCTTTGTTTTCGCAAAATCCCAATAGGAGGGGTGAAAAGGGGTGAAAATGGTGGAAATCCCTTAATATGGATCCTTATATTTCAGAAACTGAAGATGTCACAGACCTGAAAATCGGTATTTGGGATCTCCTTTCTAAATAAAGTTGTTTTCTTTTTTTTGCTAGGGGCTTTACGTCGCACCGACACAGATAGGTCTTATGGCGACGATGGGATAGGAAAGGCCTAGGAGTTGGAAGGAAGCGGCCGTGGCCTTAATTAAGGTACAGCCCCAGCATTTGCCTGGTGTGAAAATGGGAAACCACGGAAAACCATTTTCAGGGCTGCCGATAGTGGGATTCGAACCTACTATCTCCCGGATGCAAGCTCACAGCCGCGCGCCTCTACGCTCTAAATAAAGAAACATGTACTTTTCGTTTTTGGAAAGTCCAAATAGTGGAGGGTTGAAAGGGGGGTGAATTTTGAAAATGAGTGTATCTATATCTCAGAAATTTTAAAAGTTTACAGATGTAAAAATTGGTACTTAGAATGTCCTTTCAATATAAAGAAACACGTATTTTTTTGTTTTCGGAAAATCCCATGAAAAGGGGTGAAAAGGGTGGAAAAGTGGTTGAACACCTTTTATGATGTACTTATATCTCAAAAACTGAAGATGTTACAGTCATAAAAATTTAAATTTGGATCCTTCTTTAAAAATAAAGGAACATATATTTTTTTGTTTTTGGAAATTCCAAATAATGGGGGTGAAATGGAAGGGTAAATTTTTAAAATGAGTGTATCTATATCTCGAAACTAAAAGTTTACAGACGTAGAAATTGGTATTTAGAATCTCTTTTCAAAATAAAGAAACACGTATTTTTTGTTTTCGGAAAATCCCAATAGGAGGGGTGAAAAGGAGTGAAAAATAGGTTGAATGTCTTTAATGAGGATACTTATATCTCAGAAACTGAAGATATTACAGACCTGACAAAAGGTATATGGGATCTCCTTTAATGATAAAGAAACATGTACTCTTTTTTTGGAAAGTCCAAATAGTGGAGGGTTGAAAGGGGGGTGAATTTTTAAAATGAGTGTATCTGTATCTCAAAACTTTCAAAGATTACAGATGTAAAAATTGTACTTAGAATCTACTTTCAATATGAAGAAACACGTATTTTTTGTTTTCGAAAAATCCCAATAGGAGGGGTGAAAAGGGGTGAAAAATGGTTGAATGCCTTTAATAAGGATCCTTATATCTCAGAAACTGGAGATGTTACAGACCTGAAAATCGGTATTTGGGATCTCCCTTATAAATAAAGAAACATGTACTTTTTATTTTAAGAAAATCCAAATAGTGGGGGTGAAAGGGGGGTGTATTTTAAAAATTAGTGTATCTATATCTCAAAACGTCAAAAGTTTGCAGATGTAAAAATTGATATTTGGATTCTCCTTCAAAAATAAAAGAACATGTATTTTTTTGTTTTCTGTAAATCCCAATATTAGGGGTGAAAAGTGTGAATAAGGTGGTGAATATCTGTAATGAGGATACTTATATCTCAGAAACTGAAGACATTACAGACCCGACAGTTAGTATATGGAATCTCCTTTCAAAATACAGAAACATGTATTTTTTGTTTTTGGAAAATCTAATTAATGGGGGTTAAATAGGAGTGACAAATCGGGGTGAATTTTTAGAAAGACTGTATCTACAGTAAATATCAGAAACGTAAAATGTTACAGACGTAAAAACTGGTATTTAGAATCTCCTGTTAAAGTGAAGAAACGGGTATTCTCGGGAAATCCAATGAAGGGAGGGGGGGTAAAAAAATTGAAAAATTAAGTGAATTAATTGTATGAGGATACTTGCATCTAATAAAAACTAAAGTTCTTACAGACGTGAAAATTGGTATTTAGACCTTCTTTAAAAATAAAACGACGCGTTTATGGGGGGGGGGGGAATCGTCTTTGGGGGCGGGTGTGAAAAGGAGTTGAATTCGTTTCATAAGGACATATATCTAAAAAACTGAGTAAAATCGGTATTTATAAGATCCTTTACTATTAAAGAAACAAATATTTTTTGTCGGAAAATTCACTTAAGGGGGTGAGGGATTGTGAAAGTAAGTGAAAAAAGTGAATTATTTTTATGGGAAAACTTATATCTCAAAACTGAAGGTAACACACGTGAACATTGGTATTTGGAATCTCCTTTAAACATAAACACGCCTTCTTTTTTGGGGGTGGGGTAAATCAACATAACCGCGGTGGGGTGAAAACGGAGGTGAGACCAATTGATTTTACTGTTCCTAAAGTACTTATAAGGAGCCTCCGTGGCTCAGGCGGCAGTGCGCTGGCCTCTCACCGCTGGGTTTCGTGGTTCAAATCTCGGTCACTCCATGTGAGATTTGTGCTGGACAAAGCGGAGGCGTGACAGGATTCTCTCCGGGTACTCCGGATTTCCCCGTCGTCATTCATTCCAGCAACACTCTCCAATATCATTTCATTTCATTTGTCATTCATTAATCATTGCCCCAGAGGAGTGCGACAGCCTTCGGCAGCCGGCACAATTCCTATCCTCACCGCTAGCTGGGGGCTTATTCATTTCATTGCTGACCCGGTTGAATGACTGTAGATTTTCAATGGACTTATTCTGATCATAAACCGATCATTTTTAATCTTCTCTGGGTTCGTTTTCAAGAGCCATCTTTTCCTTTGGAGAACCTTCTTAGATTACAGTAGATTCTTCTGGCATATAAATAGAAATTTAAACACATTTGAAATAAACGATAGGTATAAGATTGACCGTGCAATTGTTCACTTCTATAATAAGGTCAATAATACACGGACGTATGTCATTCGTATCGCCAGAAGTCCTGCGCACTTACCTACGGGCGACAATGTTGCTGGTCATAGTGTCATCAATGACAATGGCAGCAGATGTAATTTACCGCCAAGTAGAGGTCATGCATCTTGGTGTGGGATCCAGAACAATAATAATAATAATAATAATAATAATAATAATAATAATAATAATAATAATAATAATAATAATAACGTTCTGGACCGTCGTCAAAATGTGCGGACCGTGCTGGAAACGTGTCCTGGACGGGTAATGACTACGATTGCAGTCCGGCCGCCAGTTCAGTACCGCCAAGGAACCGAAGATGACACCATGCCGGATCTCTTCAAGGATTTGATCCACATTTAAGATGCTTATAGTAAAACATGGCAAAGATTTAGGGACCCAACTGACCGGGTGGAATTCCCGGACCTAGCCCGGGAAGTACGAAATCGATTGCTGGAAAAAAATATTGAAAAATGGGAGGAACGTTGCCGTAATCTCTCAGAAAACGAGTCAGATCATCAATATCGGCGGGTTATATATAAAACGATAAGCATTCAATTATAAATTTCTGTATAATACCGTAGCGAAGCACGGGTATCTTGCTAGTCTGTAATAAGCGAAGTACTGACTCTCTTGATGAGAGGTAATCAGATTAATTCAGAACGTCTGTAGCCTTATATCCTAACAGTGAAAGGCAAATTTCAGGAATACTACGAAATGGAATTAGTAGTTTACATAGAGATACAGTATTCCGATGAGTAATTTACAGTAAATATGAAATTAACAGGTGGTAGTGACAGAAATCAATGTAATACATAATCGAGCACAACTAAAGAAGAAAGTTTCACGTCTGAACAATACTGTTGTAGAGGAAGGTGGAAATATAAACTAAAAATACAACATAAAATTCAAAACAACAATAAATTTCAATGTGAAATTCCCTAACACTACTGTTCTTCAATGTTGTCACAAGTTGAACCACATGGTTTGGTAAAATATTGACATCATGAAGACGAGATGGAAGTCATCAATGGCAACATCTTGTCAGGCTGTAATTCAGATAAACAGTTAGGAAGCTGTCGTTTATAGTTTAAGCTTTCTTTAGAGATTTACGGGTGACTGTATCGGTATGTTATTATGACTCGTACTCTTACGCAAAGACGGTTATGAATGTTAGAATAATGATTGTTAGGAAAAATGGCATGGCTAACAGATCGTTCCATATAAAATATTCGTTTTTCATTTAATGACTATAATCTGTGACTGAACTTAATTTTCATTGTTGTCGTTCAAAAATATTTCTTATGAAAGCCAATTCTGGTCCAGAATATAGTGGAGTAGTTGTTTCTAGGGCCGCAGTTGCAATTGTAATGCAACGAGAAGAGCATGGATACAGGGGTTAGATAAGAAAGCGGATTTTGGTAGCTTGGTTTGTCATTACTTCTATATAAATGAATATACGTGATTGCCAAAATTAATACTGGAATACGTTCATAAATAACGAAAATTCCAAAATCTTGAGCCCGGATCAAATGGTCCCGGATACATTTCATTATATTACTTGCATTCAACTTATCACAGTATGTACACTTTACTGAGTTCCTCATTACAATTACAGACAGACATTAATCCCCCAAAATAATGAAAATTTTCGTATTACATTATACTGTACACTCCTGCTCAGGCTTCCGAAGTAACAATAATTCATGCCAAGATAACCTATTCAAACAATCACAATTATCAGACTTCATTTCAATGTTTTGGTATGAACATTAGGAACAGCATAGGTTAAATCAATGTTTCCTTTCACAGATTTACGGTATATTTAATCCCTTTCTAAATAGAACTTCATCAGTATGCAAGAAAAGTATAGCCTTATCCTCTGAGACCAAAGGTATAAATGAATGCCATTTTAAAATAAATATTACTGTAGATATATTGCTAATTGAAAAACATTTTTGAAAAACTTACTAAGCAATTCACAGTCTTGAATGAATTACTGGGTTCTTGGCAAACATTTACAAAATCTACCACGCAACACACTACTATCTGTTCACTATTGCAAGCTAACCGTCTTCGTCTATGTTCTGAGTACAGTTCAGGATACTGGACCTGAAATGTTGATGATGAAATTGTCCCGTGTCATTGGCAGTATATCAGCAATTTCTGCTGTTTCTCGCTTCCTCTGGTGGTACCCTTTGAAACAGTTTCGCCCAGAAACAAGGCACAGATGTACTCCACATACTGTGCAGAAAACTCGAGCTCGCACACTTTTCCAGCCTGGCATTCTGCATCGGTGTGTTTTGCCATCATCCATCATTTCTGGCATGTGAAGTGCACCAGACGTCCTCTTAGCAGTGCTTGGATGTGGTGATGAAGACTTACTTTTTTTCACCTGGCAGGCTGTTTCTTTTAATGCTTTATTTTCTTCTGCTTCTTTTTCGTCCCTGCTGTTTGGTTCTTCCGAATTCATGAGCCATTCAGCTACTTCGATTTTAAAGTCCACGTAGTCCATGATGTCTTCAGTACCTTGCAATCTCTTCGGCACTCTATCCATCCTGCTGCACATGCAAGATCATGTAAGTGTTGAATGAGCCATACAGTCCATTTTCTATTTTTTGCATGTTGCCTATAGTATGATAGCACTCTGTCAACGAAATCCACTCCTCACATAAACTTGTTGTAATTCTCAACAATGAGAGGCCGCACCACTTTCTTGTAGATTTTGTCTTTTTTTTCACCAACGGCGGCATTCTCCAACTGGATTTGTGCCTTCTGCGGACGACTGGCTTGTTTATCGAACCATTTTACTACACAAACTTGCCCATCAATTGTCCTGTTATGTATTTCATTTTCACGCCAAGTAAAAATATTTGTTTCCTTCGGCAAACCTCCTCTAGGAACAACGCTGACAACAGTGCAAAATTCGAAAGATAAGGATGCCTTCAAAAATAGGCCACATAATGTGCCACTTTTGCCAATACCAAATTATTTTGGCAGTCATTTGTCAATGCCAAGACATTGATTTCATATTTCTTCATCAGTTTCCTAGAAGCTTGCCGTTTCATCACATTTATCTTTCTTTATGTTTCCAACCAATTATTTTCATAAATTGTTCTTGCACTTTTAATATGAAAATAAAATCAAATACACTCAGGAGTTGAGAAACTGAAGTTGTATTCCCCAAAAATATATTATAGAAGAATACTCGTGATACGCGTATTTGAACACCAACACTCTTGCTGCAGTGTTGCAGACAGAACAACTACTGTCTAAATACACCCGGCTAGTTTTTTTCGCAACAATAATGACTCTCACGACCTCGCAACGTCGACAGGAAATGTCTCACTGAATTTCACTTTTCGTTAAATTTTCAGGTAATCCTATCAACCCCACCCCCACCCCACCACCACCCCTCTACCCACCAAGGAACAGCTGTAAGCACAAAATTCTTCCCAACAACCTGAAGTTTGTACTTTGTCAAGTCAAAGATTTTCAGATATGTTTCTCGGTATGCATTTATCATCTTGCCTGTGGTCTTTCGAACGAAGTATGTCATGGAAGTTAGTTTGGCGTGCTCTGTGGACGTTCTTGGACGACGTCGATTGTAGTGAACTGTAGTTGTTGTTTTCAGAATGAATTCATCCTGTTTCTGACGTGTAGTAAAGGAGCAAAATGCTTAATGAAAATGTTGTTACATCTTGCTGTGTATGACCATGGCACTGCAGCTATTTCTGCAAGTTGGAATACTGGGAGAGTACCTATAGGAACAGACAAAAGCAAGACATAATATGCCGTAACATTTGTATCAAACATACTTAAGTACTACATAATGTGAGGTATTCTTAAAATGAATATATTGCACATTATGATCAAAAATAGATGCACAAGCCAGTTAACTTGCTCTTTGCTCTTTCGATAGATCATTTCCATTTTGTTCGGTCGGAAACTTCCTTCCTTCCTTCCTTCCTTCCTTCCTTCCTTCCTTCCTTCTTTCTTTCCCCTCTGTTATAATGGTGAAGGCATGTTACCGTTGTCATTCATTTCACTAACACACCAGAATAGAACCGAGACAAAAACAAGTTCAATTACAAATTGCTCCAGTATCCAGCAACATTACGATTGTTAGTGGAAGACAGAGAGGCTCATTATTGACAGCTCTCCCTAGAAATTGCTTTCACTTTATCTTTTACGGTTTATTTAACAACAGTCCGAATTGCATCCCTAATGTACCTACAGCATGCCTCACACTACACACTGCATGATGCATTTAGATTTCACGTTTATGGGTATCTACTTCAAATTTTATTAACTCAATGTTAAGTCACGAATTGTATCCTCTAAGAAACCAAGTTACTGAAACTGTACGCACGAAAGTTGCCAGTCGTTAAAAGTAGACAGGATTAATTTCACTTTGGTGCGATTCCATTTCAATTTTCGTTAAGTCTGCCAGAAATGGATTTACTTATGGAAAATAGCTCACAGAACGAATAATGAATCTCAGTTGTGTATAGTTGTTGACACGCTCATTGCACTCAAACATCGGTATTTTCCTTACTCGTAAATGTAGAAAGGAAATTTAAAGAAGCAAACTTGTGGGAATATACCGGTACACTGCATGTGTCACTCACCTAGGATATTCTGCATCATACAAAAAACCCACGGCACTTAACGCCCTTGAAAGGGCTTTGACCTGCCGGCGACCGCTGCTCAGCCCGAAGACCTGCAGATTACGAGGGGCCGTGTGGTCAGCACGACGCATCCTCTCGGCCGTTATTCTGGGCTTTCGAGACCGGAGCCATCATCCCACCATCAGATAGGTCCTCAATGCTAATCACGTAGGCTGAGTGGACCTCGAACCTGCCCTCAGGTCGACAGAAAAATCCCTGACCTGGCCGTGCGAGAGGCAGGCACGCTACCCCTACATTCTGCATCATGTGCAAGAAAAAATTTAGTATGTTCGAAAATAGTATCACTACGCAGAATTGTATCTCAATCCTCCGTTCTCAATGCGGCTGTCTTAAATAGTTTCCCATAGAAAAGTCTTCTTTTGAAGAAATCATATGTTGATATCACGACACTGATGTTGAATAATGGTCTCTAGAACACTTCAAGCAGTTGACCTTGCTGTTTTACGTGACTGTTGACATTGTGAACATACTCACAGAAACTCCAGTTTTACGTAACGGTTGGTGTCTTCATCATAGCTGCAGGATCTTCGGTTTTACGTTGAATTGGAACTACAGGGATGGGGCGTTTCTTTGAAACGCATTATGTGTGATCTATAACAATCTGAGGGGTAATAGCAGGAATAGTGATTTCACGTGAGGATACTTCATCACACGTGTCAAAACTTTATCAAACCGGATGAATTTATGATGTTCTTTGTAATTACTTGTATTACAGATTACACAGTTTAGATTACTTACGAACTTCGTGACAGGAGAGTGGCAATGCAGAAAATTAATATGCAAGATAGTATGAAGTATACAACTTGTAGCTTCTAATACGAACAAGTGCCCTGGCATAACTCAACATCGGTTCTCAAGAGATGATTTTGATGGTAAAACTAAAGCGTTCACTTTTCTTGCTGACATCTGCGTACTGTCTCCTTATTTGCCTCGAGCTGACTAATTTACATTATTTCTGTGTATCATCGAAGTCTACACGAAGTCACATAGTCTTGATGCCAGTGATACTGCCCAAATCTTTCTTATTAATATGAAGAACGGCTATCGAAACGAGAAGAATTGTCCTAATTTAATCAGACGTGAGCAGTATTGTTAACAGTTGCTCGTTATATTCAATAATTTAAGACACATTTGATGGCCTGGTGAGCTTCGGACGATGTGAGAGAAAAGGTTATATACATTCCTCCGGAAAATAAGGGCAGTGTGACAAGGCTTTCATCTCGATCTCTCTGTCAATTAGCATCTTACTAGTGAATTAATTCCACGAGTAGATACAATATGTAACCATTATCCTCTCACCGATGGAAGTACGAGACCTCTGGCAGCGCAGTAGTTGTCCACACAGGATCACAGTACAACGAAGGAGTACATCATTAGCGATTGGATCAATTTAAACGAGGTAACAGGCTATCATCGATAAACAAGAGACTGGTTCGTCTACTAATAATCACTCGTGTGAACCGTTGTTTGAGACGTTGACACTCGCAGGGCTTACGGCACTCTACTCAATACCTCGGTGTTATATTTTAACTTCGGAACGCCAAGACCAGTACATTCTAGGATTTTGTCTAGCTATGACGAACACAGTACCCGCACAAATTCTGTAATCAATTAGACCTGTACTATAATTCATATTACTCTCAAGGAATGGTCGATGGTGGATTACAGCCGATGTGAATAGACGTCATCTGTTCCGATGCCAGCAACATACCCGAGTAATTGTAAAGTCTGTACAAGGTGAGAGAAAGCCATGTCCCTTAACTTACGTCATTTTCAGAAGGACACGAATCCATTTATTTTCATTTGGGCGCCATCGCACGCCTCTCTTGGTCCCATTCTTACGCTTTCTTGTGAGTGCTGTCAATTACTCGCATTGTAAGTGTCAAGGGTATTTCAGCGCCTCCATGCGGTGTTTTCGCATATCCTGTCCAGCCATATAAGAAATTCAAAGCTATAACATTCATCAAACGACCGATTAAAGGAATTCTTCACACAGCAAATACATGACAATGTAGTAGAAATGAAGTAGAAACGCACACGCTCGGCACCGTGGTGTAGGGGGCAAAGCGGCCGCCTGTCACCCGGGGGCCCAGGGTTCGATTTCCGGCCGGGTCAGGGGTTTTTAATTGTAAATTATTAACATCCCTCTCCTGGGGACTGCGGGTTTGTGTCGTCCTTAACGTTCCTTTCCTCACATTCAACACTTTACACTTTCGCAATATCCAAATACACGCAGTTCCATACAGTATGGTTCAAGTAGAGGCAAAAAATCTTTCTAGGTCGACGCCCCGAAAAATACCATTTTTACAAAAAAGAAACGCACACATAATAAAATATTTCCGCCTTCAAAACGTGTCAGTACACTGTTAATTACGTGCAATAGAGAGTTGTAGTGAGAAGGAATTGCGACAGCATTCTAAGAGTTCCATTCTAGATTAATCCTCGATCATTATAGTCTTAAGAAATATCAATCAATCAATCACTACTGATCTGCATTTAGGGCTGTCGCCAAGGTGGCAGATTCATTATCTGTTGTTTTCGTAGCCTTTTCTAAAATGGTTTCAAAGAAATTGGAAATTTACTGAGCATCTACCATGGTAAGTTATTCCAATCACTAACTCCCCTTCCTACAAATGAATATTTGCCCCAATAAGTCCCCTTGAATTCCAACTTTATATTCATACTGTGATCATTTCTAATTTTAAAGACACCATTCAAACTTATTCGTCTACTAATATCATTCTACAGCATCTCTCCACAGACAGCTCGGAACATACCACTTAGTCGAGCAGCTAGTCTCCTTTCTCCCAAGTCTTTCCACATCGAACTTTGCAAAATATCTGTAATGCTACTCTTTTGTTGGAAATAACCCAGAAAAAACGAGCTGCTATTCTTCGCATTTCTTCCAGTTCTTGAATCAAGTAATCCAGGTGAGGGTCTCATACACTGGAACCATACTCTAGTTGGGGTCTTACCAGCGACTTATATTCCCACTATTTACACCCTTACTACAACCCCTAAACATCCTCATAATCATGTGCAGAGATTTTTTCCCTTTATTTACAATCCCATTTATGTGATTACCCCAGTGATGATCCTTCCTTATTTTAACACCTATGTACTTACAATGATTCCCGTGAGGAAAACTCACCCCATCAATGCAGTAATTAAAACTGAGAGGACTTTTCTTTTTTTGTGAAATTCACAACCTGACTTTTAACGTACGTACTGTCCATCTCACAACATTATCGAAGTCTTTATGCAGTTGCGCACAATCTTGTAACTTATTTATTACTCTGTACAGAATAACATTATCCGCAAAATGCATGATCTTTGATTCCACTTCTTTTCTCATATCATCTATATACCATGTGGCTCACGAACGCCGTACTTTCTACTTATAAATGCCCCGCATGCACAAATGATGAATGGGAAGCCTACCAACTGATTTTCACAGGGGAACTACTGCCAGCGGGCAAGTTACGTCAGAATATGAAGAGATAGGAAACGGAGTGTCGCTCGCAGCATGTTACTGAGCGCTATTGGTCTAATGCACACCTTGCATTATTAAACATCGTTTTCGACCGCATTGTTCTAGGCTGGTGTATGGTATAGCCGCACTATATTTGCTGTCTGCATATCAGCAATGGCTAGTGTGATCAGCAGCGACGAATACACAGACATTATTTTAAGCTGGACAATGTGGTCGGAATGCAACGGAAGCTCCAAACAGACGTATGCCTTCTACACACGTACTTCACCGAACAGTATTAGTTTTTGTTTCATACAAGCAACTCTTCCATCGAGTGGAATGTCTAAACGTGTATAAATTATTAGATTTCCTTTTCTGCATCTTTGGCGTGTCTACAAACAGTAGCGGCGATTAGGGGTGGGGCGAGCAGGGACAGCCACCCCCCCCACCTTGTAGAGTAAACATTACATTTTTATTCCAATTTAACCAGCTGGAACTAGGAATTAAATTTAAAAAGCTGTTTGTACAAAGCTTTTTTACCTTATGTGCTAGTTTCTTCGTTTATTTTCTTTAATTATTAACATAATTTTTGACGGAAATACGCACAAAATGCTGTTCGTCGCGGCTAACCAATTTGTATAGCACTACGGCAAGAAGAGGAGACTTTGCATGTGCTGTGAGGAAGAGTAGTAGGGGTACATATTTTTTTGCCGAGGTCGTGTCCACTGAGTTATAATTCACCCACTTGCCGCGCGCATTCGTCAGTCTGGCAGTCTCTTTAGTGTCTCTTAGTTTCTTAGTGAGTAATCAAATACTAAATGAGTTTTAATTGCATAATCATGCCGTACATCTATTTAATTATACCGGGCAAGCTGGCCGTGGGGTTACGGACGCGCAGCTCTGAGCTTGCACTCCGGAGATATTGGTTTCAAATCCCACTGTCAGCAGCCCTGAAGAGGGTTTTCCGTGCTTTCCCATTTTCACACCAGGCAAGTGCTGGGGCTGTACCTTATTTAAGGCCACGGTCACTTCCTTTCCACGCGTAGCCCTTTCCTGTCTCATCGTCGCCATAAATCCTATTTATGTCGGTGCGACGTAAAACCAATTGTAAAAAACGAACTATTCAGTTGTAATCGCATTTGAACGGGAGCTAATACCAACGTTCCTAAATGATTTCTTTGTGTTATGTTATTTATTAATTAAATGCCCCGTAGTATGTTTGTGAGACCTGGTGAAAATTTTATTATACAGCGCTGAATCAAAATCTCAAAAAAACTATTATTGCGAATAATCCATGGGGAAGATTAATTACATTTACATACAAAATAACATAACACAAACGAAATTATCCAGTGAAAGTAAAATTGGTATTCTCTCGCTTTGAAGTTACAATTACAATGAAACACATCATTTTTTTACAATTTACTTGACGTCGCACAGACACAGATAGAACTTATGGGAAGGAAGTGGCCGTGGCCTTAATTAAGGTACAGCCTCAGCATTTGCCTGGTGTGAAAATGGGAAACCATGGAAAACCATCTTCAGGGCTGTCGACAGTGGATTCGAAACCACTATCTCCCGAGTGCAAGTTCACAGCTGCGCTCCCGTAACCCCACGGCCAGCTCGCCCGGTACAACTACATCGATGTACGGCATGATTATGCAATTAAAATTCATTCACTAAGAATCTAACAGACAATAATGAGACTGCCAGACTGACGAATGCGCGCGGCAAACGGGTGAATTATAACTCAGTGGCCACGACCTCGGCAAAAAAAATGTACCCCTACTACCCTTCCTCATAGCACATGGAAAGTCTCCACCACTTGTCGTAGCACTATACAATAAAGGAAAGATTTATCATATAAGACAACAAGGCTTGTACAAATAGCTTTCTTAATATAATTCCTAGTTCCAGCTGGCTAAAGTGGAATAAAATGTAATATTTACTCTACAAAGTAGGGGTGGGAGCGACTGTCCCTCCTCATCTCACCCCCTAACCGCGGCTACTGTTTGTAGACGCGCCAAAGATGCAGTAAATGAAATCTAATAACTTATTAATATATACACATGTAGACATTCACCTCGATAAAAGAGGTGGTTGTATGGAACAAAAACTAATACTGTTCTGCGAAATATGTGTGTAGAAGGCGTACATCTGTTTGTAGCTTCTGTTACACTCCGACCAGGTTGTCCAGCTTAAAATAATGTCTGTGTATTCACCGCTGCTGATCACACTAGCCATTGCCGATATGCAGACAGCAAATATAGTGCGGCTGTACCATACACCAGCCTAGAACAATGCGGTCGAAAACGATGTTTACTAATGCAAGGGGTGCATTAGACCAATAGTGCTCAGTAACATGCTGCGAGCGACACTCAAATATAGCCACCCATTCGGTCACTCATTTGTCTTGTCCAGTTGCACTCATTCTTGCCAGCAGTCTACCACGATACATCCTATCAAATGACTTATACAGGTTAATCGCGATACAATACATTTGACCTTTGAAATTTGACATTTGACATTTGACATTTGAAATCTCTTATTTATTGCTGGAATCCCACAAGTTGAGCTTCAGCGGAATAACATTTCCTAAAACCTAACTGCCTCCTATCGAACCAGTTTTTAATTTCGCAAACATGTCTAATATAATGAGAAAGAATGCTTTCCCAAAGCTTACATGCAATGCATGTCAAAATGACTGGCCTGTAATTTTCATTTTTAATGAGATCCTTTCCTTTATACATAGGGGCCACTATAACAACTCTCCATTCATTTGGTACAGCTCATTCGTGCAAACAATAATCATGTAAGTACCTCAGATATGGTACTATGTCCCAACCCATTCTCTTTAGTATATCCCCAGAAATCTAATCAATTCCAGCCGCTTTTCTAGTTTTCAACTTTTTGTCGTATTGTAAATATCGTTGTTATCATAGGTAAATTTTAATACTTCTTTAGTATTAGTCGACTCCTATATCTGGATATTAACTTTGTAACCAACAAACTTTATATACTGCTGACTGAATACTTCTGTCTTTTGAAGATCATCGCATATCACTCTCCTTGTTCATGAATAATTCCTGGAATGTCCTTCTTGCAACCTGTTTCTCTCTTAAAGTACCTATACATGCCATTCCATGTTTCACTACACCTTGTATGACTGCCAGTTATGCTTGCCATCATGTTATCCTTAGCCGACTTCTTTGTGAGATTCAATTTCCTAGTAAGTTCCTTCAATTTCTCCTTACTACCACAGCCATTTCTAACTTTATTTCTTTTCAATCTGCACCTCCTTCTTAGTCACGTTACTTCTCTGTTATAATATAGTGGGTCTTTACCATTCCTTAAAACCTTTAAAGCTACAAACCTGTTTTCACATTCCTCAACAATTGCTTTAAACATATCCAAGAGTGTGCTTATATTTTTACCGTTTTCCTTCAATATTAATTTTTTTAAACTCCCTCATGCCATTTTATCAGTCATACGATTCTACCTAACAGTCCAACGTTTATGACCTTCCTTTCTATCACATTTATTTTTTTACTACGACGAAAACAGTTTCGTGATGACCAATGACACCTGTTTCATCGATTTCTCTATAGAGCTCATCTTGTTTTACCAGCACCACGCCCAGAACATTCTTCCCTCTAGTTGGTTCCATCAATTTCGGAATCAGACGTCCTTCCATATTAGCTTATTTGCCATTTGTTGTTCATGCTTCCTGTCGTTCGCATTACCTTCCCAATTGACATTTGGTGATTTGAGAACTCCCGCTACAATCACATTCATTTCCATATCGTTTCCCACATAGCTGATTATCTGTCAAATAATTCTGAATCAGCGTCAGTGCTACCCATCCGTTGACTGTACACTCCGAAGACATCAAGATGCCTATTTCTCACAGACACCTGTCCTGAATTCTGATCCTGAATTGAACCCTTTGCCTGCTATTTCCTTACCCTTAAAACGTTAGACCACCTGTCTTCTACAATCCCCCCCCCCCTTTCCTTCCCATTTCTATTTTAAACCTGCTGTATTCTGTACATTGGTTGAGGGAGACATACCTTCCTTCCTGTCTTGTGAGAGAATCCTAATTATCTCCCTTAAATTCCCCAACTCCTCCCTCCTAGTCCTCAACGCCTGGCCACACCCACTCCTTAGCCATTCTTTACGGAAAAATGAAAAAAAAGGAAAACTAATATAACTACTCTGTGCAAAGAAAAATTAAAGAAGGAAATATGTGTAGGATAGTACACAAGGATCACAAGATAACAAGGTAATGAATACGCTGCTACACCACAACACTACTTAGTCGTATTATTTTATACTACAACACCCTAGCAGGATAAAATCTGCCATTAATTACTGAATACCGAAAGGAATACACAAGAATTACACAATTTTAAACTGCAGTTAAGCCTACCCAAATTGCTACACTAGAATTCTAGTAAGAGAGTTTCTTCGGATACTTCTACTATACTACACAAACATTTTACAATAATATAAGCACTCTGATTTCTAATAACATACTACAATGCACTAGAATAATTTTATCCTAATTACAGTATATTATTACTAAGCACAAACAGTGATAAAAATTGCAAGTTTGAAATTCGCAAGAACTTCTTAAAGATTACCAACAAACCTAAACATAAATATCACTAATTTCTCAAAAAAAGACTTGCGTCAAAACTACGCCGGGGACTTGAATTGGAATATTATCGGGATATAGGTATTTGATAATTAACTTTTTCTCGATGAATAAGCGAAGGTGCAAAGAACAAACTATACCGGGAACATAGAACTACAAATTATAGGAATACAGTCATCAGCTGATGCTTCGTCCGACTCGTTGGCGAATGGTGAGCATACTGGCCATCGATTCAAAGGGTCCCGCGTTCGATTCCCGGCCGGATGGCGGATTTTAACCTTCATAGATGAATTTATTCCAGTGGCCCGGAGGCTGGGTGTTTGTGCTGTCCCCAACATCCCCGCAATTCACACACCACACATAACTATATCCTGCACCACAATAACACGTAGTTACCTACACGTGGCAGATGCCGCCCACCCTCATCGGAGTGTATGCCTTACAAGGGCTGCACTCAGCTAGAAATAGCCACAACCGGGGGAGTTGGCCGTGCGGTTAGGAGCTCGCAGCTGTGAGCTCACATCCGGGAGATTGTGGGTTCGAACCCCACTGTCGGTACCCCTGAACATGGTTTTCCGTGGTTTCCCATTTTCACATGCTGTACCTTAATCAAGGCCACGGCCGCTTCCTTTCCATTCCTAGGCCTTTGCTGCCCCAACGACGCCATAAGACCTATCTGTGTCTGTGAGACGTAAAGCAAGTAGCAAAAACAAAAAGAAATAGCCACACGAAATTTGTATTGTTATTATTAGCTGATTCTTGTATTTGTTTACTCAACTACCATATATTCTTTGATCACGTCGGAATGCAGCAAATAATCGTCAACACTCCAAAGAATATTGGGTAATGATCCAGTGAAGTACCGTGTATTCTTTTTAACTTATGTTTTTAAATCGAAATTTAGAGGCGTATCGTGTTATTTAATGGAAAAAATTATTACCTTCGTGATAGTTTGAACGTACATCTGTACGAATGCCGAGTCTATTGTCTGCACGAATGTAAAAGCTACAGAAGTTACAACTCCTCATGATAATTTGTCTTTGTAAGTATTACACCACCGAACCTACAGATGTATTTAAAAATGAAAAAAGGTTATATTATTACCTAAATTAATTCCTAAACCTAAATATGAAGCAATGTACACCTATTTAGCCCACTTAACCTAGAAAAAGTAATCTACTGAACACCAACTGAACAACATAATATAAAATTCGTATAAATATCACTACTTCCAATTTCTACCAACAAGCACAAAACACCAATGGCACAAAATGGATCACACACCGAAAATTAAACAAATTCAGTAGGTTTTAACTACTTTATCACTACAATAATGCAAGAGCATTCTCGACAGCCGACCTTTCACAAACGCGTCCAACAATGGACACTGGAACTCTGTCGCGTGTGTTTCGCGAAACTAAAGCTAATGCTTGAAATTAATTACTTTCAAGAGCAATGCTTCAATATTAAAATTCTACATAAAACTTACAAGCAAACATTTCAAAAGTGAAGTTAATATTGTTGAATTTCTATTGTAATATACTCATACATTCCTTTGTTTCCACGATCATTATTATTTTCCCCCTTACTTGCCTGTGAACAGGATACCGCTCACGCGATATTGTGGCAGGAAAACTGACATAAAATTTTCTTTCTTCTAAACTAAATAGCCCAATCCATAATTAGTTAATTACGCAATATACTAACTGCAGTTATGATTATTTACAAAAAATATGTATGTCAACCATAATTTCTGCGGACACCAACCACTCTGGATAACATATACTGTACTGCGCCTATGGCACTGTCCTTTTAAATGTTTAAAACAGTAATCGGTGGTACTTTGAAAATGCGCCCTTATTCTTGTTTCAAAAGAAGCTAACACTCATCTGTACTGATGGGCATGCTGAAGACATGAAGACAGAAACTGTTGAAATTACAAAGGCTGTAGTTGATATATACTGCCGCATTGTTGTAGAGTGCAGGATAAATAGTCGAAAGCCTCATCGTCAGATATTTCCGGTATCACATAGTTGAACACTTTTCAGAAATGCAGTTTGCAATTTGTAGCTCATGAATGGTATTCGGAGACAAAATATATACTAAGAGATTATTTTTGACGCCATAGGAATCAAGGAAAAGCAGGCCGCTTGTACAGTGTTGAGAATGGAGGAAATGCCTCTTCTAAGAATGAAAGAAGTAATTACATGCAGTGGGCCATTCTACTTGATGAACTCTACTTAACAATAAAAAATTCTGCTTTAAACATATTTTACTGGAAGTTAGAACCTACACTACCTGGCTCTTGAGAATGACAATCAGTCTTGGTAAACATTCTCCACATCGTGATATTAAGGGCATTGTTGTGTTTCAGTTTGTCGTTGCACCTTCAGTCTACTCTGTGCCTTAAACGTCGAATGTTCCTTTGCATATAATGTCCTTCCAATAGGCATTTTCGTATTAAATCACACTCATCATTATTATATATTTACTCATCTTTCGAGGTATTACTTTTCGATGAGTTACCCATCACAGCGATTCAACGACAAACTGTTAACAGATGATATACCCTGGACGTCTTAAGGGAAAATGCGAGACGGAATAGGCCATAAATTTCGAGAAACAACTCTTGCTTCCTTCTTCAGAACAATGTGTCGGTACATTCTTCTTTCTTGGTTCATAATTCTTTTGCAAAGGGCGAGGTCACTCTGATTTCTCGTTCTCTGCATTTCCAAACATAGCTCGTATAGTCTTCTTTTTATTATCCTATTTGCAATCTAGACTTAAAAGATGAAGATTTTCAACAGTAAGACAAATTAAATAAAACTACGAGAGAAAGCTCCGCGATACATAAAACAGCGTTGGAAACATCGCTGACGGTTCATCGAACATAGAGCATATTATTTTGTGGTAGATCATGTTGACTAAGCTCTAGGAAGGTCAAAGAGTGTTTAGCAATTAGGTTTGGAATATTTCAAAGATATTTGAATTTCAGTTGGAATACTACTACATGGCACATTCCACATGATAATTATGTTCTAAATATAAATACGAGGTCGGTCTACATCTACGACAATATCGTTAGGCAATGACTGATTCCAAACGCGCACCTCTCGTGAGCGTTTGAGACTAATATTGTTCTCGTGTGCTAATGATGTGACGGAAGAGTGAGGGTGGGAAATGTATATCTGCAGTCTTTCACATACTAGTTTACACTCAGTTGGTGTGCTGAACATGTGATAGGCAGCCCTGCTGACATATGTGGCCATATGGAACTTGTTAGGCTAATTATTCAGTGAGGTAATTTGTCCGTGGGCCACCGTGGTCTAGAGTCCAGTAGTGCACGCTGCAGCTCTAGTTGCAATGTGCATGCAGTGATGAGTTGAGGCTATGTACTTAAAAGCCTGTCAGCCCTCATTTTAGCTGACTGAGGAAGAAAGAAATTTTCAGTGTGTTGAACCTCGTTACAGGGTAAATGAAATGTAGTTTATAGAATATTAGTCTTCTGTCACGTTCGGTTACCAGAATAGTGAAAAAAAGGCAAGAGGACCGGTTATAAGAGTTATATTACGACCAAGAAATGTATAATGTTACAAGCTTCAGACAAATTTATTTAATTTCTTATGGCTATTACTAGCCTGATTCACCCCCCTTTTAAGGCAGACCCTCAGACGAGGGTGGGCGGAATCTACCGTATGTAGAAAACATCTTGTTGCTGTGGTGGAAGATAGTATTGGTTGTGGTTCATGAGTTGCAGGGATATTGAGGACAGGAAAAACACCCAGACCTCAGTCCACGTGAATTAACCATTTAAGATTAAATTTCCCGACCCGGTCTGGAATCGAACCCGGAGCCCTCGGAAAACTACACTGGCCATTCAGGCCAGGAACTGGACTTCAGACAACTAAAACAGAAAATAAACACTTAACAGGAAAGTGTAAGACACAATGTACTACTTCTTACAAACCGTAGGTTAATCGATTATCATAATCCATATCACTTATAAGTTCTTCATCGTTAGGATGTTATCAACAGACCTCAGGTTAAGGTAAAACAGAAGGTGTATCGTAGTATATATTTCAGAAGATCAAGGTAATCTCTATCCTTTCCTGTGCTGATGGGACGTTCTTCATAGTACTTCTGCTTCCCTCTGCAACTCTATATAATTCTCTTCACAAGTAATCCGCCTTTCACGTAAAACCTGTAAAAGCGTCCTAAAGCAAAGCGAACTGCCCGTGTCTTGTACTCCGCCTGCTGATGATTGGGTGACTGCTCGTAGCTTGGATACTAGCATTGCCATAAAAACAAGTAAAGGATCATCTGAGGGTTGACCCACAACTACGAAAATATAGGTCACAGTCTACACAATATGACTGTGTTCGAATGTGTCGTTGCCCCCCTTTAGACTGCTCTCTACCATAAACGTCAGATGCTCCTTTGTATTCTACTGTCCTTTCCGTAGGCATTTCCTTATTAAATCCACATTCATCACCATTATATATTTACTCATGCTTGGAAGTAAATTAACTCGGTACACCGGAGAACTTCCGATCACTTTTCGGCAATGTTTCCATTGTGAAACGAGCTAAGTACTGTACCTTGTGTGATCTAATACGGTTTTTAATGTTGCGTAGCTTCATTTGAAGAGAAAGAGAGCTGCTAGTTTTATACCACTCAACAGTGACAAGGTCAAAGTCCTGTGACTAATACAGTTTATAAGAAGGAAGACAAGGTGGGGCTAGTATTTTCGACCAGACAGTGATTTGTGTTGTGAACAAAATTTCAGTGGTACAACACGAACAATCTCTATTCAATAAACACTCCATCTGAATAATAGATGCAACTTAAATGTCTGCAACTTCACAGGTTGAACAAGGTGATTTCTCGGAATACTTCTGGTAGGTAATATCTACTCTACGAACAAAATCGATATTGCCAGTACACATTTGTGTATCAAGAGTTTGTCAGACAAGACGGCGATTTGATTACGCCTATTTACAAGATCCTGAGTTGCCAGGACACAACAGAACATAAGTCTGTTTTGTAATGAAAAGCACAGATTTCTGAAGTATAGCATTCTGTGAGAATACAACTATCAGCATTGATTCTAGACGTGAGGAAGCTAAGTGTTTATACGACATCCTGCTTGTTAATACGAAGTCTTTGAAAAGAGCATTCTATTCCATGAAGACGATGGGCACGTCCTGAAGTGAGACCACTCAGTTAACTTCAGTCCACCTGTTCGTGACACGTTCTTAATAGGGAGTGCCCCTATGTATATGACATTCGGTGTATTAAACCACTGGATGGCGATCTACCCACTCCTGAACGAATTACGGACAAAGGATTTCATTCCCTACACTGAAGGAGTGGTGCGGGCCACCTAGATGATTACGCCCTATCTCTGGCCCTCTCTCCTGCTGGCTTGTTGAGTGGTGACGTCAGCGCTGCTGTCTGCTCGCCGGCGAGAACTCGCTGTCACAAAGTGGAATGTTCCTCGCGCAGCGCGCAAGTTTCTAATTGGGCACCACAACAGTTTGGTCCATTTTTGCATGGAAAGTTTCAATTCAAACGTTCAGAGCAAATACAGAGCATGAGATCAGAAGCTCTAAAAGTAAATCTCGCTGAATGAGAGTTTGTTAGAGAGAAAAACTTGACCAACTGATCATACATTCCTGTAGGACCGAACTCGATAGCTGCAGTCGCTTAAGTGCGGCCAGTATCCAGTATTCGGGAGATAGTAGGTTCGAACCCCACTGTCGGCAGCCCTGAAAATGGTTTTCCGTGGTTTCCCATTGTTACACCAGGCAAATGCTGGGGCTGTACCTTAATCAAGGCCACGGCCGCTTCCTTCCCACTCCTAACCTTTCCTTGTCCCATCGTCGCCATAAGACTTATCTGTGTCGGTGCGTCGTAAAGCAACTAGCAAAAAAGCATTCCTGTAGGATGAATTGGGACCTGCCAGGTCTACGGGTTAGCATACTAGCTGCTCACTTATTTGGACCGGGTTCAACTCCTGTTCTTCCATGGATTTTTTAAGTACCAAAATTAGACTTGGAATATATGCAACAAAGGGCAATTCCAATTGGGAAAGGTATTTGAATTCCACTCTTGAATATCCTGGAAGTGGTTTTCACTTCAAATTCCGGCCACCCCTGAGATCGTTCGTAGTATGCTGGATATACCTGCAGTCGCTTTCTGTATAATATTTACATCAATTCATTGAAAATATATACACCAGATCAGCCACTTCGGTCACACATGCTATTAGAGTAATTTCGCACAAAATATATAGAGCATTTATTCAAAAATAGGACCCCGTCGATCATAAGACTCTCCACGTTTTGGTGAATTTTAGAGAAATAAATATATGTGTGAATGTTAGACCCGTAAACGTAGGCTACTTATTGGAGAGGCTGTAATTCAGAGAAAAACATGTCTTCGAATTTTGTTGTTACTGTACCTAACGTTAGCTGTTGGCAAAGGACAAATTTAGCACTTTAAGGTACAGTGACTCGCATAATTATTCGGACAGACATGGTTTATTATAGTTTCCTTTGTATTCGTGGTTTCAGTAATAATAAAACACTAATATAAATTAGATACAAGTTTCTGTATGGAATATAAAAGCTAAACATCCATCATTCTTCTAATGAAGTTCAATGAAAATATAATCATTAAAAACAAAATCAAGATCAAAACCAATGTTTCACAAAATTATTCGGACACTTGCCGTTTTACTTATGATCCTAAAGGTTCAGTATCTGGTGGGCTTTCCTTTCATTATAATTACTTCCCTGAGTCGACTTGGCATGCTCTCCACTAATTTCCGGATGTAATCGGGAGATATCTTCTGCCACTCTTCTTGAAGTCCATTGTTCAGTTATTCTCTGGATGTGATTGTTGTTTTCCTTATTTCTTTATCCGGTTTGTCCCAAACACTCTCAATCCCATTCAAGTCTGGTGAATGAGGGGGAAGATGAAGCACCTTTGCGCAATTAAACAATAACCACATCCTTACATTCCAGGTCATATGCTTTGGGTCGTTATCTTGATAAAACTGAAATTGTTCACCAATCCTCATCTTTTCGGCACTCTTTTTCATATTGTCCCTCAGTATTTTAAGGTATTGAAAGTGGTCCATTTTACCCTCGATAAAAACCGATTCACCAACTCCATTCGCCGACATGCACCCCCACACCATTACATGTCCACCGCCATCCTTCACAGTTGCTTTCAGATTTTTCTCTTGAAGCTCAGTATTAGGACGCCGCCAAACTGTTATCCTCCCATCAGATTGAAATATGTTAAATTTACTCTCATCAGCAAATATAACGTCATTCCACCACTCATTGTCTTCTTTAACATGCTCTTTAGCAAACGGCATTCTCTTTCTTCGATTTACTTGATTTATGAAGGGCTTCCTTCTTGCAATATGGCCGTGAAAGTTACCTCTTCCGAGCACTCTCCGTATTGTTTAGGGATGCACTTTCTTTCCGGTGTCTGCAGCAATCTCCGCAGCGAGTTTTGGAACACTTAACTTGGGTGCCTTTTTCATGTTTCTGATGATATAACACTCTTCCCTGACAGAAAAAAGTTCTTGGACGTCCCGTATGCGGTGGATGTCAATTCTATCTTCCTCCCGGAATCTTGTGATAATATCAGAGACTGTACTTTTCTTCATTTGTAACATTTCAGCAATTTTACGACAACTTTTACCTTATCATGGTGAAGAATTACTAGCTGCCGCTGTTCGATTGTGCTCTCTCTTCCTCTGCGGCCCATTTTCACCTACGTTGTACGCAGCACTCTAACATACTGAATGTTTACGTTCACACTGTCCGTGGCTCTTTTACATACGACCTCTGCACGGCAACTGACTTTTGTCCGAATAATTTTGTTGAAGCACGTTAACTGCGTTCTGAGGTTCCGTGGTCACTGGTTCTCTCCTGTTTTCTAAAAGTACACATTTGAACGACGTGTTGAATCTGTCAAATTGGGTTCTGTCAGAAACTAGTTTGCGTGTACGATATTTTCTCTGAAATATAGGGCCAGTGTGTAGCAAAGACTATAATTACTAACATGTCCGAATAATTATGTGAGTCACTGTATTTGCGAAAGAATGTCATCAGTAAAGAGGGGATGGGAATTTGACCTTCACCCATTAGCTGCTTTTACTTTTCTGTCTGTTACGTGCTTTATTCATACTACTGAAGCAAGTCCTATGATCAGACGTTTTCTTATTTTACCGTATTTTTAAATGTTGCCGGTAGAATTCACGGAAGAGTTCCACTGTGGAATTTAAGCCGTAAGTATTGGAATTCTCTGAAAAAATGGTGTGTGGGCCGCAATCCCAGAGTATTAGATAAAGCCGAATATGGTTCGTTACTGGTGAAATCAAAGAGATAGACTTAAAGCTGCGAAAAGGGGAACCCGATCTCAATTCCTAAGGCGTTCCTTACTGTTTTCGGTCATACCGGTACCTGTGAACCTCAACAGGGTCACTACTTGATGTCAAATAACACGCAGCCCTATACAACAATTTCTTTATCTGAAAGTAACTTACTATAGTTAGTTTTTAATGAAACACGAATTTGATATACCGTAATATTTAGATTACTTTCATTTTCAGAAACACTCCTTTGTTGGACCCCCAATTTGAGATTTAATTTGCATTAAAGGGGGTTTTATTTTCGAGTAAATACTGCATATATGTATACACGAGGATACTGTCCCCAGTTATACAAGTAAATTAACTAGGTACAGCGGAGAACGTCCAGTTATTCTTTCGCAATTTGTCCATTGTATACCGAGCCAAGTAATTTTTGTGACCTTATACGGTCTGTTGCTTCATTTGAAAAGAAAGAGAAATCATAATTTTACAGGACTCAGCAGCGACAAGGTCAACGTCCTGCGATTAATGCAGCTTACAAGGAAGAGAACAAGGCGGGGCTCATATTTGTTTACTGAAATAGCATATGTTACAGGTAAATGTAGTGGTTCACAGAGAGCAACGTATCGGTAAAATCGAGCCTTAACGACAAGTATATCTGCACCTCAATCTAAAATGATATTAAAAATAAATTTCAAAATTCCTGTTTTCTTTCAGAATTTGGAGCAACTATGGTCTATTTCTTGATTGATGCAGTATTTTTGAATCTCTCTTTTGTCACAGGTCAGATAAAAATGTAACTTCCACCGAAGTCCCAGTCTCATTTATGGCTGTGATGATATGAAAGGTAATGATGTATGCTGAGCAGTGACACTCAGGGCCCACACGCAGACGTTGCGAAAGGTGCTGCTCATAGGGTCAATCGTGATGCAATAGCTTTCTTGACCGGTGAGGAATGAACTCACTCTCATCATACTTTTTACGCATCATTATGACAATGCCTTCGATTTTTCCGCATTCTCTATAACCGCATAACCTTTGATGATGCCATTTGAGAATCAAACGAGCTTCCGAGCTGAAGAATCAACAAAGACACCTATGGTTTTACTGGATGTAAGCAACGTGTTCAGTAGTCCGTACTACCGCGGTCTCTACTCTGATGCATGCAGAATTCAATGGATCTCACGTGGGAAATGTTCCGCTGATGTTTCAACATGCTGCTGTCTCAGGTACGAGGTTAGTCAGAAATCAGCCCTGATTTACTGTGACCGTGGGCTGAAGCGTTGTTATTTTATTAAAATTAAAATTCAAATGTATGTTACAGAACGCTTGTAATTAATTACGGCCTACATTCATGCATTACACTTACTCGTACGGTGCAAGAAATAGTATAATATTACCAGTAAACATGACACTATAGTTGATATAATCCTCCTCAACAGTGCAGCCAAGAGTAATATGCACAGAATCATTATAAATGATAACGATAAAGCTAAGTAAAGGTCTGTTGAACCCTCGAGGAATTAATAATAATAAATTTTCATACCCGTTTGGCTCCTTGGTCGAATGGTCAGCGTACAGGTGTTCGTTTTCGAGGGCTCGGGTGTAATTTTCGGCCGGGCTAAGGCATTTAACTAACATCAGCAATGTAATCTTCTACCCAGTCCAAATATTGCGTTAAAGGCGCAAAGCCTAGCGAATATAATTCTACCATATAATTCTGCTGTATTAAGATTATTACAAACGTGAACAGGATTCTCACGGCGTAGTAACTTACTCGCCATTAATAAGCGAATTCCTATGCCCAGCCCTATTATTATACAGAAGATTAGAATCCCCTCATCCATCCAATTTCCAAAGTTCATTGTCTGTGTGACACCAAATTCATATAAAGTTTTCATGTTTCGCCAAATGATGTTCAACGAATCGAGGATTAGGTGTGTAATAAACACCGCAGGTTTTGGATATCTAAAAATCGTGAGAAGCCCTAAATGGCATCTGTCTGAAACAACGTGCTTTTATGCTGTACTTATTAAATTATTAGCACTACCTACTAATTGCTCCAGGTGGAGAGACTTAAGCCCTATCAAAAATTATGTGAAATTACATGAAATTATTTGAAGCACGTAATGAACAGTCAAAATTGCCACCATTTTGGATTAAAGTGTTGGTTCTTTTACCAGCATATGGTGTAGGCATTCATGATGAAATGCGCGTGTCTGCTACAACAATACTGAGGAATTAGTGAGTCTGATAGAAATCACATTTCTGACGTGTTAGTGCGTAGAGTGTGGACGCCGTCATACCATTCCCGTATTCCTGTAGATAATCCGTGGAAAATCGATGAAATAATCAAACTGAAAGGCAGATATAACAAATTCCATTACACGAAGTTTTGAAATATGTTCTCCCTCAGCCTGAAGGCCAGCGTTGTAGTGTGTGATGATATTCCCGTCCACTATCTGCAATTCAGCCACATGAATATTCAAAATGTCGGTGCGAATTGCATTTTAAAATCTTCAGCACACTAAAGTACGCTGTTCAACACTTAATTCAGAAGCCATGAAACTGCTGTGTTAGAAGCAATCACGCTGTACGCTGTACGGATGCTCATCGTACACTGTCTGAGACTGGACCAGCTATATGACTCACGCGGCTATTGCGACATTCATTCACCCAGACGCGGCACAGGGAGTAACCCGCAACTCGACTGAGGCTCGCATTGTAAGAAGGACGTACATGGGGGAAAGGTATTGCACATCTGATATTGAAAAATGAAATTCTTATTATGTCAATCATGTTCTGTGTTGAGTAGAGCTTGGTTTATTGTTAATCAATCCTCTCGTCATATTTGGGAAGAAGAATCCTAGGTTATATATTGCAATGGCGTGATCTTGTTTGTGAGGGGTAACAACATTTCTCTTTGCTGGGGTCACCCATGATGCTAGATTTGTCTACATTTGAAAATATACCGAGCGAATTTGCTACTGAGTACGAGGCGTGTAGCTGTAAGCATGAATTCAGCTGGAGTGATGCACTGAACCGCGTAAGTGAATAACGGAATGATGTATTTTATGATGAATCTCGTTTTGGGTTCGGCACATATCGTTAATGTATCCTTGTCAGATAAGGACTTGGTGAGTAATTCCATTAGGAATTCGTACCATAATTACTAATTCTGATTACGTCAATCATATTCTGAGTTCAGTGGAGCTTGGTTTATTGTTGATCAGTCCTCTCGTCGTACTTCGGAGGAAGAATCCTAGGCTATGTATTGCAATGGCGTGATCCTTTTTATGAGAGGTAGAATATTTGTCTTTGCTAAGGTCACCCATAATGCTAGATTTTTCTACATTTGAAAATATACTTGAAACTTTCATGCTCGAGGATTGGAATCCAAAATCCTGTAACTATAATTGCGCAAATGTATAATAATGCGGTTCGAAGAAACATTGTAGGTACGCCTTGGCAATGCTCAACGATGATGCTTAAGATTCCACTCATGGGCGTGAAGGTTCTATTAGACACCAGTTACAGTTCATAATAATCATCTGCACGTTAATATTACCATCATGAGAGATTATAGCTTAAAACTGCCTGATGCTAATAGAAATCCTACTTTATATATGAAAATACTGAAAATCTAGTTCAATTGGAAGGAAGTTCCGATTTAATGAAATCAATCATCGATAACAAAATAATCAACATTAATCAAAGAAAATCTCATAAAATGGGTGGATACATAGTAAAAATTGCGTATAATAAATGACGTACTTTTTAAACTGTACAATAAAATTTATTTTGTTGGTTATTATCTCTTCCGCTAATATGGCGCTACAATGTTTGCTATAATGGCAAACCTATCTGATGTTAAAGATAAATACACGCAAATCCAGCAATATGAATAAACTAGCAAGATACCCGTGCTTCGCTACGGTATTATACTGAAATTTATAATTGAATGCTTATTGTTTTAGATATATAATCCGCCGAAATTCGCGATCTGACTCGTTCTCTGCGAGAATCCACCAAAATTCCCGATCTATTATTTTACGACACGTTTCCTCCCATTTTTTAATCTTCCTTTCCAGCAATCGATTTCGTACTTCCCGGGTTAGGCTCAGGTATTCCTATAGGTCAGTTGGGTCCGTAAATCTTTGCCATCTTTTCCTATAATATTTTTAATACGGATATAATCCTTCAGGAGATCCGGCGTGCTGTCATACTGGGTGCCTTGGCGGCACTGAACCCGCGACCGGACTGCATTCTTAGTCATTACCCGTCCAGGAGCCGTTTCCATCGCGGTCCGCAATTTGACGACGGTCCGGAATATTATTATTATTATTATTATTATTAATATTATTATTATTATTATTACTATTATGTGTTGCTCGAATGGCTGATGACAGGGAAAACCGGAGTATCCGGAGAAAAACCTGTCCGGCCTCCGTTTTGTCCAGCACGAATGCCACATGGAGTGACCGGGATTTGAACCACGGAACCCAGCTGTGAGAGGCCGGCGCGCTGCCGCCTGAGCAACGGAGGATCCTTATAAGTACATTAATAACAGTAAAATCAATTGGTCTCACCTCCTTCTACACCCCACCGCCGTTAAGTTTATTTACAGCCACCCCCCCCCCCCCCCGAAAAAGAATTATAAGGATGCTTGTTTCTTTATGTTTAAGGGAGATTCCAAACACCAATGTTCACGTCTATTACCTTCAGTTTTGAGATATAAGTATCCACATAAAAATAATTTACTTTTTTCACTTCATTTCACAATAATCTCTCCTCCCCCTAATTGAATTTTCCCGCAAAAAATACTTGTTTCTTTAATAGTAAAGGATCTTCTAAATACCAATTATCACGACTCAAAATTCTTCAGTTTTTGATTTATGTGTCCTCATTAAAGGAATTCAACTCCTTGACACTCCCGCCCTCCAAGATGGTTCCCCGCCCCCCCCCCCAAACGCGTTATTCTTTGTTTTTAAAGGAGATCCAAATACGAATTATCACGTCTGTAACAACTTTAGTTTTTATTAGATGTATGTATTCTCATACAATTAAACAATTAATATTTCAATTCTTTCACCCCCCCCCCCATATTGGATTTTCCGACAATACTTGTTTTTTTACTTTTAAAGCAGATTCCAAATATCAAATTTCACGTCTGTAATATCTTCATATTTGAGATATCAATAGCCTAACTAAAAGAATTCAACACCATTTTCAGTCACTTTTACCCCCCCCCCCGCTCCACCCAAGTGGTATTTTCGAAAACTAAAAATACACGTTTATTTATGTTTAATAGAGATAAAAAATACCATTTTTCACTTCTGTAACATGTTAAGTTTTTTGAGATATACTGTAAAAATTCTCATTTTAAAATTTCACCCCTTTTGAGTTCCCCTTAAGTGGAGTTTCCCAAAACAAATCACATATGTTTCTTTACATTTACAGGAGATTCCAAACACCCTCTTTTTACGTCTGTAACATTTTACGTTTCCAAGATATTCTGTAGATATAGTCTTTCAAAAAATTCACCCCATTTTGTCACTCCTGTTTAACCGCCATTAATTGGATTTTCCAAAAACTAAAAAATACGTGTTTCTTTATTTTTAAAGGAGATCCCATATACAAATTTTCAGTTCTGTAATATCTTTCGTTTCTGAGATATATGTATCCGTATTAAAGGCATTCAACCCATTTTTCACCCTTTTAAACCCCTCCTATTGGGATTTAAGGAAACAGAAAAAGACGTGTTCCTTTATTTTTAGAGGAGAATCTAAGTACCAATTTTACATCTGTAAATTTTAAAGTTTTAAGATGTAGACACACTCATTTTAAAAATTCACCCCCCTTTTCACCCCGAATATTTGGATTTTCCAAATACGAAAAAATACGTGTTTCTTTACTTTTAAAGTAGATCCCAAATACAAATTTTCAGGTCTGTAATATCTTCAGGTTCTGAAATATAAGGAGCCTCATTAAAGGCATTCAACCCATTACACACCCTTTTACACCCTTCCTATTGGGATTTTCCGAAAACAAAAGAATACGTGTTTCTTTATTTTTAAAGGAGATTCTAAATACCAATTTTTACGTCTATAAACTATAAAGTTTTGAGATATAGATACACTCATTTTAAAAAATCACCCCCTTTTCACCCCGCATTAATTGGATTTTCCAAAAACAAACAATACGTGTATCTTTATTTTTAAAAGAGATCCCAAACACCAATTTTCAGATCTGTAATATCTTCAGTTTCTGAGATATAAGTAGCCTCATTAAAGGATTCAACCGCTTTTCACCCCTTTTCAATCCTCCTATTGCGATTTTCCGAAAACAAAAAAATACGTGTTTCTTTATTTTTAATGAAGATTCTAAATACCAATTTTTACATCTGCAAACTTTAAAAGTTTGGAGATATAGATTCACTCATTTTAAAAATTCACCCCCTTTTCACCCTCCGATTAATTGGATTTTCCAAAAACAAACAATACGTGTATCTTTATTTTTAAAAGAGATCCCAAACACCAATTTTCAGATCTGTAATATCTTCAGTTTCTGAGATATAAGTAGCCTCATTAAAGGATTCAACCGCTTTTCACCCCTTTTCAATCCTCCTATTGCGATTTTCCGAAAACAAAAAAATACGTGTTTCTTTATTTTTAATGAAGATTCTAAATACCAATTTTTACATCTGCAAACTTTAAAAGTTTGGAGATATAGATTCACTCATTTTAAAAATTCACCCCCTTTTCACCCTCCGATTAATTGGATTTTCCAAAAACAAAAAATACGTGTTTCTTTATTTTTAAAGGACATTCTAAATACCAATGTTTACATCTATAAACTTTAAAAGTTTTGAGGTATAGATACACTCATATTAAAAAATCATCCCCCTTTTACCCCCACCATTAATTGGATTTTCTAAAAACAAAAAATGCGCGTTTCTTTATTTTTAAAGGAGATCCCAAATACCAATTTTCAGGTCTGTAATATCTTCAGTTTCTAAGATATAAGTATTCTCTTTAAAGGCATTCTACCCCTTTTTCACCCCTTTTCTCCCTTCTTATTGGGATTTTCCGAAAACAAAAAAATACGTGTTCCTTTATTATTAATGAAGATTCCAAATACCAATTTTTACATCTCTAAACTTTAAAACTTTTGAGATATAGATGCACTCATTTTAAAAATTCACCCCCCTTTTCACCCTCGCATTAATTGGATTTTCCAAAAACAAAAAAATATGTGTTTCTTTATTTTTGAAAGAGATCAAAAGTACCAATTTTGAGGTCTGTAATATCTTCAGTTTCTGAGATATAGGTACCGGTATCCTGATTAAAGACATTCAAGCCCTTTTTCACCCCTCCTATTGGGATTTTCTGAAAACAAAAAAATACGTATTTCCTTATTTTTAAAGAAGATTCTAAATACCAATTTTCACATCTGTAAACTTTTAAAGTTTTGAGATATAGACACACTCATTTTAAAATTTCACCCCCCTTTTTCACCCCCTTAGCGACGGAATATCCAAAAACCCTCTCTTAGCGAGCACCTACATCTTAATATGAATATATCCCCAAAATTTCATTTCTTTATGTCCAGTAGTTTTGGCTCGGCGATGATGAATCAGTCAGTCAGTCAGGACAAGTCATTACCCGTCCAGGAGCCGTTTCCAGCGCGGTCCGCACATTTGACGACGGTCCGGTATATTATTATTATTATTATTATTATTATTATTATTATTATTATTACTATTATGTGTTGCTGGAATGGCTGATGACAGGGAAAACCGGAGTATCCGGAGAAAAACCTGTCCCGCCACCGTTTTGTCCAGCACGAATGTCACATGGATTGACCGGGATTTGAACCACGGAACCCAGCTCTGAGAGGCCGGCGCGCTGCCGCCTGAGCAACGGAGGATCCTTATAAGTACATTAATAACAGTAAAATCAATTGGTCTCACCTCCTTCTACACCCCACCGCCGTTAAGTTTATTTACCGCCACCCCCCCCCCCCAAATTAAAAGAACGCTTGTTTCTTTATGTTTAAGGGAGATTCCAAACACCAATGTTCACGTCTATTACCTTCAGTTTTGAGATATAAGTATCCCAATAAAAATAATTTACTTTCTGCACTTCATATCACAATACTCCCCCCCCCCATAAGTGAATTTTCCCGCAAAAAATACTTGTTTCTTTAATAGTAAAGGAACTTCTTAAATATCAATGATCACGACTCTAACTTCTTCAGTTTTTGATTTATGTGTCCTCATGAAAGGAATTCAACTCCTTTACACTCCCGCCCTCCAAGATGGTTTCCCCACCAAAACGCACTTTTCTTTGTTTTTAAAGGAGATCCAAATACGAATTTTCACGTCTGTAACAACTTTAGTTTTCATTAGATGTATGTATTCTCATACCATTAAGCCAATTAATTTTTCAATTTCCCCCTCCCCCCTTCATTGGATTTTCCGAGAATACGTCTTTCTTTACTTTTAAAGCAGATTGCAAATATCAAATTTCACGTCTGTAATATCTTCATTTTTGAGATATCAATAGCCTAATTAAAAGAATTCAACACCATTTTCAGTCACATTTACCCCGCCCCTCCACCCAAGTGGTATTTCCGAAAGCTAAAAATACACGTTTCTTTATGTTTAATAGAGATAAAAAATTCCATTTTTCACTTCTGTAACATGTTAAGTTTTTTGAGATAAACTGTAAAAATTCTCATTTTAAAATTTCACCCCTTTTGAGTTCCCCTTAAGTGGAGTTTCCAAACACAAATCACCTATGTTTCTTTAGATTTACAGGAGATTACAAACACCCACTTTTTACGTCTGTAACATTTTACGTTTCCAAGATATTCTGTAGATATAGTCTTTCAAAAATTCACCCAATTTGTCACTCCTGTTTAACCGCCATTAATTGGATTTTCCAAAACTAAAAAATACGTGTTTCTTTATTTTTAAAGGAGATCCGATATACAAATTTTCAGTTCTGTAATATCTTTCGTTTCTGAGATATATGTATCCTCATTAAAGGCATTCAACCCATTTTTCACCCTTTTACACCCCTCCTATTGGGATTTACAGGAAACAAAAAATACGTTTTCCTTTATTTTTAGAGGAGATTCTAACTACCAATTTTTACATCTGTAAATTTTAAAGTTTTAAGATGTATACACAATCATTTTAAAAAATTTACACTCCCCCCTTTTTACCCCCAAAATTTGGATTTTCCAAGAACGAAAAAAATACGTGTGTTTATTTATTTTTAAAGGAGATTCTAAATACCAATTTTCACATATATAACCTTTAAAAATTTTGAGATAGATACACTCATTTTAAAATATTACTCCCTTTTCACCCCCCCTAAATTGGATTTTCCAGAAACAAAAAAATACGTGTTTCTTTATTTTTAACGGAGATCCCAAACACCAATTTTCAGGTCTGTAATATCTTCAGTTTCTGATATATAAGTAGCCTCATTAAAGGCATTCAACCACTTTTTAGCCCCTTTTCACTCCTCCTATTGCGATTTTCCGAAAACAAAAAAATACGTGTTCCTTTATTTTTAATGAAGGTTCTAAATACCAATTTTTACATCTGCAAACTTTAAAAGTTTGGAGATATAGATTCACTAATTTTAAAAATTCACCCCCTTTTCACCCTCCCATTAATTGGATTTTCCAAAAACAAAAAATTACATGTTTCTTTATTTTTAAAGAGATCAAAAGTACCAATTTTCAGGTCTGTAATATCTTCAGTTTCTGAGATATAGGTACCGGTATCCTGATTAAAGGCATTCAACCCATTTTTCCCCATTTTCACCCTTTTTCACCCCTCCTATTGGGATTTTCTGAAAACAAAAAAATACGTGTTTTCCTTATTTTTAAAGAAGGTTCTAAATACCAATTTTTACATCTGTAAACGTTTAAAGTTTTGAGATATAGAACAACTCATTTTAAAATTTCACCCCCGTTTTCACCCCCTTAGCGAAGGAATATCCAAAAATCCTCTCTTAGCGAGCACCTACGTCTTAATATGAATATATCCCCAAAATTTCATCTCTTTATGTCCAGTAGTTTTGGCTCGGCGATGATGAATCAGTCAGTCAGTCAGTCAGTCAGTCAGGACAAGTTATTTTATATATATAGATATAGATCAATGAACTAACAATGTTAAGACGGAAGTTGCTGAAGGCTTAAACACGCAATTGATGGTACAATCATGTCAAATTATTTATCTTATCCGCCGTAAATAAAGAAAAATATTCGTTCGTCCACGTCTATGTCCATTTTGGGCCAAAAACCTAGTCCTTTAGTATCCCACTGATATCATTTACAAACGTCGTATAAAATAACGACTACTAGCTGACAACTTGGGCGCTTAGTAAAATAAATGCATGCAACGCCGTGGAACCTAAATATAAAAGTTACAGAACACTCAAAACTAGACTCTGCAGCTAACCACGGATAATAAATTGAAGAACTATTAACACAGAAGTACAACATAATCATGGTGTCCTCAAGCTGCTGTACCTAAAAAAAATGGATATTCAAATCTACATGATACTGTAATGAACAATCATAAATTGAAATTATCAAGACACACCAACATTTGGATTCGTCCATGGTCTCTCCTCTGGATTGCTGAAATTCTGCCAACATCTACAAGACACATGCACTAACACTACAGATACTCTACGGAAAATAAGTAGGTTGTACATTAGGTAGTATGACCCTAATTTTATTCTTATTCAAAGTGCAACTTACACGTCTTATTGGGGTAACATTAGTACGAAGAACTTCATCCCATATGTATCTCTTATCATTCATATAATGCCTGTCTCATACTCATGTATCATATTAATATTATTGACGATCATTCACATGTCCATCTCGAAAACATTCTTCGGAAAAGAGTACCCTCACGGTACAATCATAAAATCCTTACTCTTGCCTATTCCGCCGTATCACACTGAAATTCATATGATGAGCCTCTATTTTACTACATTCCAATATCAACATTCTCGGGATTTCTCGAAGACAACATTACATCATGCGTAATGCCTATTTCCCAATAAATAATCCAACATTACAATCGCGTACCATATCATAATCAATCACATCGATGACCCTAAAAACATTCAACAAAACGATATAACTTCATATACTCATCATGCTCATTAAAATGTTTCATTCAAATATACCAGCTCATAACTACCGAAGAGAAACTATTCTCAATTCTAAACACATGTGATTTCTATAATCCGTATCCATGCGGTTTAATAAAACGTTTATTTTATGAAGACTCGGTCAGGCCATATGAAATATCTGATTCATAAAGGAAAATTCCTTACACTACACCACATAAGAAATATAATCTAAATACTCCCAATAAGACATATTCGTGAAGAAATTGGCAAATTAATTTCATCGAAAAGAAACCGTATCACGGAAACGATAGGCTAAAGCATAATGAAATTCTCGTATTACAACCTATAAACGTGCACTAGAAACTTAGATGAAATTAGCACGTCATCAATTCGAATTCCAGTCATGCCGTCATTTAGGAGGATTAGAGCTTCCATCGACATTGTAAAATGTCGCTCAAGTTTTTTTATGTATAACACGTTACGCTCATAAACTTGAAATAAAATATGTAACTACACAATCTATATATATAAAGTAGCTTGTCCTGACTGACTGACTGACTGACTGACTGACTGATTCATCATCGCCGAGCCAAAACTACTGGACATAAAGAAATGAAATTTTGGGCATAGATTCATATTAAGATGTAGGTGCTCGCTAAGAGAGGATTTTTGGATATTCCGTCGCTAAGGGGGTGAAAAGGGGGGTGAAATTTTAAAATGAGTGTGTCTATATCTCAAAACTTTAAAAGTTTACAGATGTGAAAATTGGTATTTAGAATCTTCTTTAAAAACAAGGAAACACGTATTTTTTTGTTTTCAGACAATCCCAATAGGAGGGGTGAAAAAGGGTGAAAAAGGGGTTGAATGCCTTTAATCCGGATACGCTACTTATATCTCAGAAACTGAAGATATTACAGACATCAAAATTGGTACTTTTGATCGCTGTGAAAAATAAAGAAACACATATTTTTTTGTTTTTGGAAAATCCAATTAATGCGAGGGTGAAAGGGGGGTGAATTTTTAAAATGAGTGCATCTATATCTCAAAACGTTTAAAGTTTACAGATGTAAAAATAGCTATTTAGAATCTTCATTAAAAATAAAGAAACACGTATTTTTTTGTTTTCGGAAAATCCCAATAGGAGGGGTGAAAATGGATTGAATGCCATTAATGAGGATACTTATATCTCAGAAACTGAAGATATTACAGACCTGAAAAAAGGTACCTTTGATCTCTTTTAAAAATAAACACGTATTTTTTTGTTTTTGGAAAATTCAAATAATGGGGGTGAAAATGGGGGTGAATATTTAAAATGAGTGTATCTATATCTCAAAACTTTTAAAGTTTATAGATGTAAAATATGGTATTTAGAATCTCCTTTAAAAATAAAGAAACACGTTTTTTCGTTTTCGGAAAATCCCGATAGGAAGGGTGGAAAAGGGTGAAAAAGAGGTTGAATGCCTTTAATGAGGCTACTTATATTTCAGAACCTGAAGATATTACAGACCTGAAAATTGGTATTGGGGATCCACTTTAAAAATAAGGAAACACGTATACTTTCGTTTTTGAAAAATCCGGATAATGGGGGTGAAAAGGGGGGTGAATTTTTAAAATGAATGTGTCTATATCTTAAAACTTTAAAAGTTTACAGATATAAAAATTGGTATTTAGAATCTCCTTTAAAAGTAAAGGAATAAGTATTTTTTCGTTTTCTGTAAATCCCAATAGGAGGGGTGTAAAAGGGTGAATAGTGGGTTGAATGCCTTTAATGAGGATACATATATCTCAGAAACTGAATATATTACAGAACTAAAAATTTGTATATGGGATCTCCTTTAAAAATAAAGAAACGCGTATTCTCGGAAAATCCAATGAAAAGGGGGGGGGGGAAGAATTCTAAAATTAATTGACTTAATTGTATGAGAATACATACATCTAATAAAAACTAAAGTTGTTACGGACGTGAAAATTGGTATTTTGATCTCCTTTAAAAACAAAGAAATACGCGTTTTGTGGGGGAAACCATTTGGTGGGCGGGAGTGGAAAGGAGTTGAATTCCTTTCATGAGGACACATAAATCAAAAACTGAAGAAGTTAGAGTCGTGATAATTGCTATTTAGAAGATCCTTTACTATTAAAGAAACAAGTATTTTTTGCCGGAAAATTCACTTAAGTGGGGGGGGGGGAGAAGTGTGAAAGGAATTAAAAAAGCGAATTACTTTTATGGGGATACTTATATCTCAAAACTCGAGGTAATAGACGTGAACATTGGGGTTTGGAATCTCCTTTAAACATAAAGAAACACTCCTTCTTTTATTTTTTTTGGGGGGGGGGTAAATAAACTTAACGGCGGTGGGGTGTAAAAGGAGGTGAGACCAATTGATTTTGCTGTTCATAATGTACGTATAAGGAGCCTCCGTTGCTCAGGCGGCAGCGCGCCGGCCTCTCACAGCTGGGTTCCGTGGTTCAAATCCCGGTCACTCCATGTGACATTCGTGCTGGACAAAACGGAGGCGGGACAGGTTTTTCTCCGGATACTTCGCTTTTCCCTGTCATCATTCATTCCAGCAACACTGTCCAATATTTCATTTCATTTGTCATTCATCGATCATTGCCCCAGAGGAGTGCTTCGGCAGCCGGCACAATTCCTACTGTCGCCGCTAGATGGGGCTTTATTCATTCCATTCCTGACCCTGTCGAATGACTGGAAACAGGCTGTATATTTTCGATGTACTTATTCTGATCATAAACCGATCTTTTTAATCTTTCCTGGGTTCGTTTTCAACAGCCAACTATCGGGCGAGCTGGCCGTGCGCGTAGAGGCGCGCGGCTGTGAGCTTGCATCCGGGAGATAGTAGGTTCGAATCCCACTATCGGCAGCCCTGAAAATGGTTTTCCGTGGTTTCCCATTTTCACACCAGGCAAATGCTGGGGCTGTACCTTAATTAAGGCCACGGCCGCTTCCTTCCAACTCCTAGGCCTTTCCTATCCCATCGTCGCCATAAGACCTATCTTTGTCGGCGCGACGTAAAGCCCCTAGCACACACACACACAACAGCCAACTTTTCCTTCGGAGAACGTTCTTATATTACAGTAGATTCTCCTGGCATATGAATAAAAAATTAAACACATTTGAAATAAACGATAGGAATGAGATTGACCGTCCAATTGTTCACCTCTATAATAAGGTCAATAATGCACGGAAGTATGTCATTCGTATCGCCAGAAATCCCGCACAATTGCCTACGCGCGACATTGGTGCTGGTCACATTCTCAACAATAACAATGGCAGCAGATGTAATTTACCGCCAAGTAGCGGTCTTGCATCTTGCTGTGGGGTCCAGAACATCTATAATAATAATAATATTAATAATAATAATAATAATAATAATAATAATAATAATAATAATAATACCGGGCGAGTTGGCCGTGCGCGTAGAGGCGCGCGGCTGTGAGCTTGCATCCGGGAGATAGTAGGTTCGAATCCCACTATCGGCAGCCCTGAAGATGGTTTTCCGTGGTTTCCCATTTTCACACCAGGCAAATGCTGGGGCTGTACCTTAATTAAGGCCACGGCCGCTTCCCTCCAACTCCTAGGCCTTTCCCATCCCATCGTCGCCATAAGACCTATCTGTGTCGGTGCGACGTAAAGCCCCTAGCAAACAAAAAATAATAATAATAATAATAATAATAATAATAATAATAATGTTCTGGACCGTCGTCAAATGTGCGGACTGCAGTGGAAACGGGTCCTGGATGGGTAATGACTAAGAATGCAGTCTGGCCGCGGGTTCAGTACCGCCAAGGCACCCAAGACGACACCACGCCGGATCTCCTGAAGGATTTGTTCCATATTAAAAATGCTTATAAGAATAGATGGCAGAGATTTAGGGACCCAACTGACAGGGTGGAATACCTGGACCTAGCCTGGGAATTACGAAATCGATTGCTGGAAATAAAGATTGAAAAATGGGAGGAAACTTGCCATAATCTATTAGAAAACGAGTCAGATTGCGAATTTTGGCGGATTTTCGCAGAAAACGATTCAGATCGCGAATTTCGGCTGATTATATATCTAAAACAACATTCAATTATAAATTTCAGTATAATACCGTAGCGAAGCACGGGTATCTTGCTAGTCTATATATATAAAGTAGCTTGTCCTGACTGACTGACTGATTCATCATCGCCGAGCCAAAACTACTGGACGTAAAGAAATGAAATTTTGGGGATATATTCATATTATAATGTAGGTGCTCGCTAAGAGAGGATTTTTGGATATTCCGTCGCTAAGGGGGTGAAAAGGGGGGTGAAATTTTAAAATGAGTGTGTCTATATCTCAAAACTTTAAAAGTTTACAAATGTGAAAATTGGTATTTAGAATCTTCTTTAAAAATAAGGAAACACGTATTTTTTTGTTTTCAGACAATCCCAATAGGAGGGGTGAAAAAGGGTGAAAAGGGGGTTGAATGCCTTTAATCAGGATACCACTACGTATATCTCTGAAACTGAAGATATTACAGACCTCAAATTGGTACTTTCGATCGCTGTCAAAAATAAAGAAACACAACTTTTTTTTTGTTTTTGGAAAATCCAATTAATGCGAGGGTGAAAGGGGGGTGAATTTATAAAATGAGTGCATCTATATCTCAAAAGTTTTAAAGTTTAGAGATGTAAAAATTGGTATTTAGAATCTTCATTAAAAATAAAGGAACATTTTTTTTTGTTTTCGGAAAATCCCAATAGGAGGGGTAAAAAGGGGTGAAAAATGGGTTGAATGCCTTTAAAGAGAATACATATATCTTAGAAACTGAATATATTACAGACCTGAAAATTGGTATTTGGGATCTACTTTAAAAATAAAGAAACAGGTATTTTTTCGTTTTGGGAAAATCCAAATAATGGGGGGTGAAAAGAGGGATGAAATTTTTAAAATGAGTGTATCTATATCTCAAAACTTTTAAAGTTTATAGATGTAAAATTTGGTATTTAGAATCTCCTTTAAAAATAAAGAAACACGAATTTTTTGTTTTCGGAAAATCCAAATAGGAAGGGTGGAAAAGGGTGAAAAAGAGTTTGAATGCCATTAATGAGGCTACTTATATTTCAGAACCAGAAGATATTACAGACCTGAAAATTGGTAATTGGGATCTACTTTAAAAATAAAGAAACAGGTATTTTTTTCGTTTTTGGAAAATCCAAATAATGGGGGTGAAAAGGGGGGTGAATTTTTAAAATGAGTGTGTCTACATCTTAAAACTTTAAACGTTTACGGATGTAAAAATTGGTGTTTAGAATCTCCCTTAAAAATAAAGGAACACGTATTTCTTTGTTTTCTCTAAATCCCAATAGGAGGGGTGTAAAAGTGTGAATAATGGGTTGAATGCCTTTAATGAGGATACATATATCTCAGAAACTGAAGATATTACAGAACTGAAAATTTGTAAATGGGATCTCCTTTAAAAATAAAGAAACACGTATATTTTTGCTTTTGGAAAATTCAATTAATGGCGGTTAAACAGGAGTGGCAAATTGGGGTGAATTTTTTGAAAGACTATATCTACAGAATATCTGAGAAGCGTAAAATATTACAGACTCAAAAAGTGCGTATTTGGAATCTCCTGAAGTGTAAAGAAACACAGGTGATTTGTCTTCGGAAACCCCACTTAAGGGGAACTAAAAAGGGGTGAAATTTTAAAATGAGAATTTTTACAGTATATCTGAAAAAACTTAACATGTTACAGAAGTGAAAAATGGTAATTTTTTAATTCTATTAAAAATAAAGAAATGTGTATTTTTAGTTTTCGGAAATACCACTTGGGAAGTGGGGGGGGGGTAAAAGTGACTGAAAATGGTGTTGAATTCTTTTAATTAGGCTACTGATATCTCAAAAATGAAGATGTTACACACGTGAAATTTGATTTTTGGAATCTGCTTTAAACGTAAACAAACACGTATTCTCGGAAAATCCAATGAAGGGGTTTGGGGGGTTAAAGGATTGAAAAAATTAATTGACTTAATTGTATGAGAATACATACATCTAATAAAAACTAAAGTTGTTACAGACGTGAAAATTGGTGTTTTGATCTCTTTTAAAAACAAAGAAAAGCGCGTTTTGGGGGGGGGGGAACAATCTTGGGTGGGACGGGAGTGAAAAGGAGCTGTATTCCTTTCATGAGGACACATAAATCAAAAACTAAAGAGGTTAGAGTGGTGATAATTGGTTTTTAGAAGATCCTTTACTATTAAAGGAACAAGTATTTTTTGCCTTAATATCACTTTGTGAGGGGGGGGGGAGCGTGAAAGGAAGTTAAAAAAGTGAATTATTTTAAAGGGGATACTTATATCTCAAAACTGAAGGTAATAAACGTGAACATTGGTATTTGTAATCTCCTTTAAACATAAAGAAACACACCTTCTTTTAATTTTTTGGGGGGTGGGGGTAAATAAACTTAACGGCGGTGGGGTGTAAAAGGAGGTGAGACCAATTGATTTTACTGTTCATAATGTACTTATAAGGAGCCTCCGTTGCTCAGGCGGCAGAGCGCCGGCCTCTCACAGCTGGGTTCCGTGTTTCAAATCCCGGTCACTCCATGTGACATTCGTGCTGGACAAAATGGCGGCGGGACAGGTTTTTCTCCGGATACTCCGGCTTTCCCTGTCATCATTCATTCCAGCAACACTGTCCAATATTTCATTTCATTTGTCACTCATCGATCATTGCTCCAGAGGGGAGCTTCGGCAGCCGGCACAATTCATATTGTCGCCGCTAGATGGGGCTTTATTCATTCCATCCCTGATCCTGTCGAATGATAGGAAACAGGCTGTTGACTTTCGATGTACTTATTCTGATCATAAACCTATCATTTTTAATCTTTCCTGGGTTCTTTTTCAACAGCCATCTTTTCCTTCGGAGAACGTTCTTAGATTAGAGTAGATTCTCCTGGCATATAAATAAAAATTTAAACACATTTGAAATAAACGATAGGAATGATATTGACCGTCAAATTGTTCACCTCTATAATAAGGTCACTAATACACGGAGGTATGTCATTCGTATCGCCAGAAATCCCGCACACTTGCCTACGCGCGACAATGGTGCTGGCCACATTGTCAACAATGACAATGGCAGCAGATGTAATTTACCGCCAAGTAGCGGTCTTGCATATTGCTGTGGGGTCCAGAACATATAATAATAATAATAATAATAATAATAATAATAATAATAATAATAATAATAATAATGTTCTGGACCGTCGTCACATGTGCGGACCACGCCGGAAACGGGTCCTGGACGGCTAATGACTAAGAATGCAGTCCGGCCGCGGGTTCAGTAGGCTACCGCCAAGGCACCCAAGACGACACCACGACAGATCCCCTGAAGGATTTGATCCATATTAAAAATGCTTATAGGAAAAGATGGCAAAGATTTAGGGACCCAACTAACTTGGTGGAATACCTGGACCTAGCCCGGGAAGTACGAAATCGTTTTTGGAAAGAAAGATTGAAAAATGGGAGGAAACTTGCCGTAATCTATTAGAAAACGAGTCAGATCGCGAATTTTGGCGGATTCTCTCAGAAAACGGGTAAGATCGCGAATTTCGGCGGATTATATATCTCAAACAATAAGCATTCAATTATAAATTTTAGTATAATACCGTAGCGAAGCACGGGTATCTTGCTAGTGTACAATATAGTAGAACAAATAAAGGACAAGTCTTTAGTACTCATCTTAACTGGTAAATGCTTGAAGATATAATTCGATCATCTCGGTCCTTGAAACATTGTCATAACTTCATATTACCACATTTTTCAGGCCCGTCGGGACTCCATCCCGGTTTAGGCCTGCACCATTACACTGGAGGTTCTTTCAACATGACAATTCTCAATCTGATCCGTGATAGATCAACCTCCAGCTTATACAATTCATTCAGTACAATATTATACACCGAAGTAAATATTTCAATATTCTGATGCCGCACTCACCTTGTGTATCTTTCTTTAAATAACTGTAGTTTCTACTTTTAAGGTTTACTTTACTTATTGGCATACGATTATCAGATAGATTCGACTGCACTACAGTTAGATTTCTTTTCATTCAAGAAAAGCGATGTTCATTCTCATTTTTCTTTATATTATTCTCATATAAAACAAAACCCAATTTATTACTACAATAATGTAGCTGTGTGCGTTTTTATGATTGAGAATAATCTTGGCAACTTAACCTGTCTTTATAGTACTTCTAAGAATAGAGGGACATTCTCTTGACATAACTGATCTCGCGAGCGGGAAAGCTCAATTAACAATGGAATGCGCCCAATAATTCATATCGTTGTTTCTCCAATTCTATTCGAGTCGATAGTTTCCTAAAGAACTCTCAATCATTTTTAGATGTTCATAGTAAGCAACTAATGCAAGTGAAGGCAAATCTAACTCGTATAATTCAAATTTTTTAATCCAGTCCATGACCTGCGTTGTATAAACTGTCATCGCAATGAAACATTGCACATTAGTAATCAATTTACTCTCCCGTCGAATACGGTCCTCTTCACTCAACAGTAGTTGACTTTACGTTAAAATTAAATTTCCGGACACAAATTTATTAGATACCACTGGGTTCTGAGCTTGTCACTTTTCACACATTGAATATTTACTTTAACTTATCACTCATTTGAGCGAGTTACTTTGAATTATCGATATATCTAACCATAAATTGACTGGAAGTATGCCTTTCTCATGATTTCACTGACTTCAGCGTTGTATTGAACTTAAATAATTCCTTCATGTTTGACCCGGAATCAGTTGAAAGGTTATAATACCGAGCGAATTTGCTACTTTTTTTACAATTTTTTTTACGTCGCACCGACACAGATAGGTCTTACAGTATGGTGACGATGGGATAGGATAGGCCTAGGAGTGGGAAGGAAGCGGTCGTAGCCTTAATTGAGATACAGCCCCAGCATTTGCCTGGTGTGAAAATGTGAAACCACGTAAAACCATATTGAGGTCTGCTGTCAATGGGGACCAAACCCACTATCTCCCGGATGTAAGCTCACAGCAGCGCGCCCCTAACGGCACTACCAACTTGCCCGGTTTGCTACTTAGTACGAGGCGTGTAACTGTAGCATGCATTCAGATTATAGATGTTTCGAACCTCAATTTCGGCAGCCGTGAAGACGGTTTTCCGTGGTTGTTCAAACCAGGCGAATGCTTAGGCTGTAACGTAAGACCACGGTGGATTCCTTACAAACCCCAGCAAAAAACATGAACTGAATGGGTCAAAAGCAAACCTTGATAAAGTTCAAACGCTAGTGAATGATCCCTGGAGCGTGTTCCTTGGGTCATTAATAAAATTTGATTTTATTTAATGTTCAGATGAGAAAGAATGTTTTACAAGCCAGTGAAGTATTCGTCAGATCTTCTGCAAGAAAACAAGAAATCAAGCTTACTGTCCGTTTCTCATGTAGAAAGCTTAGGAATAACAAACCCACGTGTACTTAGAAAAAGCAGGAAATTTATATATTTACGTGACTGGCCACTGTTGATACGGTGATAATAGCCATCACATCTATATTCTAACGTAGAATTCGAACAACAAAGATGTGACTCCTCATTTTAAAAATCACACAGGCATTATCCAGGATTCGACCTGCGGCTGGATTTGAAGAAAGCAGTGATTATGTCACCTAGCTATAACATCCCTTTGATCATTTATATATTGTCAGGTTGAAAGTTTTACTATATGTACACAACATCTTCGCGCAGAATAAATAACAATATGTGTAATTAAGTTGAGATAGGTTTGAGAAAGCAGCCTTCTGACCTCGTTAGAAAAGTAACATATGTGTCCAGTTACTGCAAAAGGTCCTTGGTGAAAGCTATATTAAGGAAAGTCGAAGTATCGAGCAGTATGGCCTTAGCTTCCTGATCCTCACGTGTTGTCTTAGTAACGGACTATAATAAGGTTGCTAGGGGCTTTAACGTCGCACCGACACGGACAGGTTTTATGGCGACGATGGGATAGGAAAGGCTTAGGAGTTGGAAGGAAGAGGCCGTGGCCTCAATTAAGGTACAGCCCCAGCATTTTCCTGGTGTGAAAATGGGAAACCACGGAAAACCATTTTCAGGGCTGCCGATTGTGGGATTCGAACCTACTATCTCCCGGATGCAAGCTCACAGCCACGCGCCTCTACGCGCACGGCCAACTCGCCCGGTGACTATAATAAACGTTGTTCGTCAAGGAAATACTGTATAATGATGATCAGGATAAGCCACCATTACTTTGTAGCATTGAAGTGAATACATAATAAATCTATAGGCACATATTCCGTTGCATGCCGCTTCATGCTATTACGGAGATGAGATGGAAATGAAATTGCTGGCAGCCAATGATTACCTCCCTCGAAGTTCTCCCCTTCAGCTATTCTCCCTCATATGATTTTACAGCGCTCGAACGAACGTGTTCGACTTATTGTACAAAGGATTTACGTCAAAATGTCCTTCAACTTCCTTTAATTTCCCCGGTGGAAACTCTCTTTTAAGTCTCCGGAATGAGAACTAGAGCTTTCCTTTTCGAGCTCCCATAAAAAGGAGCATCATCTTTGGCGACATTTCTGATAATAAGCTTCTATAGTCTAACTGCTGAAATGCAGATGAGTCCAAGAGAAAAAGGAAGTAAGGAACAGAATGGTATAAATGACTGAATATGGGGAAATGCACGTCCTTAAGAGGCCTTAAGGCTTTAAGGCCTGTCCACATGTCAATGACTTACTTTTGCGGTATAGCGTGTGCAAAAAGGGAAGGGCGGATCACAGTGCAGAGTCTACACGGCGCGAATAAATTCGCGCAAACTTTAGTACAACAAAGTTCGACCTCATAGTAGGTGCTATCACAGCATTGTGGCCAAATGACAAATTCTTTTTGTTACAGTTGTTCTTTGACTGTTTTCTGCTGAAGGAGAAGAGAAGTAAACGATGTAGAAGGTGCAGGGATCTGGAAGTCAAGCACAGGAAGTATTGCAAACAAGGGAATAGAATTAAATAATTTAATATACTGTACATATAAGGTCACTGGACAAAAAATTATTCACCCTAGTTTGCACGCACATATAGATCGTTAAGTCTGTTTAGATGGCGCAGCGATCGAGCCCAAGGACCAGTGAAACATTGATGTTTCAAGCGGACACTGTAGGTCAACATGGGTATATGTAAGGCTGTGACAGAGCAGAAAAAAGCGGCAATCGTGTGTGGCTGTGCCCATGGTCATACGGTGCGTGAAGTTGCTGGATTTGTTGGTGTTTTCTTAGCGAATTGTTCAGCGTGTCTGCAAGCTGTGGTGTACGACACGTGTCCACGAAACACGACGTCAGAACTGTGATCTAACAAATTTTATGACTGAGGGACTGGAGACGCGTTTCACGGCTTGTGAATCAAAATCGCTTCCAGACGCGACAGGAATTGGTGCAGTTAGTGAATGAGGATCCATCTCAACCTATTAGTGAGAGAACTTTGCGATAGGAACTGCTTTTAGTACAATTTTGGAGCTGAACACCTTGCAAGAGGCCATTGCTCACACAAGCTCATAATGCTACGCGTCTTCAACGGACTAGAAATCATCGAAAGTGGACGGTAGCTGGCTGGTGCAACGTAATGGGGTCTGACGAATCACGTTTTTGCCTGTATTCTAATGACGCACGTCGTCGAGTTAACCGAAAGTCAAATGAAGCATTTCGTCCTGGATGTGTGCAAGGTCAGGTTCGAGCCGGAGGTGGGTCTGTGATGTTTTGGTGGTGTTTTTCGTAGCATGGACCGGGCACACTCACTGAGGTGACCACTAACATGAACCATCATATTTATTTAAACATTGTGATTGGTCAGGTGTTGCTTTTCATTCAACATCTACATAATGAGTATTGATAACCCGATTCTTCAAGATGAAACAAGCAAAGTATATCGTTCTGGACACATATAATCCTACACCCTATTACATCTCGATTGTCCTGAAAAATAACCTGTCTTGAAAATATGTGGGGCATGTCGGAACAGCAGGTAAGACACCGACATCAGTATCCCCGCAATTTGGTGGAATTGGGCGATCAAATCCTCAGCGAGTGGCTTAACCTGGATGCGACGTACCTGCCACAACCTTGTGGACTCACTTCCTTATCAAACCCAGGCGGTTATCAAGTCTAGAGGCGGACTTACACGGTGTTAAATGATGCTTGTAATACTTTCTCCAGGGGTGACTAACTTATTTTCCGGTGAGCTTTTTACTTGAATCATGACTGATAAATTATATAATGGAAGCAGAATTTTCTCACTTAACTGGAGTGTTTATCATAGACGGTATAGGAACGGTAGGAGAGGGTGTATTAATTATGGTGAAAAAAAGACTTTGTAAGCCACGAAAGAGTTAAGGATGACAAACATGAATTTCTAGGTGCAAGGCTCATCTCTTAAGATAATAGACAAATTGATGCTTTTGGAGTGTAATGATATGGAACTGTTGACGCAGGCCCTGATTCAAAATTACATGATAAGATAATCGACTATGTGGGAATCGATACGGAAAGGTAAGTGTTTGTAACAGATGTTCTCATTTTACCAAATGTCGATTGGGAAGGTAATGCGAACGACAGGAAGCACGACCAACAAATGGCAAATAAGTTAATCTGGGTAGGACAGCTGAATCAGAAAATGATGGAATAAACTAGAGTGAAGAATATTCTGGACGTGGTGCTGATAAAACCAGATGAGCTCTATAGAGAAAGTGAAGTAATAGGTGGTATAAGTGAGCATGAAGCTGTTTTTGACGCAGTTAAAATAAATGTGATAGGAAGGAAGGTCGTAAAAGTAGGACTGTCATGCAGGACCATATGGCTAAGAAGACAGGCATGAAGGAAGTTTTAGAAAGTAACTCTGTGATCAGTGGAAAACGGTAAATGTAAATGTAAACAGAGAGTGGGATGGTTTCAAAGCAATTGTTGAGGAATGAGAAAACAGGTATGTAACTTTAAAGGTGATAAGGAAAGGTAGAGACCTGCTTTATTTTAACAGAGAACTAAAGAAACTAAGAAGGAGGTGTAGGTTGGAAAGAACTATACGTAGAAATGGTTGTGTAAGTAAGGAGAAATTGAAGGAACTAGCGAAGAAGTCAGCTAAGGATAACATGATGGCATGCATATTTGGCAGTCATACACATTTTAGTGGAACGTAGAAGGGTATGTATAGATGCTTTGCTGCAGAAACAGGTTCTAAGAAGGACATTCCAGGAATCCTTAATGAACAAGTGAAGTGTATATGCGAGGATCTAGAGAAGAAACAAGTATTCTGTCAGCAGTATATAAAGATTGATGGTTGTTAGTTTTAAGGATCATGTCTAGATAGAAGAAGTCACAAATACAAACGAAGTATTGAAATTTACCTAAGATGAGAAAGACATTTACGGTGTGATACAAAATCAGCTAGAAATGAATGGAGAGTTACTATTGTAGCCCTTGGTATAAGGGAAAGGGTGTTAAATATAAATCCAAACAGACCAGGCAGTTTGACATGTGTTAAATGTAAGCTTTGGGTAAGCATTATTTCTGATTATATTACACATGTTTGCAAAATTAATCACTGGTTCGGTAGAAGGTAGTTCGGATTTAGGATAGGTTATTCCACTGAAGCTCAGCTAATAGGATTTCAGCAAGATATAGCATATATCTTAGATTCAGGAGGTAAAATGGACTGTATCGGGATTGACCTACCTTAGGCATTTTATAGGGTAGATCATGGGAGACTACTAGCAAAAATGACTGTAACTGGACTAGACAAATGAGTGACTGAATGGGTGTTTTCATTCCTAGAAAATAGAACTCAGAGAATAAAGTAGGTGCAGCATTATCTGATCATGTAATCAATAAGTGGGAATTCCTCAAGGTGGTATTATTTGACCTTTATGTTTTCTTATATATACATAAATGATATTAATAAAGAACTGGAATCAGAGATAAGGCTTTTTGCGGATGATGTTATATTGTAGAGAGTAATAAGTAAGTTACAAGATCGTGAGCAACTACAAAATTACCTCGACAACGTTGTGAGAAGGACGGCAGACAATGGTATGATGATAAACGGGGTTAGTAGTCAGGTTGTGAGTTTCACTAATAGGAAATGTCCTCTCAGGCCACAGTATATCCCTCACTTACAACACTGGCACAATAAATATACTCACTCACACTTCACAAATGTAGTGCGGGCAGCACGATACTGTGACAACAGTACAGAATGAGAGTCGTCATCAGAACGGAACAAAGTGAGTTATGAGAATTCTGAATCAGAATAGACAATTCCCTCAAGACTAACACTTCATACGTATTTATATCCTCGTTATTCGCCTTTTCTACTTCACTCAAATCGAAATTATCTTTCTTTTTCTAATCAGGTGCTTGAATAAACCCAGGCTGACAAATTTTCCGTTCTGTATTCTTCACCTGCTTACAAGGGTGAAGAAGACCAGTCTTCAGTATGGTCTAGAGATAAACATAAAAAAGACCAAACTAATTGTAGTTGATCGGCAAGGTCAAATCCAACTTACGGGATACCTAAAGGACCTGGATATAGTTAAGGAATTTGTATACTTGGGGTCTGTCATCAATGACACGGGAAGCTGTGGTAAAGAGGTAAAAAGACGTATTGTCTTAGGTCGTGCTGCAATGGTTAAACTTACTAAGATCTGGCAGAACCGGGCAATATCAAAAGCCACGAAGGTGCGCTTGGTAGAATCACTAGTGTTCTCCGTCTTTTTGTACGGCTGTGAGACCTGGACCGTGAATGCTAAAGACAAAAAACGCATTGATGCCTTTGAGATGTGGTGTTGGCGGAGAATGCTATGTGTACCCTGGACAGAGAGAAGAACTAATGTTTCCATTCTGGACGAACTCTGCATCAAGAAACACCTATCTTCCCGTGTGAGTGAGCGTTACCTCCAGTTCCTTGGCCCCATTCTAAGACGAGACGGAGAGAACTTGGAAAAGGTAATTTTACAAGGCAAAATTGAAGGCAGTAGACCACGAGGAAGAACAGCAAGCAGATGGATAGATCAGGCGAAGAAGATCACTGGGCTACCACTTCAGGTCATATTATCGAAATGTGAAAACCGCTCGGGATGGAGACATCCAGTCAAGGTTGTAACACGGAAATGATGGAGTTATGAGGTCACGACGCTCAGTAATGAGCACAACGACTAATGATGATGATGATTCTTCACATGCATGTGACTGGCTTTACCTGGATATTCATGAGCATTGTTTTACCAAAGATTACAGCCCCTCTTTGTACACAAGTAGGCTGAGTTGAAATGTCCCAAAAACGCTGTCTGATCCTTACCACCACTTTACCTAATTTCAACGAATAAATACTCGAAATGCCTAACTTAATGATTATTACCCAGATATGCACATTACAACATTTGTAATGAATACAGGCATACTAAGTACATGATTGCCTCGACAGTTTTTTACATAATACACTGTTGCACATTAATAATATAAACTCTACTGCTCTGACCTTCGTCCAGGTGTGTTATGCTTGCTACAACAGGCCACTTGACCTTGCGACTGGAGTGACTCACATCATATAGAAGCAAACCACTGCACTGCTGCGCATGTATTATCTTACATAAAAGTAATGTGATTTACATCGTCGCAGTACCTACACTGTATCCTAGAAATAAAATTGGCTTTCACGTGTGTCTTGCAAATATCATTCTCTGCTATCCCGTAATTATGAACGTACCGCATTTTCTTTCTCCTTGCATACATGTTCATAAAAATATGTAACGTTGGGAACACACTCAGAGATGATAGGATAATAAGTCATGTACGTTACAATGGATGTAAAGGTGGTGAAAATGAGGTATGGACTGATATCCTGACAGTCCAGGAAAGACGATGAATGGCCTGTCTCCTCTCTGCTAATCCTTCCTTCGATGAGGACGGACCAAACAGTTACACTGTGCTAAGAGAGCTCATTTCTCGCGTTGGAGTTGAACAAAAGTTAACTCAGAATTACACTACATCAGTACTCACAGACATTTGGGACATCTCTGATTGGGCGCCGCATCATTTCCACTGTCACTACACTCCAGAATAAACTTCAACATTCCTGAAGGACATCAATGGTGTACATGGTAGTCGAGTAACATTGTCAGCAGCTTCTCAGTAAGATGACTGTGGCTTGAATCCCGGTCATTACGTATCAGATATTTTAAATGAAATGAAATGGCGTATGGCTTTTAGTGCCGGGATATCCCAGGACAGGTTCGGCTCGCCAAGTGCAGGTCTTTCTATTTGACGTCTGTAGGCAACCTGCGCGTCCTGATGAGGATGAAATGATGATGAAGACAACACAAACACCCAGCCCCCGTGCCATTGGAATTAACCAATTAAGGTTAAAATCCCCGAACCAGCCGGGAATCGAACCCGGGACCCTCTGAACCGAAGGCCCGTACGCTGACCGTTCAGCCAACGAATCGGACATTTTAAATGACAAATTATGTCTGTGCGATTGGTATTCTACGTAAGACTGGACATCCCACGGCTATGATCATGATATCAGCAGTCAAGTAATACCAACAACTTGCTTGGAATAAAATAATGTTTATGTACAGTTGGAAATCAAACCATCTGCCTAACGGGCATTTCTGCGAAGCCACTTTCTTTCTAGCATCTCTCGGGCTGTATACCAAATGGCTCCGACTTTCCCCATCGGCTAGGAAGTATAATGTTTTTATAACATCCCATACGGTTCCTGGGCATTACCCATGCAAATTACTTTCCATATTTTTGCAGTCATAGGACCGTCTGTGGAAAGTCGGTAGTAATGGATAAAAGTATGTTGGTGTTACGGTTCTCCTAACCCATTCTTATTGAAACTGAAAATGGTTTAAATATTTGTCAAAGGAAAACGTTAACTATTCAATCACCAACACATCCTTACACATTTGATTCAGCATGCTGGACACAACTGATTAATCTTTAAATCTGATGGTGGGTGATAGCCTCTGCTAAACCAAAGCATGTTTCGGAATGGTGCTGATCACGTTTGTGTTTTTGATATATCGTAAATAGCAATCAGCTGACTGCTTGCATAACAGACAATCTTAGAATATAATGTTACAATATCAGATTTCTCAATTTTCGATGTTACATTCTTAACTGACAAAAAATCATACAAATAAAATATTTAATTGCTTTATTTGATATATAAAGATGGGAAATCTTAAACCACATCTTATTTATCTATATACTCGAAAGAGAAACGATCTTTATTTAGAAGAACAGTTTGATTCATGATCGACGCATCGGTCGTCTTAGCCTTCAATGCGCGGGAGTGGTCTAGGAAGGTGGGAGAGAACAGGAGCCATTTGGGACGTATAAACTGATGACCGGGATCCTTCATGCTCATAATTACTTTTCTTGATGCATTAAAAAATATTAATCGAGCCGACTGAATATCACAGGCACGCTTTCATAGATTTGATGGTTATTTTATTGTTGACTTGGCTGAGTGGGGGTGCTTTAGGTGTTATGATAAGATAATCCCATTGGCCTGAATAATTGTACTGATCCAGAGTATTTACTGAAGCCGGAATAGATATCCCTCCATTAGGAAGCAATTTACATTCACAAGTTTGAATTCCTGAAGGAAAGTAGGCTACATATGATTGCCTCTAACTTTATAAATTTATTGACAAATGTTTCTCTCTTCATCGACATAATCTGTCAGCGACTAGTGCAACAGGCGGTCTCCTTATAATCCTGTAAGACTTAATGAATTGTGTGCATGCTCTCGTCTGAAAGTTGCCTCTACCCTCCATACCAAACTACATACACTGGATGTAATTGAAATTGGTGAAAGTTACTTCCTCGAACTTATGACCTACCTCTCTGACACAGAAGATTACACATTATAGAATAACGCTTGGAATAAAATGCATACATCCTCGTAATGAAATCGAGTTGATTAGTTCAGTAGAATTACACTTTCGCCATGTTGGAAATATTTCTCCGTGGCTTCCCAATTAAATTTTAGCATTCTCATTTTTGCCTGAGTAGTAATGCCTGCTTCTTGCCAATACTGGAAATCTCCAATGTTCCGTAACCTGACGTTTGAAATACAAAACACTGAAGTAGTTATTCTCGACAGTTTCAGAAGTCACTCAAAAGGAATGCTGAAATTAAGTTTCAACTTATAACCTACCTTAATCCTTCTTGTATATAAGCCCTAGTACAGTCACATATATAATTGCAGACTTCACAGTACCGAGAAAATAAGCCAATATATTATGTATGTATTAACTCACGCACAGGACTGTTGATCCTGACATATCAAGCTCTGAATATGAATCAACATGCTACCCACTAAAATACACCAACATCAAACTAGGTCCCAATATAAGTTAAAAATATAAATCTCATCTACCGACTCATTATGTATGTACCGGGAGGTACACCTCAACCCCGTGCATTTAAATGAAGTGCCTTCAAGAACGCTATCTAGCACATAAAAATTGAAACAACTAGTGCAAGAAGTTGGGACGTTGACCAAAAGAAGTCACCAAGTGATAGAGTATTGTGTTATTTTATGGTTTCCTAAACTGACTGGATTTCTTTTGTTTCTTTGAGTGCATCAAAGTTTACTAGAGCGATTTCAAGAAGTTTGGACTTTACTCCATAGATGTCTCTATTAAAGAACTTTGTGTCATGCACACTGGTGCAAAGTGGAATAACTAGAAATTTAAAGAAATTTTGTGTTTATAGGTTTTCTGAAGTGAATTGACTTTCCTTATTTTTGACACTTCAAGGTTTGCAACACTTCTTACTGATCCCGCCAACTTTGTATTCGGGCCAATCACAAAGTTTGTATATTTAATTTTCAGCCAATCATAGGCTTCTTGTAACTTTTCGACTGTCCAATAAAAATGAGAGGATGTGTCTGGTTTTAGTCCAGAGCCTTCTCGAACCTTCCTCTCGGGTATAAAAGTTGGTGCCTTTTCGAGCTAACTTGTCTTATTGCTCGTCGTGGTATTGAGTGTGTGTGTTAAGAGAGGAGGCGGAGCCTAAGTCTTCGGCAGGCAGAACATCAGATAAGGTAAAGGCCACCAGTTTCTAACTCAGTAGTTATCTCCGCAAGCCGACTCGAGGGAATGGTTCCTTTCATTAACTATGTAACAGTCAATTTCCTAACGTGTAAACATCTCTTTCTTCTCAGGTAAAAGTTCAATGAAGTTCATACGTACTTAAACTGAAAACCTGGGATAGAGAGTTCATTACCCTCTCGAGTTCCCCTTCAATTTATCTTGAAGTGACTATGATTTTGTAACTGTTTCGTTTGTAAATTGTAACTTAACTTGTCCATCTAGTCACCTCAGTAGTGTGGGATTAGGTTCTGCATCGTCGGGCCACTAGCCCAAGTAGGGTTTGAATCTTTGATTTCAAGGAGCGCAAGTTTCAGCCTCCATACATTTTGACATTTTGGCCAGTAACTTTAACCTGTACCTTTCCACAAATGCCCGGTAGAATGGGTACTCAATGCCCCTGTAATATTTCTTTCATGTAAACTGAAAATACTACCAGTATTGTTTTGTAAATTGTAGGTTGTGCCTAGAAAGGCCTGAAAGTGTAACTTTATTGAGCAAGGACGCTCTAATCTCTAGTGTTAAAGGTAAAACTTGCCTTGAGTAGGCGGTTAAGGTTTGGGAGCGATGTCTTGTTGGTTGAATTATAGAGCATGGAGGCTCTTTTGTAATGTAATATGTATTTGTGTAATATTGAGTGGTGCCTTTGGAAGGCCGTATCTTGTAACTGCAAATGACCTAGGCCTACTGTTCGGGCTTTGTATTCTCAACCTGACGTTCAGATCTCTTAGGTTTCCTCCCTACTGCCAATAATTTAGTCTTGGAAATGGTAATTTTCCTATCACATACTCTCAATCTATTTTAAGTTTCCAAGATATTATATTGCAGGCTTTCACCAGTCTGCCATTATGGCCGAATCGCCGGCATGGCCAGACTGGTTACTAAATTTCTACCAAACTGATTCAATCCTAGTTACTTTTAACCTTACAACAGGAGATCCATATAAATAATGAACAACGATGTTGAAAGATTACAGCCTTCTCTAACTCCCGTACGGACTTAGAACCAAGAACTCATTCTGCCATCAATTCTCACTGCAGCCAAATTCTGAACAAAAATGCCTTTGATTGCTTTTAAGAATATACCTACCCTTCATCCTAAAATCCCTCAGTACGGCTAACGCCTTTTTCCTCGGTACTCTGTCACATGCCTTACTTAGATCTACGAAACATGAACATAAATGCCTATCCCTCTCGCAGCACATCTCACTTACCTGGTACATACCGACAAACTGATCCCGACTCCCCCTCTATGGTCTGAAACTACACTGGTTTTCATCCAAATTACTCCTTACCATTGATCGCACCCTTTCTTCCTAAATGGCAGTGAACACCTTACCGGTATACAAAAATCAAAGCAAAGTCATCTCGGTACAGGCCATGAAGGCCCTTGGAGTAGTGGAAGGTAAAGGCTTCCACTATCGTAACCTCGGCACTTGATGGGGTAGACAGGTGCACCCTTACCGGTATACTGATCAGTGAAATACCTCTACAGTTGCTTCAATTATTCATTTTCCATAGCTTATACACAGGTGCAATTACCGCTTCCGTTCAACCAGAAAGCACCTTACTAATATTCCACGCTAGTCTTATTACTCTTTGAATCTATTTAATCCCTGCTTTCCGACTATATTTCACCTTTTCAAGTCTAAATTAATCTACTCCTGCTGCTTTATGGCAATGAATTTTCTTTGCTATTCTCTCCACTTTCTCAAGGTTGATTTCACTAATATCATTGTTCTCCCACGAGTTCGGTTGTTCGTGACGTCACCAGAAAGATTTCGTTCTACTTTGAGAAGATTTTCAAAACATCCCTTCCACCTGCCCAGTGATTGCTTGGGATCTACTATGCGTTCACCTGATTTACTCAAAATACTCTTCATTTCATCCAGAAAAGATTTCCTGCCGCTTAACCAAGCCTCTCCAGGTCATTGCCAAAATCTTTCCTTGACTTCTTTTTGGATTCAACAACTATTCGTCTGTGTACAATTTCCTGCCCGCACCAGTCTTTCTTTGGAGCCATTTCTTGATGATGATGATGCTTGTTGTTTAAAGGGGCCTAACATCGAAGGTTATCGGCCCGGAGCCATTTCTGGTACACCTTCCTTTCATTTCACCATCCTTACACAGAGTTGCTCTTAGGCATTCCCTTGCTGTTTCTGCTACAGCGTATCTGTACGCCACCCATTCCCTTTTGCATATCCGTAACCTATTTACTGTTTATTGCTTGAAACTTTTTACTAATCATAACAATCTACTTCTAATTTCCTCGTCCTAGAGATTTTCTACCCTTATTCCTCTGCAGATAGATGTCATTTTCTCTATCCTAGGCCTAGAGAAACTTATTCACTGCAGATCAGATAGTGATCCGTATCATCGAGAAATCCCCAGAATACCCACACGTTCCTAACATATTTTCTAAATTCAAAGTGGTTATGATACAGTATATTATGAATTTGGTGTCCCTATCCTCCCATGTGTAACGGTGAATATTCTTACGCTTTAAGAGTGTATTTGTAACAGCTAAGCTCATACTAATATAGAAGTCCAATAAACGCTCCCCATTCCTATTAGCTAAAGTATCTTCCGTATATTAACCCCATACCTCCCCATTTCCTTCGCTTCTTGTTCCCTCTCTCGCAATGAAATAGCCCATTAAGACTATCTTATCCTTGCCGCTGACCCTGACTTCGAGGTCACTAAGTGCTTCACAAAACTTGTCAACTTCATCCTCCTCATCACCCTCACATGGTGAATAGACTGAGAAAATGTTCGTCCTAATTCACCCAACTGCTGGACCTAGCCGCTTCATTCGCTCATTTACGTGCCTAACAGTATTCCTGCTGAGCAGTTCTACCCCACACTCTGTCCTTCACTTTTTAAAACCTGTTGGGACAACTTTATAATCTTCTGTCTCTTCCTGCTTACCTCCCCTTGCACTAATATCATTATTCCCTAACACTTCCCGACGCATCCTCTTTGCTGACTCAACCATTTCTATGTTTTCCTTCCATAAACCCCATTAATATTGATAGCTCCCCATCAAATTCCAGTTCGTTTCTCAAACTGTTTCCAAAGAGTTCCTCGCCTGGCAAATGGAAGTGGGATTCCGTTACTCCCATGGGTTCCATGTTTGCTTAAAATGTTCTGAGCTCGGTAAATTCTGTGGAGCAGGATGCTACCCTATTTAAACGTAGTCCCTGTAAGAAACTCTCCCCTAGCAGTTCAGGAACCGTCGTCTGAGCTCAAGTAGGGCCATGACTCAGAACATGTACGATATGCCCACACCTATTCCATAGTAACTGGTATCCCGATCCTCAGGACCACTTTCTAGACCACTCAGCCGTTGCTCATGGTTCACGAACTAATACTTGACTACAGAAATTCACACCACACACGACCCAATTGGAGATTACGAGATAAATATCGAAAATACATTTTTGGCATGGTTGAGATTGGGACGAGAATTCACTTCTCTTTTCCTTTCCAATGGGAGCTCATGTCACTGTAGGCTGCGCCCCAGTATTCCAGTTATCTCTGGCAGAACCGAAAATCATATCCAGTGTCGTAACCCGGCCAACAGGTGAGACGCCGAGCGGTGAGTGGAATCGCCTGATGGCTAACAACAGTACTAAACACGAAAGGGATATAAGATGGTAATTTATAGGCGTTAGGTAAGTTGGTTGTTAACCGTTGAAACTCATATGATTTCCTATATATGTGCGTGTATTGACAGATGATGTACAAAGAATATACACATACAATTGAAGTCGGTCACTTAGTGTGACGTACTGAAACTAGCCTTCCTCAGAACGGCTACTCCAAGTAAATGCAAATGGACTCTAAAGCATTAGAGTACCACTGAAATGCTAAAGCGATGTAAAAACAGAGTATCGTGGAGTCTCACAGAGATTCCTCAAGCTTTAAGTTGCCAACTACGATAAAACCCACAAGAACTAAGGCTTAAGTCGAGAATCAAAGTATGAATGATGAATACCAAGTGTTAGCACCACCGTTCTAAGTGGCGATACCTCTTGGAGAATCGATCGCGATTCCCTGACGTGAGCAGAAGGCAAGGCTTCCAAAGCGAAGACTAATGCAATAAGACGCTTGTTCCTTCAATTACATACGTATTTAAAGGGACTAGCAAGTGATGTGAGGGTCTCTCCTCCTCTTAGATAAAGCCTTACTGGCTTACCATTGGTTCTACCACCTCCCCCATGTATCACAACTCCCACGCTATGCACGTGGCAATATTTATTAACATGAACTTGACTTCTCGCCCTTAACCCTATACTCATAACATAACTCCCCATTTCTAATACTTGCCATCATAAACATGATTCTCCGTCTCGTTTCACTTAATTGGGTAGCCCATTAATTTTAAGTATGGGATCCTTCAAACTACCCTCTTTCTTGCTATCTCCAGACGATAGGACGTAACCATTTAGATTGTCCGTATCGACTCCCTCGTAAGACCTATTGAACTCACAAGACTCTGTTTTTAACTTCGTTCCTTATCACCCCAACACATGGCTCCTTAGACAGGACGGGCAATGGATTGAGTTTTCAAATAATTAGTATGTACTACTTATATAATGCTACTTGATGCAGGTTCGTGTCCCTGGACATGACACCAGACCAACTGGATGGGAACCAAATAATATTTACTGTTAGAGTATAAAGGTACCAGTCCAAATTCCAGTATTTTCAGGAAAGTGAGAATTTCTTGAGTACTAAGAGTGAATATTACTGGCGACGCCACGGATAAATACGCAGTTACCTCGTATATCTAACTCTTGTATCGCATTGAAGACGCTAACTATATCCAAAGGATATATAGGATATATAATTAATTAACTCACCAGACCTTCGAATATCCCAGAACAAGCAAATTAGAAGACCACTGTTGTGAAAGCTGATGTTTTATTCTCGAAGTTCTCAATTTAACAGTTTAGGAAGTAATCATCATTGGGAATAAAACGTCCTGAAGGATTTTGAGTCTATGCGGTTAAGAAGTATTAAGACTTGATAAGGTAAGTGAGAACTTCTGTTCTACTACTGGAAATCATTGGATCGGTGGCTGTAATAAACAACTATGCATTTGCGGAACTCTCATATTGTGGTGACCGAGTTCTATAGCGGCAGTCGCTTAATTGCGGCTAGTATCCAGTATTCGAGAGATAGTGGGCTCAAACCCAACTGCCGGCAGCCCTGAAGATGGTTTTCCGTGGATTCCCATTTTCACACCAGGCAAATGTTGGGGTAGTACCTTAATTAAGGCCACAGCCGCTTCGTTCCACCTCCTAGTCCCTTTCTGTCCCATCGTCTTCATAAAACCTATCTGTGACGGTGCGACGTAAAGCCATTGTAAAAAAATTATTGTGATGTGTAGCAGTCATTTTTGCAGTGTAGATTAGTACCCTTAGTACCCTTGTCAGCCTCAGCATCAAAATCTTTGTAGACCATGACTGTAGATTCTCACAGGAGAGAGATCTAAGCTTGAAAACTTACAGATTCACATCATAGAACATTAGCATGCCGAAATTTATAACACGTAAATTTGCTTGAGTACTACTGTCCGACTGAAATTAACTAAATATTTAAACTAACTCCACGGGTTCCTACCATAGTAAAATAATTGTTATTTCCAAATAAAATTGCAATCGCATGTTCTTTTGTGGTTGGGATATCAACAGACGAGCCCTTTAAAAGGTGAGAATCAAAGCACATTCTAAAACGTTAATGATTTATTAAATCATTTTGAAAAGAGGAAAGAAAAATTGAATGGATGAAAACCATAACGGCATAAGTGAAATTTTAAAAAATGAGTTAAGTGCGGGATGTAACTCCGGGATGATTTATCCTTTCACCAGCAAAGAGATACAAGTGATAGCGGTAATATTCTGCGCTCTAGTGATGGGTGGTATAACTACAAATAGCATGTTTTATATGAGTGTTGAAGATGTTTAAATGCCTTTTTCTCTGAATGACCAAAATGCTACTTATACCGTTATGGTTTTCATCCATTCAATTGATGTACTAGGGATAGATGATGAATGTAATATTCAATGGCGTAACTATACGACACATGTCCACAGAACAGATGAATTATAGGTCCAAGTCTAGTAATTAATAAAAAATTGTTCCGGAAGCTTATCAGTTTCGCGAACTGTTCGTCAGGATCAGAATAGGTACAAAGTATCGTCAAAACTGTGAAAGTCTATATACTACTGGAGGACGAAGAAATGTCGAGATTGACAGAAACTCTTGAAATGTTGATGAATATCACTCAGTAATGAGATACTCTATCGGTGAGTTAGAGGATGAAAGGAGAAGATGCTTGCTTGTTGCTTAAAGAGGCGTAACATCTAGAGAAGATAGATAGAAGTACAATGAAGGTTCATAACCAGAGGTTTAGAGACTTGGAGTATAGTTCTTTCCCGTAAGTATATCAAACTAAAAACATCGAAGTCAGATCTCTTTGGATGACTATACACTTCCTCCAGTGCTAGGTAAGCTTCTTAAAACACTATTAGAAGCCATCTTGTCCGACTCGTTGGCTGAATGGTCAGCGTACTGGCCTTCGGTTCAGAGGGTCCCGAGTTCGATTCCTGGCAAGTTCGGGGATTTTAACCTTCATTGGTTAATTCCAATGGCCCGGGGTCTGGATGTTTGTGCTGTCCCCAACATCCCTGCAACTCACACACCACACATAACACTACCCTCCACCACAATTACACGCAGTTACCTACACATGGCAGATGCCGCCCACCCTCATCGGAGGGTCTGCCTTACAAGGGCTGCACTCGGCTAGAAATAGCCATACGAAATTATTATTATTATTATTATTATTATTATTATTATTATTATTATTATTATTATTATTATTATTATTATTATTATTATTATTATTATTATTATTATTATTATTATTATTATTATTATTATTATTATTATAGAAGCCATCTTTAACAACCTCCTGAAATATATTCTGTGAAGCTGCTTTTGAGTCATCAAATCAAAATATCTTTATTTGCAAATGAGGTGCCTACCTCGGTGGCAAATGGTACACTAAAATACATTATTGTCAATCACTAAATATTAAATTAACAAGAGAAGAACATTTTCCTATAATACAATATTATACTATTTACGCTAACAATTTTTCAATTAAACACACATCTCATCCTTAATAAATTTCTATTGTTTACAAAATTCTACTTATAATATCTCCTGTACTACTTACAAATATAGTCAACAGATATACAGTATGTGGAATTACTTCAAACGATACTATACAACTGGTATAAGATTCAAATTTACATTGCATTTATTTACTTTTCTTTACCCATTCTGGAACTTAAGTAGCATAACGACCTGCTGCGTCTTAATCAGAGCCCATTTTGCCACCACTTTTCAGAGTTCCTGAAGGGCCTTCACAGCTACCGTAGCGGTCCCAGGGCCCTCAAAGTCCCCACTGTACTTCACCCCTACAGGCAGTCCCCTACTTGGGCTGTCCAAACTCCTTAGACCAGGGGATGGAATTAATTAATTCTCACACATTTTTTAATTTACATTAACCTGCACTGGTCGAATGCCCTCTAACATTTCATTTATTTTCTCTGTTGCTGTTTATTCTCTTCTTGAATATCTGTACAGATTTTGGAAAAGGATCAAACACTACCCCTAGTAAACTGTTCCACTCCTTCACACCCTTCCCAATGAATGAAAATTTACCCCAACCGCTTCTGCTAAAATTCATTCTAATTTTATATTTGTGGTCAGTCCTGCAGATATAATTATTTTCCAGCTGAAGCCTCTCACGGATATCTCCCCATGCTGCTTCTCCTGTATAGGCTATATATAATCCTATAAGTCTAGTTTTCTCCCTTCTCATACTTAAAGTTTCCCACCCTAGTTGCTTTAACATTTTTGATACACTACTCTTTCCCCTGAAATCCCCTGTTACAAATCTTGCTGCTTTCCTCTGCACACTATCTATTTCTTTTATTAGGTATTCTTGGTGAGGATCCCAAACACTGTTTGCATATTCCGATAATGGACGAACCATACTTAAGTAACTTTTTTCTTTGTTGCATCCTTTAAGTAGCCTCATTATGACATGTAACGATCTGTATGATTTCCCAACAATGTCATCCACATGACCCTTCCAGTGCAAATTACTTTCAAATCTCACACCTAAGTATTTGCACTTGCCATCTTTTGTGATAACTACCTCATCCAAAGTATATTCAAATTCAGTTTTAAAGCTCCTGTTTGTAAATGTTGTAACAGTTGATTTGACTCCATTAACCTTCATATTATTCTCTTCAACCCATTGTTGGATACTCTCAAGGTCCCTTTGTAAATCTGAACAAACCTCAGTGGTATTTATTTCCCTGTAAACAATTATGTCATCTGCATACAATCTGATTTTTAATGTTATATTATTCCCTAAATCATTTACGTATATTAAGAAACGTAACGGACCGATTATACTACCCTGCGCAATTCCCTCCCAAACTTTCTCTTCCTGCGATACATTATTTCCTACTTTGACTTTCTGAACCCTTGAATTTAGAAATGATTTTATCCAACGTGTAACCCTTACGTCCAATCCTATTCCCTCCAATTTAATAATATTCCATGTTCCACTCTATCAAAGGCTTTGGAAAGATCTATGGCTATGCAATCTAACTGGCCTCGTGAATCCAATTGATCTGATATGTCCTGTTGAAATCCCACCAGTTGTGCCTCACAAGAAAATTTCTTTCTAAATACATACTGGCTCCTCATGAACCAATTTTTATCATCACATATCCCTCTGATGTACTTTGCTATTAAACTCTCCAGTATTTTACAAACTATACTGGTCAGGCTGATTGGTCTGTAGTTCTCTGGTTTCCTTTTGTCACCCTTTCCTTTATAAATTGGTATTATTATAGATTCAGAAATTTTAAATAAGGCACTATGTACCGCCCTATTGTCTTTAACACCTCCCCAGTAATTTGATCACTTCCTGCTGCTTTTCCTTGCTTAAGCAGTTGGATTTCTCTGAAAATATCTTCATTTGTGAATGAGAAGCTTCTTATTTCCCACTGTGCCTCTTCCTCTCTATCTTCTGTTTCGGTTTCCAACTCCTGACAATCATCTACTGAATCTCTGAATTCCCTACTAAAGAGGTTTGCTTTCTCAGTATCTGTTAAATAGTGTTCACCCCCTTCTCCCACCATTGTAGGAATTTTGATTCCTTCTCCTTTTTGATTCCTGATATATGAATACAGCTTTTTCCATTTCTCTTTGTGGTCATTACCCTCTTGAAGTATGCCATTCATATAATTCTCTTTTACTAATGCAAAATAACTTGGTAGGGGCACATCATCCGCTTATATAACGATTACTGTAATGTATTCGAAACATCAATAACCTGTATGTAATTCACATAGAATAACGACACAGTTCAACTGTAACGTGCAACGTAATAGTAGTCCAGCAGACCGCGGAAATTTCAACGCTTAGGATATGACTAATAACGGGAGAACGAAGAACGCACTGCTATTTCTCTCTCAACGGGTGAAACCATTCTTGCTAAGGAGGAGAGGGATTGTATGATGCAATTCAGACGGCGTTCTTTAACTACATGCTCGTGGTTATTTTGAATGCACACGGCTCCCGAATTTGGGCATCATACTTCGTGCATGATAAGAGCCAGAGAGGAAACCTAGTTTTCTGTCAATTACTCATCTTCTTCTTGTAGTGCCATCTCCATTACTGGAGGGTGGCCGCAATTACAGCGAAGTCTGCACGATGTTCGTCTGTCGTCATCAGTCTACTCGAATCTAGACCTCAGCCAAGAGTGTTTTCTTCGACCGCGATCTCTACGTCCATCCGTTTTACCCTACGTGATCAATTTGTTGTACTTATCATTCCTCATGATATGTTAGAGGTAGGCTCTCTTTATTTTCTTGTTTGTACAGACGGAAGATTAATCATAGGGTAGGGATATGTCAACGGTACAAACCCCGGCAGTTAGCTATGCACTTAGAAATATCCGATTGAGCACACAATTCAGAACACGAGGCAATGTGTTCCCTCTGGAGCTGCAGATGTTGGCTGTAAATGAAATGAAGAACAAGTAAATTTAAATAAGATAATCGTATACTGATATTTTTAGTAAACGAGTATTTTATCTTTTGATTTTAGACCAGGGGATTCTTTCGGTGAGAAAAATACAAGAAATCGTATTTAATTAAATACGTTTTCCAAAATTTTATTTCATGGCCCCTTCCATTCACCCAGAAGTTGAACGTTTCATTTACATAACTGAAGTCGTTCATACGCACCCGTATTGGACAGGGTATTTTTGAGTTTCCAACATTCATCAGCATACATCACAAACCGTTTTTACTAATAGAAGTCGTAAAGTGAACGTTTCATCATACACTTGCCAAAACCATCTAGCTCCGTGGTTCGTTTCCTTCTCTTACGAATTTCATTTGGTGTTCCAAACGACCGTACTTCTTAGGACCACATAAATCTAATCCCTCAAGTTCTTACCGAATATCGGTGGCTATACTTGGAAATATCCCGGTTGCAGCAGCTGTCCGTTCTCTCTCTTTTTTGACTTGAATTGTGAAACAATTTTCATTTGCTTGCCTTGCATTAACCTATCCACGTTACTCACTACTTTCCTACTTTGTTCGTTTAACACTGTGCCTTTGAACAAATCGGAACACGTATTGACGCCTGTGTCCGAGAACTTACCTTACTGTACGTTAATGTTCTCAGACAGACACATATTCGGCACGATGCCCGAACCCCTCAACAACCCTCTCCTAACATTACAATCTTTAATGAATGGATGGTCGATTGAGCAAATGAAGACCTCCCCGGAATAACGATGTAACCCCAACCAATTCAGTAAATTTTCATGAGAGAGTAAACATACTTTGGGGGTTTATTTCATGGTATACACCATTGAAAGCAATTGCATATGGAAGTGTAGAAATGAATTCATCTATTTAAAAAAATATCTTATTGTTATAACATAACGTATTAAAAATAATGCGTGAGTGGAAAATGATCTGCAAGCATTGTCTTATATTTATATATAACAGAAGGAAAATCATGCACATGCACTTGGAACACAAATAATTTCAGTGTAATAATAAAAATAACAACAATAACAATCAAAATGTTAAGAAAATATTTCTAAATATAGATGTGATTTCGTCTATGGCCTTTATTTAAACGATCTATTGTACCTGGTGATGAACCACCCAACACAAGCACTGTCCACCATCCTGATTATGTTCCAACCTTACACCACGAAGGACAAAGTTCTGCTTGTTGTACACCACCTTTAAGTTCAAATGTAAGACATAAGATGATACCACATCGTAGAGGCGTGATGATATACCCTATTTCCGCTGAAAACTTACGTTTCTAAAATTTGTTGGTTACATTCTTATCCAGAGAAGGTATTCAATTAATTTTTGTTCCATTATTGTGAGCATATTTAGCGTGACACTTCTATTTCCGCACTCCAACACTAATATCAAAGAAGATGTCTTGTGTTGATGTACTATGGCTGCAAGCTTCACTTTTCATTATAATCTGACCTGCATATTCACGACACTAATTTCAGTCTTGCTGGATGAACATCACATCCACTTCATTCACATTCTCAGCCAGCCGATGGACATCTCTCGGTTTCATGTTTTCTAGGTCCAGAAATCGAATGATTGCTCGCACCGTCCTCTGGGTTACTCGAATACCGGTACCGTCACTGGTTTTACTTTCACTGTGGCAAAGTTTCGTTGTACTATCTGGTAAATTTGTGCGCTGCATTGCAAGAGTATTTTATGTAATTCAATAAAGCGTTTTCCACTGACACAGATAAACGTAATTTACAGCTTATTACACAGTTTATATCTACGCCAATATCTAGGAATCTCGACGAGGTGATTTAGTATCCGAGTAACATTGGCATTACAGGGTCTCTCAGATAAACTAAGACTGAACACACGGTGTTTGCACTCTGCGCTACGGCAGCTACCTCAGCCGAACTTATGTCGCGCGCGCCTGCCCTGCTATAAGCGCGTATACAACCTTATATGAAATTTTGCCTTATAAAAGATGCTGGAAAATGTAGTCCTTCCTGGATTATACAGTCAATGTATCTGGTAGCCACTTTCTGGCTGACACGAGTGAGTATTGCCACGGTGATATTTCTGACTTCATTCGCAATGTTTTATTTCAGTTCCTCCAATGTGTGAGGATTTCTTCAATACGCTTTTTCATTCAGTTTACCCTTCAAGTAAAATTCACACACTGTTGGACATGGATAACTAGGTTGGAAATAGATCAGCACTGATCAGTCTGTCTGCAGACACTTCCGAGATTGTATGATCGGAATCTTCTGCTGTATGAGCAGAGGCTGAATCTTGTTGAAAACACTTCACACTATTTTTCTTGTTCCGTTAACTGATGGAAGAAAGACGTCGAAATGTCGTCTTGGTACCTCTCTGCATTTACTGTCGTCTCGAAAGTAAAGGCCCAATTATTTGTCTTGTAGTAACAACACACCAAACACCAATTATCGTAACATAATGAGGGACTTCGTAAACACCATTAAGATTTTCTACACACCAATAGCGAGAGGTACGACTTTTCACATTACCATTAAAATGAAACCAGAACTTTTACATACGACAATACGGTGATGCAATGATAATGTTACAGTTAGATTCAGACTGGTGACTGACGCTTGCCAGGTCGAACACGATCTGGCTGCATGCAAGGTCAAGAAACATGCGCGCGCTTCCCATACTGCACCTTACGTATCGGAGAGTAAAATCGTCCGCTTCGACGGTCTTCGTTTATATGAAAGACCCTGTAGATTCTCATTTTGGAATCCACGGTTAAAATCCTAACCAATCCATGCGATATTTTTGAAATGCCGATGCCATGTTCCTGTGGTTCTGTTCCCTCTTTCAATAGATGTAATGTAGCTTATGATCATAAGTTTGACAATTACGTAAATCTGCCTGCTTTCTTGCTTGGATTGCAATAACCCTAGCATCGAATTGACAACAACAAAAGGAGAAACAATCACTTCCACGGGTAACCTTTGATTCACTCAACCTCGTTTAACCCTTGAAATTATATGATATCAAGAATGTAGTGACCTTCAATTTAATGTGATACTTCATTTAATTCTGACACGAACAAAGAGGCATGTTGTTGCCTGTTTTAACTTCCAGATCAATAATGCTAGGTTACTTGTCGTATAACAATATCTCCACCTATTATATAAAATCCTGTTCTGGACTGGGCAAAGTCAATATTTGCCGGACCTGGCGTGAGTCTTGCATGGTATTAACGATGAAGTTTCTCCCTTAAAAGCATTAATATGAAACACGAGCTTGTTACACGTCGAACTTGAGAGTTCCCTGGGCAATGGGCGCTCGATATAAACAATCTCATACTCGCTGTGAATATGAGATTACCAAGCAAACAAGTTCAGATGGAAGATGGTAATTCCTGTAACAGTATCAAAATTGTCTCGTAGTGTGAAAGAAAATCAGTGACAGTTTCATTATATCCTTCATTCTTGAAGACTTCTGGATAAATAAGTTACTCTGTTAGACACATTGTTGCATCCATAATGATTCACTCATTTGTAACAGATTAATGCAATATAGAATACTAATGATGCTTAGGAAATTATTCATGTGATCTCAAAGAAATGTAACAGTGATATGCAATACACAGTTTGGTGGTTGGTAAATCGTGTGAATGAAAGAGTTGTGTAAATCAGAGCAGGGCCTTAACTGCCCGAAGCTACTCAGAAGATCACCGAGTCACTACACCGTAATCGTGCAGACTGTTGACATTTATATATATTAAAATGCTGTCATAGTTCTGGAATGTAAAATTCTAGATAATTAGAGAATTGCACAGTCAGTCATATTCGTCGAATTATCACAATTATGATACGGTGTGTCGTTTTCCAGGCGGAAATGGTGACGATGAGTCTCACTCCAAGCGTTAGTGCAGAAGAAAGTATTTGAAACCACAGACGACAACGATTCAGCACTGATTTGCGAACGCTCAGTTGCATGTTACAAGAAATATTGTTTGTAATATATTATCAGAGAAATTACTGTATTGCTTTATATTTGATTTACTATTTAATAATAGAAATCGGAACTTAACACATTGTCGTCCGGGCGCTCGCTACTCCATTCTTTCGTGTGGACCGGCAACAGAAGCACACCTAGCATGAGAAGTAGGATGAAATATAAATACCTGTAAAACCTGTAAATGGTTCTAGGACTCTGTTTTCATCCTTATTTTTCCATCCATCAACCTCACTGTCATTACTGTCGCTGGCATCTTCACTCGTATTATTGCCGCCGTCAACAGACATGTCTGAACTGAATGTCGCACTTTCACTTTTGCGCGTATATTTTGATGTTGGCGGACACACATCTTCACAATCACTAATACTTATACTTTCGCAATCACTAGGGACATCAGATAAACTATCAACATGCAATTCTCCAAATATTTCATCATCGTTCAAGCTTTCATTGTTACGACGCGCCATGCTGACACGTGGCAATACACTCGGTCACGCGGTACTGAGTGTTTTGAAACCACGCTTCCCGTGCCGAAAGCATTGTCAAGGAAAGAATATATCTATCTAAATTCCGATCAACAAAGACTTTAGTTTGTAAACAACGCGAAATATTTCGATTAATAAACGGCGGAGAGGATAAAAACACACGAGAATGAAGCAATGTGAGGAAACGTTAATTTACGTAGCCGGTCACCCACGCACCAATACGAAACTACGTTAATTAACGTAGCCCGTCATTAATGTGTTAATAAAATTATTTTATTCATAATATTTTACCCATAAATAGCTCAATGTTTGAGTTTATGACCTTCATTTTGTGATCTGCAGAATAGAATTAGGCGTTTGAATGGTCGTCGAATTATGAACGTGAACTAATAACTGATATTCCACATCGTAATTTCTCAAAGCTGTATCTTGAGAAACATATATTCACTTAGTTGTCTTGCTAATGAACGTTGAAATGTGAACAGAATCATATAGTTGTGATTTATAATAATCAGGTATTTATTTGTCTTGCTAATGAACGTTCAAATGAGAACAGAATCATATAGTTGTGATTTATAATAATCAGGTATTTATTTGTCATTCATACAAATCTACACCTTGAGCACTAAAGACTGATTGAGGAGAAGCTGAACAGTTAGAAACAAAGGTAATATTATTCATAAAGGAAAATGACTGTTACCCGTTGCTGAATAGTCATAGATGAATCAACCATTAATATGAAATAAAGAAGCAATGAATATACTCTTTTATACTGTAATTCAAGGAAATTGTATCCATGACGAGCACTCTTCGAGAAATGAAATGAATCTCAACAGTTTGGTCGTACCAGAAGTAAGTCTACTCCTTATTTTGGGACTTCAATGATTGAAAATGAAGATTATTTGGATTTGTTACGCTGCGCTGTGATTGACGAGCGAGAGAGCTATCCCCAGGGGGGTGCCTGGATGGATTCCGTAAAATCCGGCTCATGGTGTTGAGTGGTCTTTTTGAAAGACGGAATGAATTTAATATAATGTTTACCATTTGACACTCTGTATTTAACATGCTGGTTCCAGTTTGTAGGCAACCTTGAATTCAGAGTACTAACTGTCTTATAAATTATAGAAAAAGTATCTTCTAATATGGTTTCAGGTCACAGTCGAGGAGGTTATCACTATACACTATGTCATTTGTTCATTCAAAAAGAAGAATTTTCAGTTCTTTTTATATTTTGCCAATCTAGAGATAACGTATCATGGAGTAAAGAGGGAAAAGATGTTCACCTTACTAAAGAATTATAAAATCAACTTTGGACTATTGTAGACAATCAACAAACTTATATACTAACAACTGGACAGTAGCGAGAGTTATAGTGAGATGAGGACTTGGTTGAAAGATCTTTCAGTGATGGCAAAGTCTGTAGTATTTTATTCATCATTATTTTCAGTTTATTTTATTGAAAATTATAAAACTGAAGGGTGGATGTTTTGTTGAAAATGTTAAAAACTGTGTTTTGCTGATAGTTTAGATCTGTTGAACCATGTTGAAGATTTATAATCTAATACCCATGAAATTGTTTGCTTTACGTCCCACTAACTACATGTTTTACGGTTTTCGGAGACGCCAAGGTTCCGGAATTTAGTCCCGCAGGAGTTCTTTTACGTGCCAGTAAATCTGCAGACGCGAGGCTGTCGTATTTGAGCCCCTTCAAATACCACCGGACTGAGCCAGGGTCGAACCTGTCAAGATGGGGTCAGAAAGCCAGCGCATCAACCTTCTGAGCCAGTCAGCCCGGCGAACTTGAAGAGGAAGGATGTGGATATAGTGTGGAAACCAGCGTTTCAGGGGTTAAAGTGTAGTAGTGTCAGGAAGAAATGTTTGAAGAATCAATACCATGCCGAAACTAAAGAAATTCGTGTTTGTGGTCTATTTCAGTTACTTAGGATGAGTATACTCCCATCATGATAGTATAGCAAGAGAAACTGAATAAGTGTACAGCAAAACTAAAGGAGTGAAATGAAATAGCGGATGGCTTTTACTGCCGGGAGTGTCCGATGATATGTTCTGCTCGCCAGGTGCAGGTCTTTCGACTTGAAAACCCGTAGGCGACCTGCGCGTCGTGATGAGGATGAAATGATGATGAAGACGACACATACATCTAACCCCCGTGCCAGAGAGCAGTGCTAAAAGTGTAATCGTAATTCAGGTATTTATTTATTTGTTTATTTATTTATTTATTTATTTATTTATTTATTTATTTATTTATTTATTTATTTATTTATTTATTTAACCAATGTTTTTTACATTACAGGCTTCCCCACTTACAGTGCTTACCACTATTTCAATGTTGCAGGTTATATAGTGAACAGAATAGTTTGAAGTAATAATGAAACTTAATTATACATGAAATTGATGAGTGAAGGGTAAATAATATCAGTATTAATTGAAGGCATTCTACAAATCTCAAGACGCCATTTACCTTATATACACGATTCATCAAACTGGTTTTCCGACGTCTTGGAACACACATTTTTATCTTTGAGTAATAACTCTGTATATTGGAGAGTTCTTGTGTGAATCTGTGTTTTTTAAATGTATTTCGAAATATATTGGAAGTTACATTAAAAACACGGACGTAAATTCTTTATCTAATCTTATTATCGTCATTTCTATTGTTTATTAATTTATGAAGTAAATACGAGCCCCGATAATTTCTTCTGGGTGACAGTTTCTCGCATTAGCATTAGGGCGTACTAAGGTATTCACAGTAGGGATAATAACCAAACCATTAGTGTTAAACATATATAACAAATGTTATTTGAAAACTCCCAGTTAATTAAGGCATATTTTAGTCGTGATTTAACGAAAGCGTAATACAATAACGTCGAGCTGCTACAGAAAAGTGAAGGAATATCTGATAATTGCATTTGTTGGCTTTGTTGATAACATCTTTTACACGAGTTTTAAAATTTAGGTCGTAGGTACTCCTAGATCATGCACTTCACGAAATACATTCGGTGGATTGCCCTCAATTTCGTATTAAGTGTTAATGATAATTTTTCGTCAAGTGAAACTAATCGTTTTGCGTATATTCATATTGAATGGTAAGTTACATATACTAATATAGTAACTATAGTAATATATATCGTAGTAAAGTAACTATATTCCTAAATAAATTGTATGTCCTCGGCAAGCAACAAAATTTCATGACATGTTACTTCTTCTGAGAAGTCATTCAGAAATATATATATATAATGAGAGTTTTGTCTGTACCTTGCTCAGAATTTGAAAAGAATGGTATTTCTGTATCGGTCATGTCCACAGTAACAAGAAAATGCACTTTTTTTCTTTTCCGTAATTTCTGTCTCTCTGTATGTCTGTCTGTCTGTACACGCTTCACTAGAAAGCGACTGAAAAGAATTTAATGAAAATCGGTATGCAAAGTCGGAGACTAAGTCGCTACAATCTAAGCCATAAATAATATTATTCACGCTGATAGAAATGGTAGCTTAGGGAAGGCCTAAAATTTAATTTTCAAATATTTATGTTGTAAGTAGTCCTATCTTAATAAAAATTGGTATACAAAGTCGGTAAATAAGTCGCTACAATATAGACTATAAATACTTTTATTCTCGCAGAGTGAAATGGTAGTTTAGGGGAAGGCCTAAAATCTAATTCTTAAATATTTACGTCATTAGTGGTCCTATCTAATTGAAAACTGGTATACAAAGTCGGAGAATGAGCCACTATAATCTAGGCTGTAAATCATTTTATTCACGCTAAATGAAATGGTAGTTTACGGGATGGCCTAAAATATAATTCTCGAAAATTGATATTATTAATGGTTGTATCTATAAATATTACATAACCAAAGTTATATAGAATTAAATTTCCGACCATTTATGTCTTATACATTTTTACCGTACCGGCTATGATAACACAGATATTCATGAATTTGTATTTTTGTTGCTAAGTACAAACCGACGCCGAGCCACGAGAAAATGGGTTAATAGGATTTAGTAAAAATCGATATATAGAGTCGGGGAATAAGAATCTATAATCTAAGCTATACAGAATTTTATTCACCTTGGATGCAATTGTAGTTTAGGGGAAGGCGCCTAAAATTTAATTTTTAAATAACGGTACCTGTGTTTTGGGTCCTATCGAAAAGTACTAGATAACAAACTTTACAAAAAATACAATTTCAGGTCATTTATGTTTTATTCAGTTTTACCTTACCGACTATGATTCAGAGTCGGAAGAAAACTAAATGTGAAGGCCTACAATATCGAAAGCGCATAACATTGATCAACAATAACATTACATTGACCATTGTTTGTTTTGATGTTATTTGTATCTTATGCTGCCTCTCAACTCCGATAGATGGGATTACTGCTGCGTACCGCGTATAATAGCCTGACTGAATATTGGCGAGAAATAGCTGGAGAGTTAGAAAACTTTCTTCTTTAACATTCCATTCCTCTGTTTCATACATTTCCTAATACTTCTGGTACGTAACACACTGGTTCATCATAGTATTCTAGGTATTCGATCCTTACTCTGACGCGCTGTTTTGAATGAGCAGTGTGCATACTTAAGGCAGAGGCTGACTAAGTAGTAGTAGTAGCACGACCTGGTCTAGAAAAACAATTTAGGGCTATTCCAAATTATAGTACCACAATTCACTAAATAACTCAAAATTGAACCCTGAAAAGAGCCGTTTCTTCCTCTTCACTGTTATTAAATTCTACATTCATTTTATTCGAAATTATCAGTGAAGAGTGGGTTTGTCCTCTGGCTTGGAGGAAAAATTTGCCTCCTAGTCAGATAATTTTTCCGCCGCCAGTGTAGTGAATTGATATTTTCCGACTCATCGGGTGCTCCTAGGAAACAGATTAGTAAAATGACATAGTTTTTGCCCTGAGAGTCTCCACTATTCGACCCTCCCCCCGCCCAAAAAGACCAAGAGAGTTCACGAATCCCGGCTGTCTGCGGCTTGGTCATTCCAGCGGAGTACTGTTCGTTATAAGTGAGAACATACGTTGTTTTTCATTTGATCAAGTATTTCATATTGCTTTTAGTCGCACCATTCCTACTGACGTCATTGTAATGACCTATGTTCATTTCACTTGGGAAAGCCACTAAGATAGTCTTTCTGAGGATGTAAAAAAATAGGTGGAGAGTGGGTGTTTGCCATTATAATGAAAACTCCCCAACCTGATTGCGACTGGTGGTAGGCAAGCGGGCCTACCATTACAATGAAAATTTCCTAACCCAGTCTTCACATGAGAAAAGACGTTTGGTGACTTCCCAGTCGCTTTTCTAGGGTAACGTTAAGAGCAATTTAATACAATCCTGCTCACAAGGTGTACACTACCTAACCTAGAATTCTGTATACAATGTAGAATTCCGTAGCGAAGGATGGGTACATCAGCTAGTAATAAATATAATAATTGCACCAAATTCGATCCGTGGTGAAATTCGAAATTAGGAATGACTTATGAAAAAGTGCATTTTATACTTCATCAGCCACCAGTAGTAAACAATTATTCAGAAAAAAAATACGCATTGATAATTTCATTACACAAACATCATGATCCACATTATCGAATGCATTTAGGTAATCCGTATTGTACCAGAAAAAGTTCGTGGATATTGGGCATGAGAAGGACCTCAAGTAGTGGAAGGTGATTTTGGAGCCGATACAGAGCAGGATAGAACCGCAGGGCGAATAATAGATGGTTATACTTTTGTTAACAATTTATTTACAATGTTCAAAGATGCATCACCCTGCAATATTAATATAGGACTCAAATCTTTCATCAAAATCAAAAGTTTAAACGGAGATCTTCTTGAAATCAGTTCGAGAAAAAATAAATTAATATCACTGATCCTATAGTCTTTTTAACTTTTATGAAAACACTAAGTATTTTTCTTGAACCTAGAGTCTTTCTAACTATTAAATCCAAAAAGAATGAAAACACATTTATTATTGAAAAATTGAAATAAAAATTTAACTTCTTGATGAATGTTTCTCAGTTCGTTAGCATTGAAGTTAAGGATCATAAAACACTTGAAAACCTTAAAGTTCTTCTACGTAATGTGAACATGAATTAGTTATTAAATTTGAAAAATAAATCTATCACTAAATATGAACTTCTTGGTAATGAAGAAAAGTTATGAAATATTGTTCACACGTAGCACTGAGAATATCACTGCTCAGGATTAATGAAAAGAAAGTCAGTCAGTTTGTGACTACTCACTTAGCAGAGAAGATTTTGCTTACAAATGTTGAATGGGAGTCTGGAACATTCCGCGGAGTGCGGACGGAGACTCGAACTCGGCGATGTTCCATGAAGAGACCACGTTGACGTCCCTCGATGGGTACCATAGATGAAATGATGTCTGATGTAACTGGATCTTGAAGTATTTCACCAAGACTTCCGCTGCTCTGGGAGGTGATATTTGAACACGGAAAGTTCAATTGGCGCGATTAGTAATCACAGATATTGCCATTCACTGTCGTAAAACACAGTTTAGCTCGTATTCTAATTTTATGATGCTAAGTGAATAATTACAGTCCTTGTTGCATAAGACACTATTTAAAATCGGCACTGATAACGTCTATAAATACACAGTTCAAACACTTGAAAATGCAACCTGTAATAATTTCTATCACAGTCCCTGATCACAGTCTCTGAACCAATGTCGTAAACAGATAAGGCTGATGTTCTGATCGTGATTATATTATATTAGCATGAATTGTCTGATAAAAAGTTCTTAATATTCACCAAGTTTATTACTGGAGAAAGTCGTGTCCTGATATGGCACGAACACTGAGTAAATAAAGAGACACAGTTCAAGGATGTACTGTTTTAAAAGAAATGAGTCCTAGAATAATTAGGGTTGTCGTAACTGATGGTTTCTGTTTATCACACACGACAGTTTGAGATATCGTAGTAGTTCACTATTATGCGAAATTAACAAAGTTCACATGTCATGCGCTAGTCTGTGAATATCAAATTCTTGACTTCTCACTTCAAAAAGTTCACAAGTGTGATCTTCCGAAATGTCCTGAATTTTATCGTAGTCGCGGCACGATAGAATAAGTACGGTGCAACGTCTTTTACAAGTTCACTGGCGATCGATTATGGCCATAATTACGGACTCACGAAACGCGACAGTGTGTACTTTTTCGCGAACGAGACTGCACTGACAGACAGTACGAGGGTCAGACTGCTCTCTCTCCCTCTGTCTCACACACACACACACTGCTTGCCGGCCTTGACATAGTGGCATATATATCCCCGTCAGGAGGGGTGGCGCTATGAATCATGTGACTGAGAGTGCACATTCTTCTCAAATTTTAAATTGTAATAATTGAAAAACTACTTTACAGATTGACTTGAAATTTGCTGGGTTTTACTTTTATAACGTCAGCTACAATTTAGGGTTGGTCCTGTTGCAATCGGTTAAGGCGTTAAAAAGTTCATGAAAGAAAAACTTCGAGAAACGTCTCTAGGGGAGGCGAGTCACAAGCGGCAGGTGACGTCATTTGACCATGCCTGGCTTGCTCGTGGAGTCTGGTAGTTACTGGAATGTTCCTTCGCTCAGCTGTTCACATATCGGAAATAAAGTTTTTAATTCATATGTGCCAGGGCCTAGGCATTCCTGGTACAGTATATATAACAGTAACTTGCCCTTTCTAACAAAGTTCGATGAATACATATTGCGTAAAATTAATCAATTGGGTACTGTGTGCCTATTTGGAATAAGAAAGACGTGCTAATTTCAGGAAATGATAGATAAGACAATCGTAGCGACGCTAGTTATTTAAAAGAAATTAGTCCATGCTGTAGTTCAAGAGTTGAAATTGCTCCGGTAGCACGTTGATGATACAACAATATTATTCTCGATCGAAAATCCAGCTTTCTAGCAAATGTTCCATCTTGGCACAAGGATTTTGAGAGCGTACCTCCAATAGGTCTAGATCTAAAAACTTTCTCACTTGAACTAACTGAGCTGGGCTTGCTTCCAATGCGCGTAGAGAAAGGCAGGCCACGATAATGATGCTGTCCACATATAATAATTTCACTACCAATATCAGAATTATTACTATATTGCATTCACGTCGAATTATAGTGTATTAAAGATAAAATTCTTAACATACTAATTTCAAAGTTAGTCAGTTCATCTAAATAGATCAAATGTTTCTTTGCCCCGTCATAGAAAATTTGGAACTGATATAAAACAGTCCGCAAAGCAATTGGATATATAATTATTTATTGCAGCCATATAACCATACAGAAAGAGAGAGAAAATAATATATTTACACTGTAACCATTTGATGAATACTAATAAATAAAATCATGAATAAGAATATATAAATAAATTCACTCAAAAACTTAATAAAATTAATAAACATAATGAACCGAAATGTCCGTAGTATGGGCGCCAGAGTTTACCAGAATGGATCCCTCGAATTTTGATAGAGCATGATAAACTTTATATCCCAGGGCGTGTACATAATGCTGCGTACTGGTACATCTGATGCAAGGCTTACCTAACCTCCTGAAAACGACTAAATAGGTAGGAACTGCACCTAGGTTCATCAATAACTCCACTGATTCTAAAATAGCTAACTATATTCTTAACAAAATCCGTGCATGAGCACCTCATCAACACACAACATTATATATATAATACACACATAAAATATTGCTGGAAGACTCCTTATTTACAACAATAACAATGATGAAAACAGCGGGAAAACGAAAGCGAGAACTAAGCTACAATTTGTAGATAGTCCGATGAACAATGTACATATCTGTAGATAAATACCCTTCACTGTCTCTGCATCAATACGACTTGCCAATTCTCATAATCAGCACTTCTAGCATCACACAGATACTGTACCTCGTAATACTGTGTTCACAGACTTAAACACTTGTTGTAATGATATATACATTTGAGTAACACACGCTGTCGACCCTGAACATAAATTATGGAAAGTCTGAGATACCTTTCACCAACATATAATGCCAGGCCGCAACAAGTACTACAACACTTAATGCGTACGCCCTCCGCAATTTGTTGATCAGCCACTTTCCACGAACATAACAATACTACGTTCCACGAACATTTGAAGTCCAGTCCATTGCAGCCGTGTCACTCCAGTACCGTGTATCAGCACCACTTCCTTCCCGTACAGTGCGTCAGTACTCCTTCTTGTCCTTACCGAGTCAGTTGTGGTTCCCGCCGTTTGATCAACCTTTACAGGCATCAGCATTCCCCTTCCTCTCACATAATACGTCTGGATTGGTCCTTGCCAGCCAGTTATGAGTGATCCACCATTCAAGACCATGCCCTAAACTTCTTCATGCTCCCAAGATATAAACAAACGCTGGGGAATATCACATGCGTCATATAACTTTCCTATTACAATAACATCAACAAACACATCTCATCAGACACTGGGATGCCCACATGAGTCATACGAATTACCAGAGTTCAAGATAGCAATGTTTTCCCACTCATACAAAACAAATTACTCATACTACATATACGGTTACCTTCCAGCTTATAAAGATTAGTGACAAAATATACAAATGAAATACTGTTAATAATAATAAGAAGAAGAATAATAATAAAATAATAATAATAATAATAATAATAATAATAATAATAATGTGTCCGTTTACATCTCGTAGACAGCTTTCAAAATGGCGCCGAATGAAGGTATGGCCCATCCGATCTATGAGATACAACGAATATATATATATATATGTAGTGCGATATTATAGAAGGCCATGCATGTCTGGGAACGGAAAAATATTGAAGGCACTACGGGACAGTAGAGAGTGAAGTGAATTGTTTAAAAAAAATAGAAGCGAAGGGATTGCTAAAAAACTTCACTTAAAAATCTGCATCGCAAGAGTGAAGACGTAACCGGTAAACGAGCTATATATTGAAAGAAGATACAAGAATTTAGAGGAGAATCTTGAAGAAAAGGGATCGTTGTTGTAAAACAAATAATATAGTTCACCGGCCGACGAACCAGAGTTAATTAAAATATAATAAATAAGCAAGATACGCTGATATACGCCTAGAAGGATCCCGAGAGCAATCGCGTCGCATTCTGTAAGGAGGGACCAATTGAAACCCAAGAGAAATACTTTCATACGGCAAGACGACTACCTTGGTCTAATTCAAGAAAGAAGAAGAATATATTTTCGAGATTTTCCCAGAAAGAGCCGATATATATATATATACGGAGAACTTAATCCCGACGAGATCAAAGTTATATCTCAGAGAGCAAGAAAAAGGAATAACAAGTGGATAATTATTATTGTCAGATGGATCATATCATGACAATTTTCTGCTCCGAAATGTATATTTTTGTTATCAGCAGAAGTAACATGATGTGTGCCTGCTAAGCATGTATGATGGACCAAACTGAGGAGCGGTACATCCTAACCAGATGACCAACCCATAATGAGGAGCGGTACATTCTAACTAGATGACCAACCCATAATGAGGAGCGGTACATCCTAACCAGATGATAACCCATAATGAGGAGCGGTACATCCTTACCAGATGACCAACACATAATGAGGAAGGCAACGGCCAACCAGATGATCAACTCACAGTGAGGAAGGCAACGGCTAACCAGATGACCAACACATAATGAGGAAGACAACGGCCAACCAGCTGACCAACCCATGATGAGGAAGGCAACGGCTAACCAGATGACCAACCCACAATGAGGAAGGCAACGGCCAACCAGATGACTAACCCATATCCTGACCGCAGAGCTAACGACATCCGAGTGGAGGCGGAACAACTGGACCAAATGTAACGACAAGCAAGCTAAGTCTTTATATTTTTAATTGCGTAGTTTTTGATTTGCGTATACATTTACTTTTGGCATGTGCTGATATGTTGGTTATATAAACCATTGAATTAAGAGTGCAAGTGAATAATGAAAGTGAAGTGTGAGATATTTAAGTCTATAGTAATACGATCGAGCAGTGTAGAATAAGATTCTAGTACATTACATATACGCCACCACATTTTTTGGTCAGAATAACTAACGAGAATTTGAAGGAAGTGTCTTTTATAACAGCTGATAGCAATGATTTGACACATTGTGGAATTTTGATAAATCTCGTATTGGTTATACTAAATGTTTACTTCATGTTTGGTCCGCGCGTCTGAGATGAATGTGTAGAATCACGTACTCTTTGCTAGGCAACATAAGAGTATGGAACTCAGTTTGGGGTTATGATATATAATGTTATTGAGATGTGTTTATAAGAAAGGCAATTGTGACATATTTGGCATGGTAATATAAGAGTAATCGCGACATGATGTAGTGGAGGTTATGATAATGAAGTTGTTAATTGAATGTTGAAATCATGTTACAGTATTGGTAACTCGGCGAAATAAGTCAATGTATAATGAAATGCGGATGTTTATTTATGTGTTGAGGAGAGGGCAAGAATTGCCTGCATCTAATGAAATGCCATGTCACATTTATAAGAGGTAAGGATTTGTGTAAAATGATATATGTACGTGAAACTGAGCACACCGCGGGAATGACCTAAACTAAGGTATGAGTGATACACATTGAAGTAGAATTGAGATTTTTATGGGATTATATGACAATAGTAGATGCTGCATTTCAAGTACGAGAATATTATGATGTATTTTATAACGGTGTTCATGGCCAAATGCATATATGATATTTATAAATGCGGTAATATATTTCCGAGCATAAATGCGTAGTATTTACATTCTGACTGCCCAAATGAATTGAGTAACTTGCGAAGATGAGAAATGTTATGGAATATGACGAAGAGAGAGCACATAGAGCCTCAAATAGATGTGTATGTGAATCAAAAATTATGTGGAAAGCTAGATAGATAACTTATTTATTCTGACACAGAGTTTATTTGAATTTACATTCTTTAAGAGAATAATGGATAGGGAAAACGTTAGGCTAGGAGCCAGATTTAACGGGCATTAGGGAAATATGCCTTAGCCCGTAAGTCGTTACCGAAGCGCATCTAAAAAGAAAGACCAAATTAAATGAGTTCAGATTTATGTTCAAATTTATGTTCAAACTTATGTTCAGATTTATGAGCAGATTTATATTTATATTCATATTCAAAATCAGATCTATTTATTTATTTTACATTTCATTCTGCTAAACTATACATTTTATTCAGATCTAGTTAGCCTGATTTTGATGATAATGAGCAATCTAAACATCATAACGATATTTGCGTCAACTTAATGACTTGTTTTCAATGAAGACTGTGGATGTCCAGTGATCAATTGTAAATAGTAATATTCATTTTTGACTTCATTTCGGAATTGGTGTAAATAGCTTAACATTGCATTTCTTTTTCTTTTCTACGAGCCACCGGTGACTCTGAATTATTATCTGTACATAGTAACAACGCGAATACTACCCTAAATCACATTACATTTTCCTAGGGCAATCTTTTATTCAAATAAATATTATTGTTATGTTTTCTAGAATTTGTGTGTGATGAATTATTTCCCTTTTACGTAGTTGATAAGCTAGTTGGTAAGCCAAGAAAGTAATTGACTGAGTTGATGCCTGATTTGAATCTATCAAGGACTTACATCGTTGGTACTTTAGTCAGGTGAATTAATTATTTGGTATTACATCCTCGGTGAACCTGCATTCTCTTCGAACTCACGTTAAGCGAGACCTAATGTAAAATCTTCAGATTTTACTCGAGAGATGGATACCCTGAGAAGAAATTGAGCCACAGGGAATTATCTGCCTACCCTTTTCCTACATGGGGGCACAATAATAATAATAATAATAATAATAATAATAATAATAATAATAATAATAATAATAATAATAATAATAATAATAATAATAATAATAATAATAGTAATAATAAATCGAATACTGACAATAATATCTCTAACTTCTACATACAGTGCGAGGGTGTGATATATGTACTATCACAATATACACTGTACTCGCGTGCTTGCCCCTTGGTTTGCATATTCGTTAATTGTTTTTGTTCTTTTGATGCAGAGTTCTACGTGGTAACGTTCACACATGTATCCACATAGTTTGCACTTACATGTCTCTGCCAGTTCATGGTATGAGGTGTTGGTAGAAATTAGATGGTGGATACCATGTACTGCTATTCTTGTAAACATGTGCCTCAACTCGGAGCTGGATGTTGTCCATGTCCTGTCTATCATGGCCCCAGTTCCATAGAATTCTGAAGGAATGTCTTCTCTTTTCTTGTTGAGTGTTGCTAGTAGATTTTCTGATGCTCTGGTGTTGGGTAGCGTCAGGTGTGTTCTGAAGTCTTCAATGAGGAAGGATTTCCGAGCTAGAAGGTATACGAGTCTTGACCCTGTTGTCTTGGATACTCCGATTGCTCTTTTTATGTATAGAGCTTGTACTCTTTCTAGAGAGGATAGGTTCATTTCTGTGAGATACAGCCATATGATATATATACCATATGTTAGTATAGGCATTATTTTTTATCTAAATAGTGCCATCGCCGTCTCTAGGCTCAGTGTTCCGATGTAGTTGATTTCGTGCATCGCCCGTACTGCCTGTGTTGTTTTCTCTGTTACGTGCTTTGTAAAGCATTTGGCACTTGTTTGCAGAATAATACCAAGGTACTTGAAGTCGTTTATTATGGCTACTTTCTGCTTCTTTATGAATATTTCTGCCATTGCTGGGATCTTTCCTCCTTGCCTAAATACTATCATTTTTGTTTTTGAGATATTAATTTCAAAATTGTATTTGTAACACCATTCCTCCATATCTTCTATCTCGTTGTGTAGTTTTGTGATGTCCTTTGATCCGATTACTATATCATCGGCGTATCCGTATGATACTGCAGCTTCCTTAAGGGTTCTTCTCACTATTTCTTCTGATGCCAGGGTGAAAACTAACGGGCTAATTGGGTCTCCCTGAAATACGCCGTTCGTTTGAAGTATCGGTTCTGAGAGTGATATGTTGTCAGAGATTCTGATTTTGTTCCATTGTAGTACCGTTTTTATGGTTTCAATCCACACATTGTTTCTGTTTAGGGTTTCTTCCAGCTTCTGACACAAGTTCCCGATTGATGAAGTCGAATGCTTTTGTGAAGTCTGTAAACAGTACGTAAAACATTTCTCTTCTTTCAAGAGCTTCCCATGTGTTATTGAGTAGTAACTGTATGGCATTAATAGCTGATCTTCTTTTCCTGAATTCGAATTGATTTTCTGGTAGATACTCATCTATTTCTTCTTGTATATATGAGACGTATAGAATCAAAACCTGCCAAGTCCACCGAAAATGAAAAATGAGATGAAGTAGCATTTATATGAACTTGCACGCGGGCAATTCAGTGGTGGCATGATCTTCCTTCAAAAGTAGCTATTTCCCAATGAAAATTGTGGAAAAAATGTGGGTTAATTTCAAAATCCGCTAGATCCAATTGAACTTCCATCATCGTTAGTTTCAAAAACCACCGAGTCGCTTTCAGCCAATCAACACATAAAATTGCATTACCCAGGATTCCTGGATACTGCCATAAGGTGTGTTGTGTTTTGTAATGTGTGATTAAGTGTTGTTAAACATTAGTACGTTTAATTTCTAGTTGCATAATATTCAGTGGAACATTAGATACAATGAGCAGTGATTTACAAAAATGATATGTAAGCAAAGCTCGTGTGTAAACAACAAAAAAGGAGAAATGGAAAAGAGAAATGAAACGAAAAGAAACTTAACCTTTGTGTGGATGAGGGGGGAAAATTTAATGAAATAGAATATAATATTACGTATAGTACTACATGTTTGTGATTACTATAGACCTAATCCTATAAATTCTAAAATAAGTAGATATTGATTTTTTAGGTATTCCTCCTGTGGTCCACCTGCATATTCTGTAGCTAAACCAGTCCAACGACGCCGAGTTAGAGATCACACCAGGTCACCGATGGATGTCACTTTTAAATAGTTTTTCGTAACAGGAATGGTGTAAAAGTTTACATCTGCCGTAAGGGTTTCATGAGCGTTTTAGGTATTAAGAAAGATACGCTGAATGGTGTACTGCACAGACATTACATGAGTGGTGGAGAACAAGCCATGGAAACAAGGGGTGGTGATTGGAAAAGCTTACAAAATTGTGACCATAGAAAATCTATTCCTGAGTGTATACAATCGTTGAAGGCAACTGAATCCCATTATGCTCCAGATAAATCCATTTGCCGAAAATATCTCCTCCCAGATCTTAGTAATAAGAAGATGTGGGTTATTTACAGTAAGTGTGTGCCAGGTGATTTACAACTAAAACGATCTTCCTTCAGAAGTATACTAGTGCGGAATTACAATACTGGATTTGGGGCCCCTAAAACAGATGCCTGTTCCTACAGTATTCAACCTGAATAAGGTATAAGAAATGAAACAAATGAAGAAGAACGTGCACCATTTTAAAGAAGGAAACGAGTACAAAGGATGAAAGCTTATGCGTTTTATGGCTTCCTCAAGGAAGACAACAAAAATATCTGACGATAACTTTTGATTGTCAAAAATAAAAGCTCTTACTTCTAAAAATCCCAGATCATTTGACGTATTTCAGTCGGCAGATGAGTTTGCATAACTTCACTTATGTTATAGGTACCTCACCATCTAAACTACACACAGGCAATGTACACTGTTGTACGTGAAATGAGAGCGAATATGGTAAAAATTCCATACGCCGTAAAGGTTTCATGCAAGTTGTCTACATCACAGACTCAAAACCTTTGATCTTAGTGGTATAAAAGATGTGCGACATTTTTCTGATGGATATGCAGCACTAAATAAAAATACAACTATGATTGGAATGCTCTCTAAATGGCTACTCTATGAAGCTCCTTGTACACATTAACAAACGATAACTTATATTTTTAGTCATTGGACATTCATTTCTCCCTTCCTACCGTGTATTTGGAGTAATTGAAAAAGAAGTAAGGAAAAAGGAAGTGATTGTAGATCCTCAAGAATACAAGACTATCAATGGCAAACATGAACAGTATTTGAGTGAAGATGTACCTCTTCAAGATTCGAAGAAAGAAAGAAAGAAAGAAAGAATGAAAGAAAGAAAGAAAGAGACAACTCCAGAAATTCGGCATTTCATATTCATTCCTTGTAAACGATTTATTCTAAGACGATCTGCATTGAAAGACCAAGTAACAGTGCAAGGTGAGGTTAACTATAAAATTGACACCGCTCTTCCAAAGATAGTAACAAGGAAGGGTAGAAGAATTTCAATGATTGATCCTGATGTTATAAGAGAAGCACTTTGGGTCAGACTGGCAAGAGCTACCAACGTTGCAGTTTTATGTGGATATTATCAATTCAAGAAATAGCATTGAAGGGGGAGACAGACAAGAAGAAATTTTGTGTATTGAGGATGAAGAATGTGACCAATTAGTGTAAAATTTGTATGAACTTAAAAATGTAACCTATTCAAAATTGATATTGCTGTTATATTTTAAGTATATACATAATCATAATTCAGGTCAGGTTTTTATTTCATACATCATTTGGGGTTTCAAGATAAAATACTTTCCTTCTAACTTTGTTTTTATTCTTAGAACACGTTTTCTTACGTTCAAAAGCGTCCATATGCACATTTAACTTTCCAAAACAGTTAAATCCTAATTAATCATTAGAATTCCGTTATTTTCAATAAAGGGACAATCCTGTAATTTGTTGGAATGCATCGTTTGATGACAAAATTCTTAATAAACGAAATGTTCATATTCCAAGGAAGTTTTTCGTATATAAACAGTTTTCCTCATTTTACCACGAAGTTTCTTTTGTGGACTTGGCAGGTTTTGATTCTAGACACCTCATATCCTGTGATTTACAACACTTATTTCGTTTATATTCCATTTTTGAGGAAACCTCCTTTTTTCTTTTTATACTCTTTATAATATTCCAGAAGATACTATTGTCTCTTTCTATATTGATCTCTGTGAGAGCTGCATCATCCTTGTACTTTATTTTTATATCCGAATTAAATTTAGACCTACATTAAGTTTATGTTTTCAATTGTATTCAGACAATTCTTCCTTTTATCTCTAGGGTTCTTTTAGTTTCAAATGTTGTATTATGGACTGAGTGATCCAAATAGGGTGTGAATGTTTGAAATGTTTTTATTTTGGAATACATTGGTTAAGTATATAGTACAATGTGTGATAAAAGATACCAGCGGCTTCGTTTACATCATCCCGGCTATTGATTTTATCGTTCATAAATTACACATTCTTAAGAAACTGTATTCTGGAAATTGGTAAGTAAGATTACTTTTTCTGTGATTTTAACCTTTCATACTAGAATACAATATTCACTGAAGATTGATGGTCATATTTGTTAACTAATGGATCAGTTTCTGCCTGGACTTACAGTGATTGTTGATCACGGTGTCAGGAGTTTCTCCCCTTCGCCTTTTTAACGTTACTTAGGAGCCTAGCGCTGAACAGGTGTAAACAATTATGTGCCGGCTTTTGCTTGAAATTGTAAGAAGATTATATGTACCGCATGTTATCTCGAGTAAATTAAAGTCTGCGGTAATAATATCAGAATCTTAAAACAATAATGTTTTCTTCTACTTTTCCATAAATTATAGATGTATCTCTGTACTGGAATGAGGATCAAAATATGTAAGGCATGTAAAGGTTTCTTGTTATTAAAGTATGCTTCTATCCAAAGATATTCGACCTTGCCTCTAGAATTGGCATTGCTTGGAAATGCAGTGTAATTTAGTAGCTATTGGAACACTTCCACCGTCTTTACTAGAAGTTAACATAAAATCTCTATATTTCCTGTATACAAAATTTCTGTCGTTAAAGAGTTCAGAATCATTTACACCATCCAGGAAGCACGTTTGTGGTAAGGAAAGACTATCATAATTATTTGAAAGCATGCTTAATTTCACATTTCGCGAATTTCACATTTAGCGCACTTTCACTTTATTGCGGGCTGGAAGTCTTTGGCTCATCTTCATTCAGATGCGTATTAAGTATTCGAGTAACTTCTTGAATTACACTACTTGTATCGTCAGCAATTTTGGTTGTTGTTCGGAGGCCTCTTACATTCTGCCAATATATTATTACGTCTTCTTCGTTACGAGTAATGATACACTTTCCGTTCAAACTATGTTCAGATCCCCTTCGGTGTTGATATGAATCTCTTGTGAGTTTTTTCCCATCAGTACTTTTCCCTTCCTTGTTCAGAGATACTTCATGTCCTTTTGATGTTTCACTTCCCTTGCCTTGTTCAGTAGCTTCTTATGTTCCTGACATAGACTTTTCATTTATGTACACTGAGTTGCTGTATGTGTAACCCAGTTAAAGCGTACTAACATTTTGTCTAATACTTTGTTGTTTAAGTATCTCTTTCTTGAAACAGCGTCTCGCGAATTTCACATTTGGCGCATATTCAGATTTATTGTGGACTGTAAGTCTATGACACGTCTTCTTTCAGATGCATATCAAGTGTTCTAGTAACTTCTTGAATTACTCTACTTGTGTCTTCGGCAGTTTTGGATGGTTTTCCGTGGATTTCTATCTTCTTTTTCGAGAGTAGCCTCCTGTTCTGCATCGGTGACCCTCTTGAAATCCTCTTGTTTCAGTCTTAAAATATCATATTTCATCTCTTACACATTTAACGTGCCAAATAATCTCTATTTGCTAGAACAAAGTTTCTTTATTTTCACCTAGTTATTCGTAAACAAGATCTAGAGACTTCCCATGTCAATTTCCTTTTGTCTACGAATTCTCTACAGCTTAGAAATTTCGTTACTTAAATTCGTTAACAACTTGAGGATGTCTTCATTCGGTTGGTGGACAGTTTCCCTCCTTCTCCTGATAAGTTGGTTTCCGTTTGTCACATTTACTACAAATCCGTTGTTTGAAGGCCGTATTGTTGGATTTTCTCTCACTTTCCCTTAAGTTTACACAAGAACTATAAAATCAGTTTTTTTACAGACACAACACTGAATTATTAGATGGACGTCTAGTCGGGCCACAGCCTTTTTACATTCAGAGCAGACACTAATTTTTCTATTGGCTCCTATTAATATTTCATAAAGTTGAGTACCGTACTCAAGATTGTCAACACTAGGGGATGTCCTTTCTGAGGCGGGTTGTCATAAATGGGAGACGGGTGTGGTACGTAACAACGACCGTTTATCACAAATTGACAGCGCAGGGGTTGTGAATTTGAATGTAACTTACAAACTCCTCACACATTCAACTTTCTAATATACAGGGGGTATCAGAACTATACCGACAAAAAAAAAGAGATGCTCTTTGTGTTATGCTAAGAACGATGGTGCAATCGGATTGGCGGAGAAAATGTTTTTCGCGAAAATTGGGATTCCTTGTTACTTCCGGGTGCGCGATGCAAATTGATGATCTTTCCGTATTTGCTATGCCAGGGAGCCAGCCACTTCCTGTTGCTCTGCTAAGTGGGAGACACAGGTAATGCTCGGTGTTTCTCGTTCGTTTCGCATAGTCGCTTCTGAGCCTCAGTAGGTAGTGTACAGTTTGTTCTGCACAAACTACAATGCGATTTCCACAGAAAGAGAAGATGAACTTGTACCAAGAAGACAGGCAGCTATCCAGATCGTTCGCGTCATACCACACATCCTGAGCCGAGTCCAAAGGTCACTACACCGTTGTGAACTGTGCGTCGAAGTAGGAGGGGGACTATTGAACATCTACTGTAATCAAACCATTGGGCGTATTGTCTTCCTTCGTTCAGTATTTTATTCCATTTATAATGTTGTGAGTGAAGGAATACACAGTTGTGGGGCGGCAGTGTTGCTTTTCAAGAATGTTAAAATAATACAGCGACCAACATACAAGAAGAGAACGATTTGGTGCATTCCTTGACTGACAAATGTGTCTTAGTTACAGTGAGTTCTTGTACTGTGTGTACAGTTACGGCTGTTTAATAAATGAACTGTGGATAGTGCCTGTAAGGTACAAGGACAATACTGTGCGAGTCGAAAGTGGAAACTTTTGCATACGTACGGAGCATTATCTCTGTCTCCACCATGCACTCCACTTCCCCTCCCTCCCCTTCTCTTCCCTGAAGCACGGCAGCAGCGGCTTGTGCTCTGGCGTAGCAAATATGGCGAGTCAATTTGAATCGCGTGTCCGAAAGTAAAAAAGCAACCTCGTTTTCTGGAAAAGAAAAATTCTCCCGAACACTCCGAACCATCGAACTTAACATAACGCGAAGAGCATCCCTGAAGGTTTTTTTTTTTCGTCGGAATAGCTCTAATACACCCTGTATTGTACTTAGCCTCATAGTATACTAAGATTATCGTATCTAAGAGTTCTTTGTTACTCACGAATTAGATGTGCATGTTTTCTTATCCCAAGCAGTGAACTTTTCCACTATAACATGCTGAGCTTCTATTAACCATTCTATGTGAAGGCTTAGTTACGAAGGAACAATTTGGATGGAATTACGTAGGAAACTACTGTTACGTTGTTTGTTCTTCAACTCTAACCCACAGAAATCTGCACTGTATGTACGAGGTGGCGTCTGTGTTATTAACGTGAGGTGAATGAAGAAGGAGAGGCTATTTGGGAGAATAATGTACTCAGTCATAAAACACAGGAGAAGATGACCTGTGTATTCTAAGTATTTCATGATTTCAAGGTAACATGTAAATACTGAGGCGACCACAGTACCACTTGGGAATAAAGAATTGAACTGGCTCTTAGCTCCTTCACACAGACTTGCAAACTGAACGTAAGCAATATTTTATTATATCACATAATCGTCAAAACATCTAGCACTTACTTCATAAATTACTAGAATGTGCTTGGATTGAGTACTGTTATTTTCGATTTCTGGTTGATTATGAATTCTCTTTCTTTCTTTCTTTCTCTCTCTCTCTCTTCGTGTGTGTGTGTGTACATGTGCGCGCGCGTGTGTGAAATGAAAGAGAGAGAAAGAGAGGGAAATTGTTGTAGTCCTTACCGGTTATCAAAAGGAAACTCCTTGTATGTGAAGAAAGAATTCACAAGATGGCACTGAACGTGAAGTTTGGAAATGACTTAAGTTTGCTTGATTAGTATATATAAATAAGTTACGTTGGAAAGAGAGTATAGTTCCTTACATATTATTTTAGATACATTCCATGATAGTTCTAGATATAAATCTTCAATAGGCACCGAGCGAGTGAGTTTTCGTCACGTAGCTATCAGCTTGCATTCGGGAGGTAGTGGGTTCCAACCCCACTGTCGGTAGCCCTGAAGACGGTTTTTCCGTGGTTTCCCATTTTCACACCAGACAAATTCTGGGGCTATACCTTAATTGAGACCACGGTCCCTTCCTTCCCAATCCCATCCCATCATCACCATAAGACCTATCAGAGTCAGTACGACGTAAAGCAACTTGTTAAAAACAATCTTCCATAGGCTTTATTAGTAAGTACTCGATAAAATGAATACAATCTAAGAGATGATGGGATTGTTAGGAAATTACATTACTGTTACATTACTGCCACAATGCTCCTAAAAATCATGAACAACGAGTTAAATGAACTCTCCGTTAATGCGAGAGTTAGTTAACAAAATTCGTCTAGTTACTCTATACTTTTTTTTTTGCTAGGGGTTTTACGTCGCGCCGACACAGATAGGTCTTATGGCGACGATGGAATAGGAAAGGCCTAGGAGTTGGAAGGAAGCGGCCGTGGCCTTAATTAAGGTACAGCCCCAGCATTTGCCTGGTGTGAAAATGGGAAACCACGGAAAACCATTTTCAGGGCTGCCGATAGTGGGATTCGAACCTACTATCTCCCGGATGCAAGCTCACAGCCGCGCGCCTCTACGCGCACGGCCAACTCGCCCGGTTTACTCTATACTTGGAAGGATACACCAAGCATAAAAGAAATAATAATAATATAAAAAAACGTCTAGTCAGTAAGATTAGTCGCCCTTTGAGTTTAAGCCTGGAATCGAATCCAAAACTTTTAGGATAAGCTTGCATTCTTGGGCATCGAACTCAGGTCTGTAAAGTTAGTAATCCCTGTAAGGGTTCGAATCTGAGCCTGTGAGGTTAAGCTTGCACACATAGCCTGCTCTTCAAATCGCCCCAATGACGCCATGTGAGGGTAAGCAGGCACTCTCAGACGGCCCATCTCAGTGGAGTAGGTCGCCTCCTAGGCGCCAGCGAAGGCGAAGGTTGCCGAACTATGCAATTTCTACTACTAGCATTGTCCAGATATTTTAAAACATTTTTCTTTTTAATACTGTTGCATGAAACGGTGTCCTTTTACTCAAAATTTCAAGCGTTAAAAGAAACACGTTGTTTAGTCGAAAATCCATGCTATTCTGCTGAAACAACCAGTTCTAAGGAATTCCTTACGTCCTGAAGCACAATTATGAATATATTTCGTCATATAAAGTGTGTTCGTTCTAATTCTTTTAATGAGCACCAAATTACAGTTGTCAATCTCCTGCCACGTGAAATTAGTACATCAACTCAGGAACGAGTGAAATGTCAGTTGAAATTCGGCCTCTTCCTAGACACGGCCACGCTAGCATGATGATTAATTTGATTTTGACCTTGTTAATCCGAACTATGTGCCAGCACTACTATAGTAGTTAGTGCTGAGGTAAAGTAGTGAGTTGAACATGAATATCACGCGCCTCGTTTGTCGCGCTGTCAACAGAATTTCGTTGGGAAGACGAAAGACATGGAGTATTTGCTGAGGAAGTGTTCTATTTTGTTTTTAAGTTGCGTATACTGTTAATTAGCTTTATTGTCTATAAAATTAAATGTCAGGGTTGTATTGTTATCAGTTGAAATCTCATTAGTACAAATAGTGACGTCTCAAGACTTTTAAAACGCAGGAGAATGAAAATCTGAAGGGAAGGAATGGAGTTTAATCAAGTCGCCAGTGTCTAGATTCATTTATTTCGCAAATTAAAGTTAGAATGACCTGTCAGCAGTTTCGTCTTCTAACATCAGTCGTCGGCTAGAGAATAAATTACCTCTCTCTAAAACTGGAGAGGGGCTTATATGCCCTGCTGCTTTTCACAAGATGCTATCCTTTCTGAATACTAAGAGCGTCCACTATTTACTTTTTATCGTAGGATGAGCAATATACAGTTAGTACTGAAGCTGAACCGACAGGCTATTCAGTTCACCGTAAGCAAAACTTTATGAAATAAATAATTTAGCATTTTACCTTAAGTTTTTTTTTTGCTAGGGGCTTTACGTCGCACCGACACAGATAGGTCTTATGGCGACGATGGGATAGGAAAGGCCTAGGAGTTGGAAGGAAGCGGCCGTGGCCTTAATTAAGGTACAGCCCCAGCATTTGCCTGGTGTGAAAATGGGAAACCACGGAAAACCATCTTCAGGGCTGCCGATAGTGGGATTCGAACCTACTATCTCCCGGATGCAAGCTCACAGCCGCGCGCCTCTACGCGCACGGCCAACTCGCCCGGTTTTACCATAAGTAACAAATTTATTGCGCACAAATTTTTCCAAATAAGGTGTGCAGACAACAGCGACAATTCGGGTAATGGCTGTCCACAAAGCCACTTGAAAAGGGATAATGGATGAATATTGCTTTTCATTAAAATTAACCGGACGATTTTCCTTAGTTGTGAACTTCAAATTATCTGAACGTTTCTGATATTCAAAGTTGTAATGAAATTGAAAAGAAGAATTCTTTAATTTGTCATGTATTATTCTTGTAAAACAGCCTTATCAATCTCATTAACTCAGTTCATGTATTATAAGAGTGACAAAACGAAGTGGCTTCTAGTCACAAATAGCAACAAATTTATTAACCCCGCAATAGCATGCACTCCTTCATAAGATGTTCCAACGAGTATTAACCCATTCAGACCAAACGCCCACTTTAAGATACACAGATTTCTTACTTCATGGTGTAATGTTTCGTCTCAATTTATAGCCTTTGAAGTGGCCTGTACGTGTTCATGGATATCCTTGCTTTTATTTTGGAAACACAAAACTATCTATTATGATTTCGGCTCGTTGACTGAATCGTCAGTCTAGTAGCCTTCGGTTCAGATGGCCCCGCCCGGCCGGGAATTTGAACCACATCTGGTTAATTCCTTTAGCTCGGGAGCGGGTTGTTTGTTTTCGTTTCAATGTACATCCTACACAACACACCTCACAAATCAACCACCACACACATACGCAATAGTACTGGTCTTAGTCAGAGGACCCCGGGTTCGATTGCCGGCTGGGCCTGGATTTTAACCTCGTGTGGTTAATTCCTCTATCACTTCACGTCATCTGCGTAAGATCCATCACACGAATAACTGCCACAGAAACACTCAATTGTGAAACTTCCCTCGACATAAGGTTGGCGTTAAAAAGGGCATCTGGCCATAAAACTAAGCATAATCCATTTTAACCGACGAACCCAATAACTGGAAAGAGTTCCAGGAAGAAGAAAAAATTAAGAATTTTTTATCGATAACCTGCACTTTATATCTTCGGAAGGGTCTAAATTACAGCAAAACGTTTGGGGTAAGAATTGAGGTCTGACAACACTTCTGAGTTAATAATGTATTTGCAATTCTGTCAATCAGTCACTCACTACTGATCTGTAGGGCAGTCGCCCAGGTGGCAGATTCCTTATATGTTGTTTTCCTAGACTTTTATTAAATGATTTCAATTAAATTGGAAATTTATTGAATATCTCCCTTGGTAACTTATTCCAATCCGTAACTCTCCTTCCTATAAATGAATATTTGCCCCAGTTTGTCCTCTTGAATTCTAAATTTACCTTCATATTGTGTGTGATCTTTCCTACTTTTAAATACAATCAACGCGCAAAAAATTTTAACATTCTGAGATACAGAGTCAGTCTACAAATTATGACCTAATTTTAATATAAACATTGATCAAGAGGGAATGACAGGTTCATTACTACTTTCATTTTCCTCTTGCATATCTATTCATTTATATTTATTTCTTTACGACAAGTTGTGGTAAGAAAGAATTGTAGTCCACACTTGAACTACAAATCTTTCATTCCTTAAAGAATTAAATTAGAACTCCTTCATTTCGTATTTACAGGAAGACTAAACTGTGAGCATATTCTGATCATCTCGATACCGTTGAACCCAGTAATTCAGAACATTTCAAGCTATGCACACTGACTGGGTTGGTGTTGGGCAGAGTCCTGCAGTGAGGCCCAGCCCATGAGCTGCTTCGGCAGTAGACTGCAGTGGGCTTTGAAAGGCTCGAACATACGAAGCCCGTGACGTCATCGCACGGGCTAGGGCTCTCTAAATACTAGGTATGCTCACCCGCCATTATGGTTCATTCCTGCACTACTTTGGTAAGGCAGTTGACCGCCCCAGCCTTGTATATCCCTTTTTTTTTTACTGTTTTCCATGCTAGAAAATATTGCTAATCTAACATACCGGTACTGTAAAATTACTCATTCTCAGTAGGCCTTTTACTCAAACGGTTACTCAATATAAATATTAGTATATTTCGTACATCATTGTGTAATTTTTACTCGAGACTGTGATTGAAAAAGCAAAGTCGTTGATAATTTTCCTTTTAATAAACAAACAAACAAAAAATAGCTTACTAATAAATGGATTATTATTATTATTATTATTATTATTATTATTATTATTATTATTATTGTATTATTATTATTATTATTATTATTATTATGTTATTGATAAGTAGAATATGTTGTTCGTAAGCTATGTGCCGCCGTACCGTCAGGCGTCAAGTGAAATGAGGGACATCGTGGTATTGATATAGGCTACTGTCATTCTTAAATCATGGAATTTGACGTGGCAATCGGTCAGTGTCGAAGATATATAAAATGTGATACAAGATTTTGATACCATATGATCTCAGTCGGTATTTCATACTTGCGTGAAATGGGTTCAGTGCTATTTTCATTGTTGTCGAAATACGGGTAATACGAAAAATATTGTTCGAACAAAGATAACGCTGAAATGTGATGTACGCAGACGAACCCACCCATGTAACTGGGATTCTTTAATTTTATTTCTTCCTTATAAAATGTAGTCCCTTTCCTTATTTACCAGTATTTAAAATAAGACATTCTATGTGTAAAATAAACTAAATTTTTGGTGAGCGTTATGGAATCTCATCAGGTAATTCAGTTGTAATGAACAGAGGATTTTATTTTATTCAAACGAACTTTCGTGAATCAAATGTTATGGTATTATAAATTACATTCGGGAAGAAAATAAGAATAGAGTAACTACTTCTATAGCTGAATCCTCTCTCCCAACCTGAAGTATTGCACTGATAATCAGTTACCCGTGATTTGTAAGGGGAGTGACCCACGAGCTGTTGATAATATTGCACATTTTTTACTTTGGCAAAGTTAATAGTACGGTACCCTACCGTACTTTTTTTTACAGAGAATCCTCTGGTTTGAGGAGAAGTGGTATGATTTCTCAACATGGCTCACTTTATTAAGCTGCAATGGGTTGCAACGTTGGTTAACTTGCTCAGGCAGCACACCAAAACAGGGATTTTACGAATTTACTGTCTCCTTTTATTACAGTACGGTATTTACAAAACAATAACATACCATGCCTTGTTTACATCTCCTCTTCTTTTCCGAAGCAGTCCCATACATTTTACCACGTTTCGGTACATTCTTGTTAAGTCCACAGCAGCATAGGATCGAATTTTGAAGAAGTGTCTAACAATTTTTTCTTTTAAATTACAGCACGTTGGAGAACATGTACTGGTACATTTATCATTCAAAATATTTTGCATTATACAGTTTAATGCTAATAGTCCCTATAGAAGACCTCACAGTTTACAAATTAATAATTTCATAACTTCAGAATTTTTGTTTCTTTAGATGACCCAATTTTTTAAAAAATTACGAATGTTTTAGAGTTTGAGAAAGCTCATAGTTTAAAACCTGTCTGCATATTGGCCTACCACAGATCTTGGTTTTCAATAATGCATTTGTTGTCCTACCGCCAACGTTAAACAAATTATTTCTGTCATATGACGTTAGTTTTGACAAAGATTGTAACTGCGGTGTTTGGATGTTGAACTCCTGTTACCGGACTTTGGGGCCAGAAGTGAATATTGAATGATGATTGTGACTTAATTCAGGGGTGTAGTAATGTCAGTGAGAGCTGGATGCAGGTTTAAGTCAGCAGTTGAAGTAGAAGGTGTAGCAGAGGAAGTGGAGGCACAATGAAGCTGAAGTGAATCTAAACAACCTGTATCTCGCAGTAGAGACATTACCGTACTACAATTAGGTGCAGAACAACCCACCATTATGTAATAAATATCCACACAAATATAGCACTACTCTGTCCCTGCACGCGGTGATTGAAGCTATACGTTCAATGTGACGAAGCGAGCGCGCGTAGGAGAAACTAGAGTTTCATCAGATGGCCCATTGGGGATGAATGAACCAAAATGGCGGCTAAGCATACCCATCTTGTAGGGCCTTAGCACGGGCTGGTCTGGGCAGCGCTCTGTCATTCGTACGCAGTGAGCCAAGGATAGCGCTGTGGCTGTTCCATGGGCTGACTGCTTCAATGTGTACAGTGTACTGCGTGTCAGCGGAGTGCGTTGCATTACGGTCAAGTGGAGCCGATCAAATTTGCTGCGGTTTCCAGTTTGACTTCTCCGTCTATCCTGTTATAGGAAACGAATGTGGACTGTCGTGAAGTAAAAATAAGAAGCAACAAACGAACTGAAAACCGCACTATACAAGACTTCTGAACTGGATCCTAAACTCATTAGTCGTAATTGGTTGGTATTCAAGGCTGCAGTTGACGGTGATGGGAAAGAGGTTAATTTTGTGTGCTGTACGATCTGCGGTGAAATTTATGTACACACTAGCAGTTATCCGCGGCTTCTCGCGTGGATTTCGTAATTTGATAAAAGTAATAGTTCCTCGGTACTGTACTAAGACATTATCTGAAAATCTCTGAAGTATAAAACCTCACTGAAGATTCCAGTTGCATTTACCCCAGAAACTCTTTGTAAACCAAGTTTGTGGTATTGACTTTTGGGGCTGAGGTGACCATGCGACAAAGAACTGTACACGTGAGAACGTCTTCTATCAAGTAACGACAGGTTTCTTTATTTTTATAGGAGATTACAAATACATATTTCCACATCTGTAACATCTTCAGGTTTTGAGATATAAGTACCCGCATAAAAGGAATTCAACCCCTTTATCAACCTTTCCTCGACCCCCACCTACGTGGATTTTCCGAAAACAAAAAAAGAGACATGTTTCCTTATTTTAAAGGACATTCCAAGTACCAAGTTCCATGTCTGTAACATGTAAAGTTTTTGACATACACTGTAGATATACCGGTACTCATTTTAAAAATCCACCTGCTGTTTCAATTCTTTTCAGTCTTAAGTGGTTTTCCGAACACAAAAAATACGTGTTTATTGATAAAGGATTTCCAAATACCAATTATCACGACTGTAACATCTTCAGTTCTTGAGATATTTGTATACTCATGAAAAGAATTCAACACATATTTCACCCTCCACCTCCACTCGGAAGTTAATTTGACGCCCAATAAATGAGTGTTCTTTATTTTTAAAGGTGATTTCAAATACCCATTTTCAGGTCTGCAACATCTTTACTTTTTTTTAGATATAAGTATCCTCATTCAAATAATTCAACTAATATATTTCAGTCCTTTCATCCCCGCTTCAGTGTCTTTTCCGAAAACCAAAATAATAAATGCCTCTTTATTTATAAAAGAGATTATAAATACCACTTCACGTCTGTAACATGTTACGTTTTTGAGATATATTGTAGATATGCTTAGGGATTATGTGTACAAATTTTGGTTGGCAGCTATGCTCAAACGTACACACATAATCTCGCTGCTGTAGAATCCTGGAGCTGGCGTTGCCATGGTTACGACAGTTCATTTCCTTATCCGATTCCGAAAGCAGGGGTAGTGTGCTGCCAATATTTCCTTAACGGTCGGTTTTAGGGTCTTAAAACATGGTTTCCGCGCCCGTAGGGCTTACCGAGATTTGTTCTTTGGGTCAAGGGGCTTAAAATGAGCTTAGTCTCGTCCTTACACGACAAATTCGATACTTCACCTGTATTAGCCTATTGTTGTTAAATCTCCCCCGTCGCTCCCCCCCACCTCGAATTGTTTTCGAAATAAAATGCAGCCCATATCCCTCACGGATAATGTATATTTACATTAGTAAAAGGATCTTTAGAATCGGTCCAGTAGTTTCTGAGATTACCCTCCAGATATACACAAATTAACAAATTTCGCGCTCTCACTTTATTATGTTAGTATAGATGAAAGGAGTAGGACTGACTTTGTCTTTTTATGATTAGATACAAAATTTAGGATGAACAAGGTATGCTTGAATGACGAGCATTCTAATGTTTCCGTGTCATCAGACTCCACGACTATGCCACAACCTGCCAAAGTAATGAAGTTTTCTTCGTGGACTGACGTTCATGATGCTCCTCTTCCAACAGATGAGCTGGAAAGATATTTAAAGCAAAATTGTGGAATGGAAGAAGATAGATACAGCGTCTTATTGGAGAACAAATGGACAAAACTATCCAAAATTTCACCAGATCGCTACGAAAGTAATATGTATGCAAGCATCAAGTTCAGCTTCAGAGGAGTAATTTCAGTTCAGCGGGCTTCATTCTCAACGCACGATAGTCTCTTCTACAACCAGACAATGCTGATGCTCTTCTTTTCATTCACAGTAATTCCATTCCACCACATTAACAATGACCAATAAACTACGCACACTAAGTAAAAGATTTGTTCAGGTTTGTTTTTGTCGCTGGCATATTGCACGTCATTTCTATTTGTATTTTATTTTGAGGTAAACGCGAATGAAGTCCTATGAATATGCTTCGTGTTATTTAGAGACATTTTCAGATAACTTGATGTCAATTGCAAACGAATATTAGTTTATAATAAAGTTTATGTTTGTTTTCAATTATTATTATTATTATTATTATTATTATTATTATTATTATTATTATTATTATTATTATTATTATTATTATTATTATTATTATTATTATTATTGTTATTATTATTATTATTATTATTATTATTATTATTATTATTATTGTTCCGGGGTATCTGTGGAACAGCAGAGGTGAAAGAAGTTGCCGGGATGAATGGGTCTAACTACGAGGTCAAAGTTAATTTAAAATTTTAAGAAAAGGTCATATTTTATTTTCTTTAAAAAAAACAACAAATAACAATGTAACAGGTGCCAGTATCAACAAATAGGTCGAGTCAAGATAAGATAGGTGGCATAAACCGATCTTGGGCTTCAAGCCCTTACTTTACAATTTTGAGCTCCTAGCTCACATTACAAACACAAATTCGTTCGAAGAGCAGGAATACCCTAATACGCGGAGCCCTTGCTCCTCATTACAATATTAAGCCTCCCGGAGGCATTCTTACAATACTAGAAAAGATCTGTCCCGCTCTCAGATTTCCAAGCCTCTTAAAGGCAATACCAGACTTTACAATTAATTGCATCAAGGCACAACTTACAACAATGACACGGGGGTATCTTGTACCCAATCTACTGGGCCTTAGCAGAAAAGGAACAGGTTAAGTAAATGGCCCGAAATACAAAAATGAATGGAGGCGTGTACTTGCACCCCTAAATACATATTTTGAAATCTAAAAGGCACTAGCCCGATGAAACAGGGGCTAATCCCAAACGATAGAGGTGACCCGTATAAGAATAATTTACGACATTACAGAAAGCAAGAAAACCATTTAGCAAAACGCAGTCACTTCAAACCAATCTGAAGTGGAGTTCGAGAGGGTAAATCACTCTCTATCCCCGAATTACAGTTGCAGATTTTATGAAGTCTTTACATAAGCCGGCAGAAAATTACATGTTTAGAAAAGTAGGTTACATATTAAAGTTTCGCACCTTTCCCGCGGGTTAAATTTCTGAGCTAGCAAGAAATAAGATATTAAACGGCCATTACTTTACTGAAGAGCTGCTGGCTGATGAAAGTGGCACCACCCGCCTCCTGCTACACGTCCACACGCTAGGTTAGATGTTGAACAAGTGGCCGAGAGACGAGAAAATCAACAGTTTAATAACCCTCGGGGAAAGTTCGAGGCCTTTCATGAATAATTAAGCCACACCCTCTCTCTTTTATTGGTAGATGAAAGGTTACACACAAAATCGAAGAAGAAGCCTGTGATTGGTTAGAAATTAATTACAGAAATTCTGGATTAGTTAAATTCAAAACTGGCGGAAAGAAAGGTAAATATTGACAACCCACAACTGAATGAAGGAAATTTAGTAATGAACAAACTTATGAATACAAAATTTCTTCAAATAAAGGTCCTTCACTTCGCACCAGGGTGCATGATCATAGTTTTTAGTAGAGACATCTATGAAAGAGTGTCCACACTTCTTGAGGAACAGAAAACAAAACAAGTTGAAATTCACACAGTACTGGCAACTTCATAATCACTAAATTAAGGTAGTGACATCTTCTGAGCAAAAGTTTAAGGAGGTCTAGTTTTAAGTTCAGAGTTTCTCCTGTAGGGGAGTTTTATTGGCGCAAGATTTAAATGTGCGGCGTAGAGCTGTACTTCCCGGTACAATTATTATTATTATTATTATTATTATTATTATTATTATTATTATTATTATTATTATTATTATAACAGTGCAGGAGAAATCTCTACCGTTTAATTTCAAAATGCGATTAGCCTAATTTAAAATTTGTTATTAGCGTACGGTAATTCGTAGAGTGAGTGATACGAATAGTGGTGTGACGTGAACATTTCGTTGTGCACGGCGCGGCGCACATGTTATTGTGGAGACGTACTCAAGGGTATTATACTGAGCCCGCCCAGTGCGGTGGACTGCGGTGGGCTGTATGAGACCAGTGCTGTGGGCCAGTACGCTGCCGCGTCAGAAGAGAACGGCACTGCACGGGCTGGGCAGACGGAGCACGTGGGTCTGAAGTGCTGCGCGGTGGGCCTGGCTGGAGGACTCTGCCCAACCGTGTTGGGTACACTGTACAGTCACGACTCCGCGACGTAAGCATGAGTGGTCTCAGATTTTTCTGATTGTGGTATTTTCGATGTATTGTTACAAAATTTTGTAGTCCTATCCCGAAGATGAACGATTCAGTCAAACTCATAAAGCAATGTTCATTCTAGCTTCCATTCTACATGAAAGCGAGTGTTCTTGATAAATTATTGCAGTGCACTTGCCAATAACGGGTTATAGATAACTAATAATAATAATAATAATAATAATAATAATAATAATAATAATAATAATAATAATAATAAACTTCTACCGGGCGAGTTGGCCTGCGGTTAGGGACACGCAGCTGTGAGCTTGCATCTGGGAGATAGTGGGTTCGAACCCTACTGTCGGCAGCCCTAAATATGGACTTCCATGGTTTCCCATTTTCACACCAGGCAAAAGCAGGGGATGTACCTGAATTAAAGCCTCGGCCGCTTCCTTCCCGCTCGTAGGCCTTTCCTATCCCATCGTCGCTATAAAACCTATTTGTGTCGGTGCGACGTAAAGCAAATTGTAAAATAAAAATACAATCTTCTACCACTTTTTCCACATCTGTGGGGTCGCGGGTGCAAACTGTGTCGCACGTATGGATTTGGCTATGTTTTACGGCCGGATGTCCTTCGTGACGCCAATCCTGCATGGAGGGATGAATAATAATAATAATAATAAAAATAATAATAATAATAGTGCGTGCCTTAAGTCTCACTAAATGTTGACTCCGTGGCTGAATGATCATCGCGCAGTGCCCTCCGATTCAGAGAGTCCCGAATTCGATTCCCGGCCGGGCTGAAGAATTTAACTGCGTATGGTTAATTCCTATGGCTCGAAAACTGAGTGTATTCGTCCTAATCTCTTCATATATACGCAATACATCACACTAATAATCACCACAAAATCGCGTACCAATGAATCCATCGTTTCATATAGGGTTGGCATCAGGCAGAACATCCGGCTGTAAACCTGAGCACAATTCACTCTCGAAGAAATGCTGACCCTAGGAAATTGGGAAAAACGCCCGGAAGGAGAGGAACGTTTCTTCAAGTGTTCTCGGTCCTACCAGACACTGGAGTGCTGGAGTTCCGTTTTAAAAAGTGGTTCTTCAGTGAATCAGTACGGTAAATGTATTGATACGATTTTCTCTTACGAAGGCATCTGTGCCAGAATTCAATCCGATGACACGAAAATAGAAGGCAAACATACCGCCAATTCAGCTACATAACCAGTCGAGCTGACTACTGAATCCCACTTTGAATATGAACTCCTTTCAGTGAATAAATCCAGCCATATATTAAATTTGATATAGGGGCCCTGTAAGTTATTTTTTAATTTTAATGCCGTTCATACCACAGACTATTTGAATCCTGCATTTACTTTCAAATCTAACGATCTGGTCGTCGAGGATTAAAAGCGATTTCACGAATAACTTACTAATATGTATTCACTGCGCAACTGATCTTGTGATTTTATGGGATCTTACTAACAGTTGTTTAAAGTGAGATGTATGTCAATGAAGATGATGTGTATTATTTCATTTTTTAAATTTTATTGCTAGTTGCTTTACGTCGCACCGTCATAGATACGTCCTATGGTGACGATGGAATAGGAAAGGGTTAGGAGTGGGAAGGAAGCGGCCGTGGCCTTAATTAAGCTACAGCACAGTATTTGCCTGGTGTGAAAATCGGAAACCACGGGAAACCATCTTCAGGGCTGCCGACTGTGAGGTTCGAACCTACTATCTTCCGAATGCAAGCTGACAACTGCGCGCCTCTAACCGAGCGGCCAACTCGCTCGGTGTGTTATGTATTAAGAGGAACGTAAACACCCAGTCCGGAAGCCGGAGGAATTGACCAGGAGTGGCATGAATTTTGAACCTGAAGCGAAGACGTCTATGCTGACCATTCAGCCAAGGAACCGTACGAACATAGCTTTTATTACTTACGTTATGTTGCTGCTGATGTGCACTCCGGGATGTGATGTGTGTACCGCAAACAGTTCTTAAGTGACATAGGTAGTCTTGCCCTCAGCAGGGAATATTTCTTCAAGCATGACGATAGAATGACAAAGCAATTTTGCTCACTGGACATGCAAGTAAAGGAAGACCAATATCAGTATATTCTTTGCTTTTCCAGGAGCAACCTCAAAGCTAATGGCGGTCGACTAACAGTATATATTGCTATATTGTCCAACCAAGCAGTAGAACACATATCCGTTCCGGACCTAACTACGTAATGAGGTTAACATTTTACAAGCTGTCTAACATTGGATCGGTAAATTGTGCAGGTGAAGAAACAGTAGGAATAAAAGAGAAAGCAAAGCGTGCAACTTCAAATTAACTTCTATGGAAAGTAATTTAAATTGCAGTTTGAAGAATCACATTCGAAAAATGACACAACTTGACATGGATTACGTTTGCAGCTTAGAGAAGAATTTGCTTTACGTCACACCGACACATGTAGGTCCTGTAGCGACGATGGGATAGGAAAGGCCTAGGAGTGAGAAGGAAGCGACCGTAGCCTTAATTAAGTCACGGCCCCGGCATTTGCCCGGTGTGAAAACAGGAAAGCACGTAAAACCATATTCAGGGCAGCAAACAGTGGGGCTCGAACCTACTAAAACTCGAATGCAAGCTGATTGCTGCGTGACTCAAGCCGCACGACCGCTTGCTCGCTGCATCTGCCTCAGAAAATAGCTACAATATTATCGTATTATGACACCAATTGAAAGGAAGAAGGAGACATTACTAACACACGTTAATGCGCTTACAATGATTTTACCGGTTCCGTGGTCTAGGGGTTGAGAGTCTGCTTCTTATCCAACGCCCTGCGTTCGATTCCTCGCCAAATCAGGATTTTTTACACTGATATGAGCGCTGGTTCGAGGTCCACTTAGCCTACGTGAGAATAGTTGAGTAGCTAGCTAACGATGAGATAGAGTCTCCGGTATGGAAAGCCAAGAGTAATGGCCGAAAGGATTGGTCGCACTGACCATACTGTACCGTACCCAGGGGTAGGAACCCTCTAGGACGATGCCACCATTTCCTGACTAAACATCCGACTAATTCAGGTGGGTAGAGAAGTGGGTTAAGTTGTCGCGGGTAAGTCTAAAAGTTGAAGTTTAAACTTATCTCTAAGTATCATGACAGGAATAATGGAGGTTTACATCGAATGAGAAACACTGATCTATTGCACAAAATAATCCGAACCATTCTAAAATTCACAAAGTAAAGAAAAACATGAAACGGCTTGAAATCAGCATCGAAATGAAATTAAATTCAACAAATTAAAATATAAAAAAAGAAACATTATCAACGCAAAACAAAACAAAATGAGAAAATGTAAATTCAAATTACAAAGTTAAATACTGAGAAGTTTCATTATGAATCAACGTGATAGTCCAAGGTTCCTGTTCACATGGAGTATGAACCACAAGTTAACGAGGTTGTTTAATTTCGGGAAGGTTACCGCGATAAGCGCATCTAGACGTGATCTAATTCCGGACGTAGTGGGACATGACGATATGAAATCCGAAAAATTCTAGTAGCATTTCCCTACTCTATATCTACAAAAATCATAACAAGCTAAAATAATCAAAGTATTTACACAGGATCAGGTGGGTGAAATACTTACAAACGACACTGACTCGACCTGTGAAACGCGGTTCACCAAAGATCTAGTCGGAACTAGATTAACCTTAATCATCAACTCAGGACTCGGGCTGTTCCCCATTAATCAACAAGACATCAAACCAAAATCACAATGAAATCACACAAATACTCATTCCTGTAAAAGAAACAAACAACATAATTCAATAAACACAAGGAAAACAACGGACAATAATCCCGTTCATCTTAATGCATCGGAGCACAGGCCAGTGCCCTTCGCCAACTGCAGATTTCCTGCTTGGCAATCAGCTGAAAAGAATATTAAAACACAAGGCTACTCTCGGAAACTGGTCACTGTTTTGAGAAGATTACATCACGGAAATAACTATTCGCTTCACAACTATGGTATCATTTTGGCTGATAAACTGACCTTCATAGCGAGCTAATATTTCAACAAATGCTAGGAAACTCGCATTCAAACGTACACATTACTGGCATGCTATTATATTCCTCAACATATATGTAATATCATCTTGGCCTGACATTTACTTCAAGGCATCTCTAATTCTCAATAATAATCTATATATATATATAATAAGAGTTTTGTCTGTACATTGCTCAGAATTTGAAAAGAATGGTATTTCTGTATCGGCCATGTCCACAGTAACAAGGAAATGCATTTTTTACTTTTCCGTAACGTCTGTCTGTCTGTCTGTCTGTCTGTCTGTCTGTCTGTCTGTCTGTCTGTCTGTCTGTCTGTCTGTCTGTCTGTCTGTCTGTCTGTACACGTATCACGAGAAAACGGCTGAAGAGAATTTAATGAAAATCGGAATGTAAAGTCGGGTGATAAACCACTACAATCTAGGCTATAAATTATTTTATTCACGCTGAGTGAAATGGTAGTTTAGGGGAAGGCCTGAAATTTAATTCTCAAATATTTATGTTATTACTGGTCGTGCCTTAATGAAAATCGGTATGCAAAGTCGGGATAATAAGTCGATATAATCTAGGCCATAAATAATTGTATTCACGCTGAGTGAAATGGCAGTTTAGGGAAATGCCTAAATTTTAATTTACCGAGCTGGAAAGCTGCAGTCGCTTAAGTGCGGCCAGTATCCAGTATTCGGGAGATAGTAGGTTCGAACCCCACTGTCGGCAGCCCTGAAAATTGTTTTCCGTGGTTTCCCATTTTCACACCAGGCAAATGCTGGGGCTGTACCTTAATTAAGGCCACGGCCGCTTTCTTCACACTCCTAGCCCTTTCCTGTCCCATCGTCGCCATAAGACCTATCTATGTCGGTGCGACGTTAAGCAACTAGCAAAAAAAAATTTATAAATATTTATATTATTAGTGGTCGTATCTTAATGGAAATCGGTAGACAAAGATGGGGAATAAGTCGCTATAATATAGGCTATACATTATTGTATTCACACTGAGAAATATGGTAGTTTGGGGGAAGGCCTAATATTTAATTCTCAAATATTTATTATATTAGTGGTCGTATCTTCACGAAAATTGGTATGCAAAGTCGGAAAATTAGTCACTATAATCTAGGCCATCAATAATTTTATTCACACGGCGTGAAATGGTAGTTTAGGGGAAGGCCTGAAATGTAATCTATATATAAAATAAGAGTTTTGTCTGTACATTGCTCAGAATTTGAAAAGAATGGTATTTCTGTTTCTGTCATGTCCACAGTAACAAGGAAATGCATTTCTTTACTTTTCCCTAATTTCTGTCTGTCTGTATATATGTACACGCATCACGAGAAAATGGCTGAAGAGAATTTAATGAAAATCGGTATGTAAAGTCGGGTGTTGAACCACTACAATCTATGCTATAAATTATTTTACTCGCGCTGAGTGAAATGGTAGTTTAGGGGAAGGCCTGAAATGTAATCCTCAAATAAGTTATTTATGTTATTAGTGGTCATATCGATAAATACTACATAACTAACATAATTTTAGTTATGTCGTAAGAAATTAAATTTCCAATTACTTATGTCTTATACATTGATACCGTACCGCACATAATCACAGAGATATTCATGAATTAGGATTTTTGTTTTTAAGTCCATATCAGCGCCGAGTCACGAGAAAATGGGTAAACAGAATTTAGTGAAAATAGGTACGTAAAGTCTGAGAATAAGGAACTACAGTCTACGATATAAATAATTTTTTAAGACGCCCTAATATCACACAGTCGAAGGAAAACTAATGTGAAGGCCTGCAATATAGAAAGCTCATAAACTTCATCAACAATAACATTACATTGACCATTGTTTGTAGTGATGTAATTTTGTCTTCTGTTTCCACTCATCCCCGATAGATAGGATTACTGCAGCGTACCGAGGTTCGTTTTAAATTTGCTTTACGTCGCACCGACACAGGTAGGTCTTATGGCGACGATGGGATAGGAAAGGAATAGGGGTGTGAAGGAAGCGGCCTAAGCTTTAATTAAGGTGCAGTCTGGTGTGACTGGTGTGAAAATGGGAACCGTGGAATACCATCTTCAGGGATCCCGGCAGTAGGGTTCGAATCCACTATCTTCCGGATGCAAGCTCACAGCTGCGCGCCTCTAACCACACTGCCAACTCGCCTGGTCGTACCGAGTGTAACAGCCTGCCTGTATTTTGGCGGAAAGTAGGTGGGGAGTTAGATAACTTTCTTCTTTAGCATGCCATTCCTCTGGTCCATCCATTTTCTGATATTACTGGTACGTAACACACTGGTTCATCATAGCATTCGAGCTATTCAATCCCTACTCTGAGGCACTGATTGGAATAAGTAGTGTGCATATTTAACGAAATAATGACATAGGAGTGTTGACGGCAGTCTGCGACCTGGTTATTCCAGCTCTGGAACTTTGGACTGTTACATCGGCACCGTAGTACTGTTCGTTGAAAGTGAGAAACTGTGTGGTTTTTCATTTGATGGAGTATTCTGTATGATAACATTGCTTTCAATCGCTACATTCCTACTGACGTTTTTGTAATGACCTATGTTGAATTCAGTCTTTCACCAAGTCTTTCAAGTCACATATATTTCAACATGCACTAAATTCTCATATGTGTTCTGTAATTCCATCAGCCTTTTCATTACAAATCAGGGTTCGATTCCCTGCCTAATCATTGTTCAAAACAGTTTTCAATCTATTTTAAATGAACCTATTATGATCAACGGTGTACATACAGCTCCACACATTTTACAGCACCTGTAATTCATGCAGCAAGCAACCTATCTGTCGCTAATCTCTCAATATAAAGAAATAAAATTTAGTCTCGACGCTACAAGTGTGTAACTCGGGATGTTGATGATTTCAGCTATCTAATTCTTCTATCTATATAAAAACACAGGAATAACCTTAAACTAAATAACATACATAATTCACACAAATAAAAATCAAAATAAAAGCTGTCATCTACCTCAATATCTCATCTAGCTAATTATAAAGTAAAAGAAAGAAAAAAAAGCATGCAAGCCCGAACTGTCCGTATTACAATAGCACACATATAAAATGAACGCATGCCGCCGGGCTGAAATTAAACTAAAGAAAATCCTTAATCTAAACCTTACTAGTATTTATCGTAATTCACAAAGCATGCCATTTATATATCACATGCGTCTTATCTTGGCAACTCGCAGGACACCTTTAGCGGGTTAAATCCCCGCTTCCATAAAAGATTATTCCATGGTCAGCACAGTTTCAACACGTGGATCCAATCTTCTCTCTTCAGTGGATGATGCCATCTTATTGAAGCTAGTTCCTGTATAACATCAACACACAAATTTCTGGTCAGTATTCCTTCACCGCTCTTTGTGCACGTTGCACCGAGCAAACCGTCTGTCGGCTGCGAACGTGAATAAATTAACACCAAGAACTCACTCACAATCAACAGTAAATGTTAGCGTTTCAAGCACTGTCTCTAGGAGTGGCCCGCGGATCGAATCGAATAGTCTCTCGCGAAACTCGACCGGCCCGATGGTAATACACGGAAAAGCGTCTCTCGCTCGATTACCAGTCTGCGGTGGAAATTACAGTTTGTTCCACTAATGCACGAATTTGTGACATAGCACACTTGGCTAATTATTACTGCACACAGTTTAAATAACACTGTTCACAAGAAAAGGAATACACAGTCCTGAGTCGGTACGACCACACAAAGTTAAACTTCTGCCCACGTGGCAGCAACTACGCGGCCCGCGTACTCTGAAGTATCACACTGATGTTCACTACTCAACAACACACAAGAATAAAGGAGAACGATGCTCACAACGCGACAACACACAGACAAAGGAGAACGCTCCACCATGTGGTGCGCTTAAATATCTATACAGCCACCGTTATTGCTAGGGGATTCCCCAAATATTCAAATGCTGAGCCAATCACAGCTATTATTTCACACAATGTCTTTGTAATTCACTGAAATTAATATAAAATGCACTCATAATAAACATATCACGGCTCAGACAATTTTCCTAATTCATTCCTGAATATTTCTAGCTCTCAGACCTGTGGAAAGCCTCAAATAACAGAACTGATAACTCTCAGTTGCTGAACACACTACACGTAGAACAATCTTGGTCATCCTGAAGTTTCAACTCTGCGCGGTCCAGTATTCATAATAACTACGCCCTTGCCTTCTAATTGGCTCAGCTTACCTCGTGGCTTTACGATCTCTACTCGTGCGCTCTATGCTGACGATGAGTAAAATTGGACGCTTCTTACGGTCACTGGAAAGCTTCGAACAAAGTGTCCCACGACATTCTGTCTCCTGGACTTCCGGTCTCGGCTATAATCTGCTACTCTCGTAATGTCTAACTGCAGTCGACGTTTATAATAGAGTTTGATATGGCAAATAATATAATTTAATATTCCAACTGAGCCGTCAGAATACGTCACCTCGTAATCTGCAGGCCATCGCTCACATTAAGTTCCCCCAAGGATATATTAAATCTACTTATCTTGACACTCGCTGCCCTTGCTTCCGGGGGAATCCATAACAAAGATAGAGATCAAAAAGATCTACAACACAGGAGCACAAGCTCACATTAGGCGGCTGAGAAAGAGAAAAAAGAAAAATGAAATGGCCAAAAACAAAATAGAATGGGATGCTGAACCCACTCAAGTAATCTCGTAACATGACTTGCCATAAAAACTAATGGGACAGACACAGATGACACAGAGAATAAGGCATACTACGTTGGTGACTAAGACAAGAAATAAAATGTTAATGACTTAAATTCGAGGTACAAATTTAGATAATAGGGAACTTCGTCACCAGAAAAGCAAAGTGAACAAGGGAAACGAGGGTCTACACTCGTACGTTCTTACGAAATTACATGATACACACTAAGATGATTACACTCCGTCCGCTGACAGCCTAGATACCTACGTATTACAGACTAACAGAACTTAAGAGGCCTACACTTAAAGCATAAACGCGACGCACCCCAACCGTTGCATGCTGGAGAGGAACTCTTGCATCTTGCCGTCACCACACGTAAATAAGTTTACAAGTTAGATGAAATCTTGACGCCTACCTTACATGCCGCCTCAGCTCGTTCGTCGTCTCCTGCGAGGAGAACCTCACTTATCGCCCCACAATTCAAGATCCAGATAGATGCCTAATGTTCAAGATTATCAGTATTGATAGGAGCGAGATGGGCGCTGATCGGTTGGTTTGAATAGAACTGACAGCAGTGGCAACATAAGAACAGATGACTTAAATTCACGAGTGCCAACACACTACTAGGTACAATACTCTACTGAAATGAAATGGCGTATGGCTTTTAGTGCCTGGAGTGTCCGAGGACATGTTCGGATCGCCAGGTGCACGTTTTTCAGTTTGACTCCTGTAGGCAACCTGCGCTTCGTGATGAGGATGAAATGGTGATGAAGACAACACATACACCCAGACCCGTGCCTGAGAATTTAACCACTGATGGTTAAAATTCCCGACCCTGCCTGCTAACCATTTAGCCATGGAGCCGGACACAATACTCTACTAATGCTCATACATTCCAAGCCCTTAGGTGTGACTCAAAATCAAAGGTAGGGACATCTATTAACCAAGTAGAGAATTAAGAACATTTCGTAAAGTTCTGCCTGCCTCCGAGAGGGTACACGGCCTTCAGACGTTAAATGTGTTGTATACCAAGGGGGAGAAGCCTTACTGCTGTTAAAATAATAATAATAATAATAATAATAATAATAATAATAATAATAATAACTTTCTTCCACTTGACTTCACATAAATAAGGTAGGGCCTGTCCAGTTCAGAACATTTAATGCATTCCTCATCTCAGCAGAAAATGGGATATTCATCATGGTAGTAGAGCAAGAGTGGATGATTGCCACTACTCGTTTTATGCCGAGTCAGCGTTCTTGATTGTTGCAGACGTCGGCAAGGTCAGTGACGTCTGACGTTATCATGACGTCATAACCTAACATACTCTAAACTAACATCCCTATCCTAGCATCACAGGCTCCATGTAGGAGCCAATCGGTCAGGTTATTGACCTGTTTTGCGGAGAGGGCTCTACTTGGATCATCTCTTGGTCCACATGGACACTCCTCCCGAAATGGGTAATTGATGATTTGTACTTTATCTACTTCGTGGTGGGGGGGAAGGGGGTGCGAAGCTCGCTCCTCCCGCTTGGCGATCAACACAAGTTACATTGTCTGAGACATGATATTAATTCTAAGAGAAAAAGACAGTAGAGAGTGTTGGGAAGTAATCATACTAACGAAGTATCTTGCCTATCACCATAGCAAACATGCTACCAGGCAGATTAGGTATTGGGTTGCGTGGTAGTGGAGGTTAGTTGTCAGGACCAGGGGAAACCCAATAGGCATAAATAGGGAAGTGTCTACAAGTAAAACCGGGTATGTTCTACATAGTAGATGCCGAGAAAGTCCAGGTAACGCTATTAGTTGGGGACAGGTACCATTAGCCCGTTTCAAGACAGTCCAGTCATTCGATGGATCAGTCCTTCTAAGCACTGCTATGACTAGTGCGGGCCTTGGCGGTTACCAAGGCATGCCGGAAGAAATCATAGGACCTGCTGCAAAGCCTAGTTCCCATGGGGTCCCTGGTGCCTAGTCTTCGATCCCGGAGAAAACGGCTACGCCCGCCGAGGCGGGTACCCATTGGATGGTGCTGGCACTTAGCGACGGGACTCTTTCATCTCCCCGCGACCCATGGACCATTATACTGGGCAACTGCGATGGGAGGCTGGGTGATCCCCTGCGTTGCTGGTACGACACCAGTGCCTCACTGGGCACCAAGCAGGCTGTATGGTTGTGATCACCAGCACAGTGATTGCATCGTACCTGAAGCCCACAATTTATCTAACGGAAGCATCACCTCATGCGGAGGAATCACTGGAAGAGCTGCTGAGGGAGACGTTCTGATCTCACTTGATTGCTGCCGTCAATTGGAGCCCCCTCCTGTTTGATTCGCGGGTTGACTGCCTCCCATGGTGCAGTTCTGTCTTGCGGCTGGGTGGCCTTCTCCTGGTGGGCTGACATCTTATTCTTCCGGGTGCGGGGTGGCATCTTCGTCCTGACGACAGTTTCTTTTCAGCACAGGAGAAGGCCTCGTCCAGGTAGCGCCCCTTCTCACGGCCAGGGTACCGTGAAGGCGTATGGTGCCCGCTGGCCCTCCGTTTTCTCCTTCCTGGCAGGCGTCGGCATGTTGCGCAGGCATTTTGGTGTGGTCTTTATCCTGTAAGTCACATTCAGATGTCAGTATTGTGAAAAAGACACTCGCAAGCCGGGATGCCCGGGTAGCAGCTTCCGATGGCGAGGGGCTTCCGTCACCACTTCAGTAATGCCGTGCATAGTACGTGGTGCTATCATGGATTGCGGCCTGGTGGTGGACCCTTCATGGGTGAAGTGGTGAACGTTCGGCGGGTGATGACCTGGACCGTCGCGACAATCGCAAGCGTCGCAGTCCCGTCTGGTTCTCGCGTCCGTGGATTCCTCGGCTGTCAAGAAGGCACGGGTCGGTGCTAATCTGCTTGTGTTTCTGCGTCCTGGCAGTCTGTGTGGCTGCTTGCTGTCTTCCGGTGACGTTTTAGCTTTCTCTCGTACCTGGTAGCCGGGCAACCTGAAAAAAAAGAGAAAATTTCCTCTCGTAGAATTTTGCCTTTATTAACTTACGTATCATAATAGATCACTTCTTACGTCTTACTACTACCATTAATTACTCTATTAACTATGACTACGTCATTGTTTAAAATATCTCACTTAACATTACTTAGATCACAATCACACCGTTCTCTTAAATCTACTTTCACTACACAACTATTTATACTACTTACCTGTTCAATTTCTACCTTCGGCCTGTCCACGTGACCTACTTTATCCGATCCGCTGAGAGTTTGAAATACTCTGGCTCGATGACGACTCCTGAATAACATTCATATTCGGCTTATCATTATCTCTCTGATAACTCAAGCTCATGCGCCTCCCGTTTTCGGATTGTGTCTGGTTACTCTGCTGATCCCTCTCACTATTGACATTACTATTTATCTTCTCCTGGTCGTAATTACTTCCTCTCTCTGATAATTGTTTGACATTTTTCCCCTCCCTCCACTGCTCTACTTTTACCAAACAAAATACAGTCCCTTTCGCCACCCTGTACACATTCATCCAAAAACCTGCCAATGAACGTCTCTTTAAATTCTTCTAAATCTGACACATTATTCCGGTACACTCGAAACCATATTTTACGTTCACCGATACCAATATTCGACGAGATCTCCAACACGCATTGCCACTCAATAATATTATTCCTCAACTTACTTGCAAATTTTTTCTCAACTAGTTTTACAAATTACATAGGATTTAACTGTTTTCCAGAAAACATAGGTAAATCTTGATCCCTACTGAACAAACCACTCGCTACTACCACTTCTCTTACTGTCTGGCCTCTAAATTCTTGCCTTAACACTCTCTGGCCATTCAAAACTTCTTCCGCTACCCTCTCAGCATTCTCTTTCACTATTCTCACTTCTTCCTGTAATTATTCTTCTTTCTCTGCTTCCTCCTGTGACAGCGTTTCCTGTTTGTTCCGTAGTTCACTGACCCCCTCAAGTTTGCTTTCAATCTGTTCGATTCTACTAACTTGTTCCCTCGTCTCTTGTCCAACTGCATTGTAAATCCTGTCCAATCTTTTGTCGACCACCTCATGAATTTCTTCCCGATTACTAGGAATCATATTACTTAACGGTATGTTATTGTTACTATTCTCAGTACATGTTCCCTTGACTTGCTCGGTTTCAGTATGAAGGCCGCTCCGTCTCAACTCCATTTCACCTCCAATTTCAACGCACTCTTTATTTGACTTAGAAAATAACTTAGATGTTTGATCATTTACCTCTAATATCTTAGTATCTATTTTACTGTTGATCGCATTGTTACTACTACTCAATTCCATTTTGCTACTTAGAGAGTTAATATGTTTATTAAAATTGCCGTTATTACTACTAATTATTTGTTCCAAGTTGCTAATTATCTGTTTATTAAAATTTCCTTACCTACTACCACTTATCTTACTGACCTCGATCATTTTGGCCATCAGCAAAGAAAAGTGATCTTGGTTCATCCCCCCTGGGACTTCCTTTCGAGTTTCAGTGTGCTTCTCAACTTCTGCACTTTCCTCAATTGCCTCAGAACGTTCCATCGTGTTCACCTGCTCCCTATTCTCAACCTTACCTTGGAAGTCCGTAGAAGCAACATCCTCCTCATCACGTGACTTCGTATTGTCTTCCTTGTCCATTTTTGGTGTACTAGTAATAATACGAGATATTAAATTGATTTCCCTTTTCAAATCCTTTGACATGCCCCCAAAATACAAACATGTAACCCAAAATTACACTCCTCACATTTACCGGTTATAATTCCGTTGGCTTAGATATGCATACTCTTCCGAAAGTCAACCTATAGTATGCTGTCTGAATGTAATCGAGTCCCACGTTGCGGTGACACTTTGTGACTATAAATGGTCACAAATACACAAATACACGATACCTTCAATATCTGTAGGGTGTGAGGTAATAAGCTTACTTTGACAGCATAACATATAGGTTCTGGGAAAAGGAGATTGGCGTTTGGTTTCCCCATTAAAATGTCAGGTTATCTGATCTACTATAAAAATGAAACAATCAATTATTTTTGATACTAAACATGATATATTCTTTAAAAATCGACTTCAACGAGTGAGATTTACTGCGATAATTCAACAGATAATTTCGTCGCTCGACCGGTAAAAGGTTTTATCCCCACCATACTCTTCCTAACTATTATCCTCCTTAAGACTGGTCACGCCTCCCAGCCACATATGGATACGCAGTCCATCAGAACAATGTCCGTTGTGTTCGTTTTCCTATGTCGACGATTAAACGAAAATGAACCTTACATGCGTTGTACTAGGAGTGCGTAAATACGTAATGCAAACGTGCATACCTACAGTACGGTACTGTAAGGTTCATTTTCCTTTACACATGGGCATAGGAAAATGATCACAACAAAATTTGTTCTGATGGACTGCATATCCATACGTGGCTGGGAGGCGTGACCAGTCTTAAGGAGAATAATTGATAGGAAGAGATTTGTGGAATACAACCTTTTACCGGTCGAGCGACGATATAATACTCTGACATTATAACTGAAGGTAACTGTAGGCATTAAATTAAAAATCTTCCTGACCGGACATTTAAAAGTTGTACAAGAAATTTATCCCTCACTGTTCACTTGACTGTAACTCGAACATTTTCGGTGTTATTAGAATGTATTCCTTTGAGTTGGTATCCGCTGTAGGTTTCTCAGACATAACTTGGTGATGTATACTTTTAGTTTCAAAAACGAAATATAGCATGGCTTGAAATTATATTCACACTTCACAATCAACTTTACAAGAAATTCACTGATAACTGTTAGTCTGCATTACGACGACTCAATATTCGTCTGTCACCTAACTGACACAAGAACTCAACCGAACAGATGCACGAAACACACTCCGAACATATAATCCATTTGGTCACTGACGATTACGTATCCATATCACTGTTCCCCATTCGTCTCCTTCCAATTGACTCCAATTGACTTCATGGCAAGTCTCTCCATTCATCTCCTTTCAATCAACTACTTCCAAGCAACTGGACTATCCAACTGACTCACCGAGTGAGGCCTATCCATCCAAATGAGTCCTCACTACCATCTCACTACAACACTCAATGGCAAGTCTCTCCATCCAAATGACTCCTCACTACCATCTCACTACAACACTTCATGGCAAGTCTCTCCATCCAAATGACTGCCGCTAAAGGATACCGCCTATATATACATATAGCCATTAGTTGACACATGGTATAACACCAACGTCGGAGCACAGAATAGATATGATGTCACTCCTACCCGGCTACAAATGTTACATATTATGCTGAAATAGCCCCAGGCACACTAGGGACTCCCTAAATATGATCACATCGCTAAATGCATACAATGATAGAGCGATGACTCGACAGTTACGGTAGCAGTATCGCAACATGTGTTGCAATGTCAAAAGGTTTCACAAAACTTATCCATATCTGACAATAAGCAATTTGTCTCACTTTACCTTATTTTGATGCTAATACACACATATATACATAATAAATTAAATACAATAAAGCAAGCGATAATTAATTAATACACAGCGATATCAGATTATAAAATTGAATAAAACAATAATAACAGTTTCAATAATAATAATAATAATAATAATCATAATCATAATAATAATAATATACATATAATAATAATACAAATAATAATAATAATAATAATAATAATAATAATAATAATAATAATAATAATAATAATAATAACACAGATGAATGTTGTAACGGGATTTGAACCGTTACAATAGGGATGGTATGAGGGGGAGTATTCATTCTGGTGAAAGAATAATTCGTAAGCTACAAAAATGTTAAAGATTACAAGCATGAAATTCTACGTGTAGGGCTCATTCCTAAAGATAATAGGCAACTTGATGTCCTTGGAGTTTACAGACCCATAAAGGGTAACGCAGACTCTGATTCAGAATTATTTGACAAGATAATCAGCTATGTGGGTAACGATTTGGGAAGGAATGTGATTGTAGCGGGTGATCTCAATTTACAAAATGTAAATTGGGAAGGTAACGATAACGACAGGAAGCATGACCAACAAAAGGCAAATAAGTTAATAAGGGAAGGACAGCTGATTCAGAAAGTGATGGAACCAACTAGAGGCAAGAATATTCTGGACGTAGTGCTGGTAAAACCAGATGAACTCTGCAGGAAAACCGAAGTAATAGATGGTATTAGTGATCACGAAGCAGTTCTTGTCTTAGTTAAAAATAAATGTGGTCGAAAGGAAGGTCTTAAAAGTAGGACTATTCGGCAGTACCATATGGCTATAAAACAGGCAAACGTCAACTCGAAAGACCTGCACCAGGACATTTTCGAGACCTCACGCCATTATTATTTAATCTGTTCTAAGCTTTGCACTGATGAGCTATGTTCAGAAACAATGCAGACACCTCTATTCAAATTCTTACAATTTTCTCAGCTGACGTGCTTATTTTCTACGTGTCTAAGTACTCGCAACATCCAAGGCATGTGTCGGTAGACATACAGTATTTTTTTTTTGTTTGCTAGTTGCTATACGTCGCACCGACACAGATAGGTCTTATGGTGACGATGGGACAGGAAGGGGCTTGGAGTGGGAAGGAAGCGGCCGTGGTCTTAATTAAGGTACAGCCCCAGCATTTGCCTGGTGTGAGAATGGGAAACCACGGAAAACCATTTTCAGGGCTGCCGACAGTGGGGTTCGAACCTACTATCTCCCGAATACTGGATACTGGCCACATTTAAGAGATTGCAGCTATCGAGCTCGGTGACATAGAGTATTCCTATCTCTGATGATGATGATGCTTGTTGTTTTAAGGGGCCTAACATCGAAGGTCATCGACCCCTATTTCTATCTCAATACATTCTCTGACAATAAGGACATTTCTAGAGAATTATAAATTTAACTGTTCCTTACCCCAGGCATTGTCACCTCCGAAGAATATACACTTCAAACTGCTCATTTCACTTCTAGTCCCACAATAAAATTGATGTGAAAGGTAAGTGAGATTGAAGATCAGGAATAACACGTAGCTTACAAATGGTCTCAGTAAGTATATCCTTTGCCTGCATTGACAATTTTGCGTGGTTAATTGTCCAGTTCATGATCAGGAGTAGCATATGGAACGAAAGGCGAGATAAAAAATATGAAACGGCGTATGGCTTTTAGTGCCGGGAGTGTCCGGGGACAAGTTCGTCTCGCCAATTGCAAGTCTTTTGATTTGACACCCGTAGGCGACCTGCGCGTCGTGATGAGAATGAAATGATGATGTAGACGTCACAAACACCCAGCCCCCGTGTCAGCGAAATTAACCAATTATGGTTAAATTTCCAGATCCAGCCGGGAATTGAACCCGGGACCCCTGTGACCAAAGGCCAGCACGCTAACCATTTAGCCATGGAGCCGGACGAAAGGCGAGATTTAGAGTGAGTACGCCACTCAAGGTGCATGCAGGATTCTGGACTAGTATTCTACACCATCAGTTGACTAAGTTAAATAAGTTAAATTAATAGTTAACGAATGAATGTATAAAATACGTCGAAGTGACGCAAACAGCGCGTAAGGTTTGTGAAGTGTATGATCACGGAGTATATCTCAGCTTTGGTAGACGATATTCAAAAGTGGTTCAATGTAATTAATCGTTTAGCACAGTCCTTTTTGTTCGCTTGCTGCCTCTAAAAATATGGTGTGGAATACTGGAATATTTATTCAGCATTCATCGATGTATTATTTCGAGAAACATGAGTCAGTGAATTTCCTGATATGTCTTTTATAATTCCTTACAAAAGAAGAAGTCTTTCAGACAGTTAACATCGGAGGAACATTGAGCACACAGTTCCGTTGGTACATGTTTAACTGCAGATATGGATACGGTCCTCAACACACAAAACTACACCACAGCAGGCGTTCCTCATCATTTAGAAGTTAACAAGAGCAGTTGTTGTGAATGTACACTACTTCAACCGTCAGGAAGATGATAAATTTTGAAACGAGACTATTGCTTCCCAAGGAACAATTTTGACCCTAAAGTTTACTCATCCCACAATAGGTATGAGTATAAGAGAACCATTATAAGTGTTTAAGAACAGCGGAAGTAATTATTTTTCTATCCTGGTATCATTATTATTATTATTATTATTATTATTATTATTATTATTATTATTATTATTATTATTATTATTATTATTATTATTATTACTATTACTATGTCCGGCTCCATGGCTAAATGGTTAGCGTGTTGGCCTATGGTCACAGGGGTCCCGGGTTTGATTCCCGGCAGGGTCGGGAATTTTAACCATCACTGGTTAATTTCGCTGGCACGAGGGCTGGGTGTATGTGTTGTCTTCATCATCATTTCATCCTCATCACGACATGGAGGTCGCCTACGGTCGTCAAATCAAAAAACCTGCACCTGGCGAGCCGAACCCGTCCTGGGATCTCCCGGCAGTAAAAGCCATACGCCATTTCATTTCTTTATAATATAATTTCGTGTGGCTATTTCTAGCCGAGTGCAGCCCTTGTAAGGCAGACCCTCCGATGAGGGTGGGCGGCATCTGCCATGTGTAGGAAACTGCGTGTTATTGTGGTGGAGGATAGTGTTATGTGTGGTGTGTGAGTTGCAGGAACGTTGGGGACAGCACAAACCCCAGTCCCCGGGCCACTGGAATTAACCAATGAAGGTTAAAATCCCCGACCCGGCCGGGAATCGAACCCGGGACCCTCTGAATCGAAGGCCAGTACGCTGACAATTCAGCCAACGAGTCGGACCATTTATGATTATTATTATTATTATTATTATTATTATTATTATTATTATTATTATTATTATTATTATTATTATTATTATTATTATTATTATTATTATTATTCGTTGTGTGGGTTACTGTAGTCACGTCCTACCATGGGCAACGGTTAACTGGCCTAGTAAGCGATCCTGAGAGTCGGGGTACCAGTTGCTGCGGAATGGGAGTGGACATCTCTGAGTCATGGCTCACCTTGTGCTCAGGCGGCTAGGACTATACAATCCACTGGTGGTCCCTATCGCGTTAGAGGAGAGATCCTCACGAGGGACTCCTTGGAAACATCTTGGCGAACGATATGGAGTTCGAGGTGGGCTATTGTTATCAATGTGGCTTATGGAAGAAAGAAAGTAGAACTGGCTGAGTCAGTAAAAATATTGCATCTGGATGCGTTAGGAGTTATTGATATTGGAGTAAGTGGAGTATAACGAGGAAGAGGTAGAAGATTATAAAGTGTACCTGCTGGGTGTTAAGAAAGGAGAGGCGGAGTTTGGCGTAGGACGGTTCATCAGGAATATTATTGCACGCAAGATAGTTTCTGTTAGGCATGTAAATGAGTGGGTAGATTTGTCAGCTGGAGGAAATATCTCAGTGTATTCACCATGTGAGCATGCAGACGAGGCTGAAGTTGACAATTTCTATGAAGCAGTGAGTACCATCGTAGTCAAGTCCGGCCCAACGGTGTAGGGGGCAACGCGTCCGCCTGTAACCCGGCGGCCCCGGGTTCGATTCCCGGCCGGGTCAGGGGTTTTCATTATACATGATTTATATCCCTGGCCTGGGGACTGGGTGTTTGTGTCGTCCTTAATGTTCCATACCTCACATTCAACACTTCCGCAATTTCCAAATACACGCAGGTTCATAGCATATGGTGCAAATTAGTGGCAAAATATCTTCTTAGGTCGACGCCCCGAATAAATAGCATTTAAAAAAACATCATAGTCAGAGACAGCAGCAAGGATAGGATACTGATAATGGGTGACACCAGTGCGAGAGCTGGAAATAGAGCTGAATGATATCAGAAAGTAGTGGGTAAAAATGGGGAAGATATGTAAGTTAACAGGAACGGGAAGCGTTTACCGAGATTCCTTTTTAATACGGGATTTGCATTTAGAATACATTTTTCAAGCATTAGGTTATTCACCGTCAGACTCTGTGGTGTAGTGGTTAGTTTGATTAGCTGCCACCCCCGGAGCCCCGGGTTCCATTCCCGACTCTGCCACGAAATTTGAAAAGTGGTACGAGGGCTGGAACATGGTCCACTCAGCCTCGGGAGGTCAAATGAGTAGAAATTGGTTCTATTCCTACATCAGCCATCTTGAAAGCGATTTTCCGTGGTTTCCCACATATCCTCCAGGCAAATGCCGGGATGGTACCTAACTTAAGGCTACGGCCTCTTCCTTCCCTCTTCCTTGTCTATCCCTGCCAATCTTTCCATCCCTCCGCAAGGCCCCTGTTCAGCATAGCAGGTGAGACCGTCTGGGAAAAGTACTGGTCATCCTCCCCAGTTGTATCCTCCGACCCAGAGTCTGAAGCTCCAGGACACTGCCCTTGAGGCGGTAGAGGTGGGATCCCTCGCTGAGTCCGAGGGATAAACCGACCCTTAAGTAGCAGAAGAAGAATTCTGGTCGTTGATAACGTAAATCAAGGGTCATCACACCAACAGTAGCTAATGTACACATGAAGACCGTGAGTATAGCGGCGTTCGTCAAACTGGACGGGCTTCGTCTGCTTGTTTTTCAGCCGTTCTCACAAGCCAATTCTGATTCCTGCGAGGCGGAAATCTGTCAAGAGACGCGAAGTGTAAGGAACTAACTCATGGAGATGATAACACCAACGTGATGAGTCAAATTTGGACGTTATTGTGAAAATTAAGACTTTGTTTTACCTTTGCATTAATGTTTAAACAATCATTTCTGTTTCAAATAGAATACTGTATATAACACACATATGTAAAATGTAAAGACGGATTCAAAGCTCTCGTATATTCATCAAATCCGGGAGCACGCTATCTTCATTTTCTTCAAAATTAACTGCCATAGTTATTGGAGAACGTGCCACTGCTCGACCGATTACGAACGTGGTTTCTAGAGAACGGGGCCCCACTTCGCGGATCAGTAGGCCTGTTGTGACATTAGATGGTAGAGTTCCAGAAAACTACATTTCGAATAAAGCCCTGGTGCAAAGTATGGCCATCCTGCGAGAGATGAACACAGCTACATCAGCCTCGATACCAGTAAAAGGCTGTGAAAGTTATCTCTCAGTCCTGGAATGTCATTGCTTATCCTGGTGAATGTGCTGGTGTTCATTTTGCAATAATTCGAAGAGAAGATATTTTTCAGACCGTTCCAGATATAATAATTGTAATAATAATAATGGCTAAGGCCTCCGGAGGGCCAGGTGCAGGTCTTTTTCTAGCAGACGGCCTATTCTAACTCATATAAGCATATGAAGTTGATAACCAAGGTTGCCCTCATGTAGAATAACCAAACCAAACCCCATGGCGCAACAGGCCCGAAGGGCCTTGGCCTACCAAGCGACCACTGTTCAGCCCGAGGCCTGCAGATTACGAGGTGTCGTGTGGTCAGCACGACGGATCCTCTCGGCCGTTATTCTTGGCTTTCTAGACCGGGGCCGCCATCTCACCGTCAGATAGCTCTTCAGTTGTAATCACGTAGGCTGAGTGGACCTCAAACCAGCCTTCAGATGCAGGTAAAAATCCCTGACCTGACCGGGAATCTAACCCGGGGCCTCTGGGTAAGAAGCAGGCACGCTACCCCTACACCGCGGGGCTGGCTCATGTAGAATACAAAATCATACAAGTTGTGTACCGGATGGAGCTTTACAGTGTTGCTAGGTATTTATGTTCTGATAATTAAATATCGCAAACCGAGGAGCCTTGAATATTTACTGTGCATACGTACCAACATGACTTCATGGTTGATGTATGATCCACTGATGGTGTGCTTGTCAGCAAATTTCTCTTCATCAAGTATGTAATTTATCAGTCGTTTCTTGCTTATGAGAAAACGACTGAACCTATTCCAATGAATTATCCCTTGTATTAAAACACAGAGTCCGTCTCTGAGGTGTAGTGGTTAGCGTGATTAGCTGCCACCCACGGAGGCCCGGGTTCGATTTCCGGCTCTGCCACGAAATTTGAAAAGTGGTACGAGGGCTGGAACGGGGTCCAGTCAGCCTCGGGAGGTCAACTGAGTAGAGGTGGGTTCGATTCCCACCTCAGCCACCCTGGAAGTGGTTTTCCGTGATTTCCCACTTCTCCTCCAGGCGAATGCCGGGATGGTACCTAACTTAAGGCCACGGCCGCTTCCTTCCCTCTTCCTTGCCTATCCCTTCCAATCTTCCCATCCCTCCACAAGGCCCCTGTTCAGCATAGCAGGTGAGGCCGCCTGGGCGAGGTACTGGTCATACTCCCCAGTTGTATCCCCCGACCAAGAGTGTGAAGCTCCAGGAAACTGCCCTTGAGGCGGCAGAGGAGGGATCCCTCGCTAAGTCCGAGGGAAAACCGAACCTGGAGGGTAAACAGATGATGATGATGATGATGAAGATTAAAACAGAGATTGGAGCTTCTCGAGAAGATAGCAGTTCTCATGCATTATCCCGTACATTTTTAATTTTCTTGCTTAATTCTAGAATCCTACAGATCACATGTCTCGGGAAAGTTCTCAGGAAGGTCCTCCACTAGGTACAGTATACGGCGAACACTGACGTGAGGTAACAGCCTACACAGGATCACATTTCCAGAGTTCTGCACCAGATCACATGGCTCAGCGTAGTTCTAGCATCCTCTACTAGACGCAACTGAAGCGCGATTTGACGGTTTCAGAGCACAGTAACTTTGAGAACTAGTTTAGAAGTTATTACCTCATATGTCGTTACTCTGGAACCATAAAATTTAACGACAGCGTTCGCTGCACAGCCCACTGGTTTTAATATTCCTGTTCACTGTGAGATAAGTTACATTGTGTGCAGCATTTCCCGGTGATAATAGATGTCGATGTAAAATGACCATTAATATGTTTGTGGTTTAATCAATTGTATTCCAATACCGAGTGAGTTGTCTGCGTGATACGGGCTGTATAGGTGTAAACTTGCATTTGGGAGATGATGGGTTCGAACTCCACCATCGACAGTCCTGAAGAAGGTTTTCATTGGATTTTCATTTTCACACCAGGCAAATACTGGCGCTCTGCCGTAATTAAAGCCATGACCTCGCCCATCCTTGTCCAAGCCATTTCCTTTCCTATCATCACCGAATAACTATAGTTGGGCCCATGAAATTTGGAATCTGACATTTGAGCGGCGAAAGCAGTAGCTACAAAGTGCTCTGCGTTGTCATAGTTACCTTCTTCTTCTGCATAACACCCTTTCATACTGGCTGAGTGTTTAATAAAATATGTAGACCTAATGCAATTAAATCAACTTTGGCCCGTTCCTAAGACGGAGCTATTAACCAGCATTTAAGACAGAACACATTATTGCCGATAAATGTGAGATTTCATAAACACCAACAAAATCATCAGTTTCTTACAGGAATCTTAGGAAACGCACATGTTCAATAGAGAATAGAACTGTATAACTAGCCACTGATTAATTTACAACAAATGAGCGGACAACGAAAATAATATTCAGAAAACAAACACATAAATGCATAACAACTAACAAAGCTAACACAGTACCACTAAAAATATTATCACCAAAGCGACTGAGAGCAAGACAACTCACGTGGCGAAGCTGCCTTAAATGTGGCATCGCTGTTGTCGTTGCCATAAAAACAGATCATTTTCGAGCAGCGTTAGTTCAACTTTTTCCCTCCGATGGCGCTAAACGTCAGACTCTAACTCTTGTGGGCTTCGGTATACTTGCGTAAGTGCGATGTTTCCTTATTGACAATATACGCAAATATAAATACTTACGGAATGTGATATATTATCATCATTGCATACTATCAGGTGTACTTTCTAATCTCAGAATCTCAAACATTTTAGCTCTCATTCTAGAACAACCAGTTACTGTACCAAGTATTAACAAAATCAATCAAGCAATCAATCAATGAATCAATCAATCAATCAATCACTACTGATCTGCGCTTAGGGCAGTCACCCAGGTGGCAGATTCCCTATCTGTTGGTTTCCTAGCATTTTTAGAATGATTTCAAAGATATTGGAAATTTATTGAACATCTCCCTTGGTAATTTCTTCCAGTCCCTAACTCCCATTCCTACAATCTGTGACAATAAGGAATGAAGACAAAACGGTCGATCCGACAACACTGGCGACACACAACGCTGCACCTGCGTAGCAGCAGGTTTTGACCACCTGCTTATAACGTTGTTCAGTTGAGCATCGTGTGTGTGCGGTGTAAGACCTGTGTGACACACTGCGTGTTTAGTGCGTCGGTTCTGAACTGCGAACAGGAAAATGAACGACCAAAAGATCAATGTACAGTTTTGTTTTAAGCTTGGCAAGACAGAAAGAAATGCATGCGATGCTGATTCGTGTTTATGAAGATCAAGCCCTGTCCTTGAAGTGTGTGTACGAGTGGTTCGCCCATTTTCGCGGAGGCCGGGAAAGTGTTTCTGACGACCCCCGTAGCTGAAGACCGGCGACCGCCGTCAGTGACGAAAACATTGAGAAGGTGAGGACATTAATCACGAACGATCGGCGATTAACTGTGCGCATGATAGCGGGTGAATTGCAGATTAACCGTGATTCCGTGCGACAAATCGTTACCCAGGAGTTAGGGAAGAGGAAAACGTGCCACATCACTTGACTGACGATCAGAAGCCGGCACGTATAGAGGCTTTACAGAATTTTGTCGAAACGGCGGATGCGACACGAAATTTCTTGAATTGTATTGTTACTGAGGTTGAATCCTGGTGTCTCAGATACGACCCTGAAACGAAGCGGCAAAGCATGGAATGGCATTTTCCGGGATCCCCTCGTCGGAAAAGGATCAAAGCCGAAAAGTCACGCATCAAAACAATGCTCATCAACTTTTTCGATAGTCAAGGCATTAGCCACAAGGAATTTCTACCTGAGGAAGCGACGTTGAATGCTGCACGGTACATTGAAATTTTGACCCGTTTCGTGAAACGTCTATTCAGGGTACGATCTCAGTACGCACAACAATGTTCGTGGTTTTTTGTCCTTGACAACGCTCGCCCACACACAGCCAATATCGTCGAACAGTTCATGGCAAAAATGGGGGTGGTGCAAATTGAACATCCCCCATCCTCGCCAGATCTCAATCCTCTAGAATTCTTCCTATTCCCACGACTCAAACTCGCTTTGAAAGGAAAGAGATATGACGATATTCCTGACATCCAACGAAACGTGACAAGGCTTTGGAACACCATCCCAAAGGAAGCCTTCTTGCCAAGTTTCCAGGACATGTATCGCCGATCTCAGAGACGCATAGTTATGGGAGGGGACTGTTTTGAAGGACAGTAAGGTCACTGTCGTGCATTGTTAATCTATGTTGATAGTACAGGACTATTGACCTAACTTTATTGTCACAGGTTACATAAACGAATATTTGCCCCAATTCGTATTCTTAAACTCCAACTTTGTCTTCATATTGTGATCTTTCCTACTTTTAAAGACACCACTCAAACTTATTCGTCTACTCGTGTCATTCCGCGCCATCTCTCCACTGACAGCTCGGAACATACCACTTAGTCGAGCAGCTCCTCTCCTTTCTCCCAAGTCTTCCCAGCGCAAAAGTTGCAACATGTTTGTAACGCTACTCTTTTGTCGGAAATCACCCAGAAAAAATCGAGCTGCTTTTCTTTGGATTTTTCCAGTTCTTGAATCAAGTAATCCTGGTGAGGTTCTCATACACTGGAACCATACTCCAGTTGGGGTCTTACCAGAGACTTATATTCCCTCTTCTTTACATCCTTTCTACAACCCCTAAATACCCTCATAACCATTTCCAATCATATTTATGTGATTATCCCAATGAACATCTTTCCTTATATTAACACCTAGGTACATACATACATGCATACATACATATATACATATATACGTACATTAACGGAGAATGGTGTGTTCTTTCAGTGTACGAAACCATTACGCTGGTCTTCTAGACAAACTTCCCTCCTCCCTTGTTCAAATTTAACTCTCTTTCATTTCTTCGCTATAAGTTATCCACAGAACAATTATTCCTGGCTATTCAGTAAAGATGGCATTGAAATATAATAGGGATAATTGCATTATCATTAAATGAAATGCAATTAAATGGGTTTTTCTCATTAATTTAGGGAAATATTTATTCTACAATTGAAGAGGTTGAATATTGCTTAATATTTATAGGCTATGCATATACCGGGTGGCCAACTCACCCCTCATTGTTTAGTTTTCTGAAACATAACGAACATTAAATTTCACCTACCTGTACACTGTATGTCCATAATATATTGTTTTTTTTTTTAAATGACCTGATTTTCATGTACCATAGTCAGAACAACACTCTGCAAAATATGGGATCTTATATTGTTTCATATCAGAAATTACTTCTTTCATACGGGTCACCCACTGATCACATAAGATATCACGAAACTAAACACACACTAACAACACTATCAGTGTGTCATTTTTCTTAAGTAAGATCATATCTTATAAGTCTCTTCTACAGCTGTAATTAAAAATTACAATCTTTGCTATTATAGAACAAGGGTTAACATCATTACATCCCTTTGGGTAATCATGGAAACGTTTGTCATGAGGAGGCACTTCAAATTTCTTGCAGGCATTCGTGGTTTTGTATTGATATACCCTAAATCTGCATCTTTCTAGTCCCAACAGAGTTATATGCTCAGCTATGTGAACACAGATGGCATCCAACATGCGTCATTTCAAAATTGTAGTTCCAGATGATCCAGGTCTGAATGGAACAGTTTCAAATCTGCTAGGTAAACCAGAAGAAAACACTGTCTGAACTGATGCCGTTTGATCATTACTCACTGCAGCATTCAGAAAACATAATATGATAGGGATGTACCACATCTTGTCATCATCATCATCATCATCTGTTTACCCTCCAGGTTCGGTTTTTCCCTCGGACTCAGCGAGGGATCCCACCTCTACCGCCTCAAGGGCAGTGTCCTGGAGCTTCAGACTCTTGGTCGGGGGATACAACTGGGGAGAATTACCAGTACCTCGCCCAGGCGGCCTCACCTGCTATGCTGAACAGGGGCCTTGCGGGGGATGGGGAAGATTGGAAGGGATAGACAAGGAAGAGGGAAGGAAGCGGCCGTGGCCTTAAGTTAGGTACCATCCCGGCATTTACCTGGAGGAGAAGTCGGAAACCACGGAAAACCACTTCCAGGATGGCTGAGGTGGGAATCGAACCCACCTCTACTCAGTTGACCTCCCGAGGCTGAGTGGATCCCGTTCCAGCCCTCGTACCACTTTTCAAATTTCGTGGCAGAGCCGGGAATCGAACCCGGACCTCCGGGGGTGGCAGCTAATCACGCTAACCACTACACCACAGAGGCGGCACCACATCTTGTCCCTGATTGAAATTCGATATGTGAAACATTAACACTCACTTCATCCACATCAGCTATATAAAATGAATTATTTTTCTTTCTTAGTAATTTGCTTTGTCCTCCTATGTGGTGTAGTGGTTAGTGTGAAAAGCTGCCACCCACGGAGGCCGGGGTTCGATTCCCGTCTCTGCCACGAAAGTTAAAAATGGTACGAGGACTGAATGAGGTCTATTCAGCCTCAGGAGGTCACGTGAGTAGAGGGAGTTCGATTCCCACCTCATCCATCCTCGTAGTGGTTTCCCGTGGTTTTCCACTTCTCCTCCAGTTGAATGTCGGGATGGTACCTAACTTAAGGCCACGGCCGCTTCCTTCCCTCTTCCTTGTCTCTCCCTTTCAATCTTATCATGCCCTCACAAGGCTATTGTTCAGCATAGCAGGTGAGGCCGCTTGGGCGAGGTACTGTTCCTCCTCCCCAGTTGTATCTCCCCGACCCAAAGTCTCACGCTTTTGAGGCGGTAGAGGTGGGATCCCTCGCCGTTTCTGAAGGAAAATCGAACCCTGGAGGGTAAACTAGAAGAAAAAGAAAAAGAAGAAGAAGAAGAAGAAGAAGAAAACAAAACATTTTTACACACGTTTGTGTTGTTCGCAGGAGCTGATGAAACTTGTTTGTTATTTACATCATTGAAGTTAATGGGTCGATATCGCTCTACATCCTGCCTGTATGTTAGCCATGTAAGTGAGCCGTGGAACTAACAAAGCAAAGTCTAAGCACAATTTCTCCGCCAATCTTACGAACGAGTGTACACTACTGCCTGAAATAACCGTAATACGATCGAATCAATAGGTTATGGCACGTGATCTGTAATGGTAGAAAGTTAAATGAAAGCCGTAAATCATGACTGATCCCTCCGGCACGGATAATGACTTTAGTACTACACTTCTACCGAGTATCCTGTCCGACTCGTTGGCTGAATGGTCAGCGTACTGGCCTTCGGTTCAGAGGGTCCCGGGTTCGATTCCCGGCCGGTCGGGGATTTTAACCTTCATTGGTTAATTCCATTGGCCCGGGGGCTGGGTGTTTGTGCTGTCCCCAACATCCCTGCAACTCACACACCACACATAACACTATCCTCCATCACAATAACACGCAGTTACCTACAAATGGCAGATGCCGCCTACCCTCATCGGATGGTCTGCATTACAAGGGCTGCACTCGGCTAGAAATAGCCATACGAAATTATATTATATTATACCGAGTATCCTGTATGTTTTCCTGGTGGCTGAGTCGGTATTTGTAATTGTCGTGTTGTATCAGAGTATCCATAGTGTAGATTAGGGCCTCTCAGAGTGCATGCACCTGGTGCATGCGATGTGCACGGTGAGAAAGACGACTTCGCTTGGTTGACCAGAGTGCAGACTCCCACTCCTCGATTTGAAGCAACAGCGCTGTCTCTCTCTTTTCCAACGCCTGTCTCGCTCGCTCCCCCTGTCTCCCTCTTCCTCACTTGCTCCGTAGCGCTCCAAATCCGAGCCGAGTTGAGCCGAGTTGAGCAGAGTTGAGCCGAGCTTAGCCGAGTAGCCCAGAGACGAAGTGTTTGTCTGAGCCGAGCCGAATGGGACCGATGCACTGTGCACAGGAAGGCTGCGCCTCAAATTGCATGCGTGGGATTTTGGGCGTTTGGGAGACCCTGGCCTAGTGGCTCAAATCCAATAGTTTATTTGAAACGACAGATCGTGATCCTTGTAATGGGACTACTATATTTACCCACGCTTACCAGGTCATATCCCAGGACTCACGATGCATTCCAGAGACGAACACATTGATATGTTGATAATTAATGGATAATCGAAGCAGGCGCATTCGATTCGCAACGCATGTACAATACGTTCCGAAACCGCGAACGACGATTGTGGTCAGCCGAGATACTTGGAACCGTACCAGCATCAGCTTCTCGCCCGTTATGCGAATAGTGCATTTCAAAACATCTCACCTGTACCATCGGTAGTTACACCAGCAGCTCCACGGACGTGATTTCGATGGTCGAGTAACATTTTGTCAATGAGCATTACGCAGTGTGACCAATGATGCAGCCTTTATTTCAATAGCCTTGTTCTTTTAGTTTCACAACGATGGCACTGATAATCGGTACAATATGCATTGTTGTAGCTCGGAGAATCCCCACTGGGTAAGACAGGACATATTCCAAGTGCAGTAAGTAAATGACTAGTATGGGATCTTGGGCGACTGCCTGATCCGAACATATTTCTTCGATGGCCATCTGACGGGAGCAAACTACCTTCATTTTGTTTAGAATTAACTCCCATAGTCACTGGAGATCGTGCCACTGTTCGACCGATTACGAATGATGTTTCAATAGGACGGGACTCACCTCAAGGATCGGTGTCGTCCGGAACCTTCTTCACGCTTCATATCGTAATATATGGATATGAAGGGGAGGACCCATTCCCCGACCCACCAGATCACCCGATATTACGCCACTTGACTTCTTCCTGTCGGGTCGCCTAAAGCAGGCAAGTGTACGCACAGGAGCCTGATAATCCTTGTCACATTCGGCAACTAATCACCGAGGTCTGTCAAGTTGTTACATCTTACATGTTACAGCGAGCAAGAATGTCTTTACATTGTTGTGCTGAAATATGTTTAAATCAATTTACCCAAAATTCGAGCACTTTGCTTCCAACCTACAGACCGTCATGTCGTCGTCCAACCTGGTTACGTAACATCCGATAAAGACGGTCCTTTGGACAAAATGAATGTTATGTTGTTGAAACAAATAGGTACGTCACCACATCACATCCAATATAAACGGCATAAGGAGAAAGAAAAATGTACGATACTGCGAATCGAACCTGTTTCCCGGCAGCTTAGCTCCACAACAGTGTCAATGTGTGATTTAGCCGCCTTAGTCACGGAGATCACTGGCGTAGGACTGGCACGTATGGAATCTGTTCGTAGTCGTAATAGACACGTCAGATAGTGTTTTTCACAACTATGGTAATTTTAAATATTCATTATAGCTTACGTCATTTAAATAACAGTGGTAGTCATTATTTCGTCTAAATTTTCTAGCATGAACTCAAAGGTTTAGTTATTCTAAGGTAATATAGGATCAGGTACCAATGTTTTGGGTTGGCTACGATATACGAGTTCGTTGGGTTACGTATACCGATAAACAAATAATTGGCGACTGGGCCATTCAGTATATGTATGTATGTATGTATGTATGTATGTATGTATGTATGTATGTATGTATTGCACCCATAAGCGAATTTACGTAATTAATTTATGAATTAGAAGTTGAATAATTCGCATATGGAATACTACAGTACGCTGTGAAGCTAGCAGTCACAAAGCAACATTCTGGCGCCAGTCAGTCGGCAAGGAAATCCTCGAAACTTTTCTTAGAGCACGAACAGCTTATAGACCGACCTGAGAGCTGCATCCAATAAAATTTATGGTACCGACTAGGAGTGGCAACTTTCTACTTGGTTCTCACGCGAAAATCACGCGTTGAGGCCTGACCTACTTCGAAGGACAAGAGAGACAACGATAACACCCACCAACCCTTGGGAGGAAATGGAAGCATCCATGCTGCGAAGAGCGCGAAAGTCTCAGCCAATCACAAAATTCCAAATTTGAATGTCCTGTCATAGCGGGAATCTACAGTCAGTATTTCGCTATTTGGAGCCCGGAGTAGTTGTGAAAAAGTGTCCTGACTTCCTAATAATATTTGAAAATTTATCGGTGCGAAGGTGTGATTAATTATTGGCTAATTAATAAAAATTTAACTTCACACGGAAGAGTAGTATCGCCCAGGAACTGAACCGTCATGGCGGGAAGAAGCCATTCGCTGGAAGAAAATAACGCCGGTGACGCGCGCCGTCGTGTGGATTACCCTGTGATCGTTTCCCACGGCGCAATATAACAAGTAAGTCAGACCGAAGTTAGGAAGATTTTGTACATAATTTTTGAAGCTTTAACCTACGGATGTATGATAAAGCGCTCCCAAGTGCTAGATTACTACGGCACATCCCTTCCACAGAACTATTTTCGAGGTGGGGGAGAACTGATTACAAAACCAGCGAGCAGAGTGGTGATTCTTCAGTGTGTGTGGGTTAGTTGATTCAGAGTGTGTTTAGAGTGTGTCAGCTAATTCAGTTAGTCAGCTTTCAAATTCAGTCTTGTGTGAACTTTGCTTTTGTGAATTCTGAGTCTGGTAGGAACGCGATCAGAGACACTTGTTGGCATCCGAGTGAGCCATGTATTTACTTGGGAGAGTAATATTTCAGGAGAAATGAACACTTTTAACAAACTTTATTTTGAATTTATGCAGAGATAACAGGAAATAGCTATACTTTTCAACACTTGCCTTAAATGAACTTACGTTAACAACCGAGAGGGACAATGTAACAGGTCGCAACACGTAACCGCATAAAGTTTTCTGATCCACGTGTAGTTTGGACTTTTGTGGAAAGCTACTTTATTCTTTCATTTTTTTGGAGCACGATCAGTATAAATTTCTCCACACATCATTGGAAACTGTACTTTTAGCTTGCTTTTACCACTTACAATGAACTGTCATGGCAAGCGAGATGTTACGGGGAGAAACTAGTTAAAGCAGACAGGGAAGAGAATGACTTTTCATTAATGGAAGGCCGCGATGTTAAAGACCTTGAGTAAACTGTTATGTTCCGAAGAGGTGAACAACCGGTAAGCTGTAAGTAAACAAACTGAGAGGGGTGTGAGATACCAGCAGGAGGCGTCAGGCAGGTAGCGGAGAGAAAACTTTCGACTTCACGTCAGATGTTATGCAGTGCTGTTGTATAATCTTCACTGAAGTGCTAGAAAATGCGTGTGTTATGTAAATGTGAGCGTGTGTAAAGCCATGATAAAAATGTATCAAGTTTGCGTGGGTGAAAATTCGGAATACCACATCAGCTTCAAGATGGAATTCTAATTCATCATGACGGAGCCCGGAGGGTGATCCAACCTGCCTCCAACACCAAGGTATGAGCAACAACAGAAATAATGTGTAAATAAAATATGTAGGACTATGAACTAATCGATGATCAAATGTAGCTTAGACTGTTAGATAGGATTGTAAATAATTCACATAATAATAATAATAATAATAATAATAATTGTTGCACTTTGAGCTAGGGTTATTTGCACACTTCCTTTACGTAGATGTGTTTACATAATTATTATGGATCATTTTGTATTAAGTCACTTTGACAGTTTAGGATGCTATATTATTAGATCTCAATGAGTGTAATGCCGATTTTTATAATAATAATAATTATCATGTTATTATAACGTTGGTTTTGAGCGACATTTCTGTTGGAGTTGTGATTTTGTAGACGCCGCCTTGTTGATTTTTAATGCCTATTTTGCTACTTGCGCATTCAGCTTGTTTTATGTTGTGGAATCATCTTTCAGATGACCGTTTCCGGTAGTTCTTATACCGTGTATTTTGCGACGATTTGGTGGACACGCGAGTATTTATTTCTGTGTGTAGTTGCGGTTGCACATTTTTCAATAGCCGTGTTTTTTGAGAGGCAATCTCGTCGTTTTTAGTAAACAGTTAGTGACAGGAAGCCATTGATGAGTCAGCTCTGATATTTTGTGATATGTGAAGCAGAGAATGAGCTAGAGATAGAGCTAAGTGAATGATATCCCTGATGATCTGCGTTGATAATGGAAATGTGATATTTGGACCATGTCATGAACTGTCGTAAGAAATAGAGATGTGCACGACAGATATTTCGCCCGCCGGATACGAGCGAGGCCGTATTATGAGGTACTACGTCGAGAATAATGATGAGTAAATAGAATTGAGAGATGAATCATTTAACCAAGAGTGTTAAATACGTAACGACATGGGTTATGATTGTAGGCAGAAACCTGTATTTTGTTTCAAATAATTCCAGGGAAAGTAGATGCTCGGCAAATATGCCAGTTATAGGTATATGTGACCAGAGCGACGAATCAATGTGCATTTTGACAGTCATGTAAAATCATGGATGACATGGAATAGCAGTAATTATTGTCCATAAAGGTTAAATAGTGTCATGGCCATACATTTATCGTCTGAGGTTAGAGATTGCCGTCAAATTCACAATTTTTGCTACTCGTAGCGGGGATAGTTTCTTTAAGCTCCGATATTTTGCGCATTTCATTCTTATTAATTTTCAACAGGCAGCGATGTTGGGATCTAGATTTGTTTGTTTATTGTTCTTTCTTCATGTACCTTTTATTACCGTTTATTGTAGGATGTGATCGTATGTGAATTATTTGTATTTGATTTGATGTAAATAGATAGGAGTAGTTAGGCTAGTTTTGATTTTAGTATTTTTTTGTTGGAGCAATGTTTCTCCATTAACAAGTTTAATTATGTAAATTAGATTTCATGGGTTAGGATAAGAGATCATCGATTAGGTCATAGTCAAAACCATAGTAGTGGTATGCTCATACCAGACATTCAGTAATTACCAAACCTTTAAAATCCACTACATTTTAATTAGGAAATGAGGCGATCTTTAATAAACCAGTTGTATCACAAATGCCGCAAATGAATGAGGTAAATGAGATGGGGTCTGCCTCCATCTAGTGGTGGTACCACAAATAATGAGTTCGTAATGAAATGCAGTCAGCGGCAAATTAAGTAAAATTTTAATGTACAAGGATCGCTTTCATTTGAAATGTAAACATGAGGCACTTGGCCTAATCATTTGGATTATTTCAGGAAGTCCAGGCTATCACAGTCATGCAAGTGAAGTTTAAATAATTAAATGAGTGATTGTAACACTCAGGTTCATGTTTCAGTAATTTCTTTTTTTTGCTTAACCACGAGTAGTTTTAATGTGACAGTGATTATGTGGTAAATGAAGTATGATGTTCATGGCTGTTTCTTTGAATTATTCCTTATTTGTTACACATGGTTAGTGCAGTCCACGATTATTTTAAAGTTGGGTGTTTCCCAACTGAGTCACATGAGTTAAATATTTGATAAACACCTCTGTGTCAGTGTTGATTTGATGATTAATTAATTAATTATTCAACTACACTAATTTATTTTGAGTGACATTTTTCTATGTAGTACACTTCCGTATTTCAAATGAGGTGGTGTTTTCTGACCAGAGTTTTGAATTTATTCACGTCATCGTCTTGTAGACAGTGTCAACATAACCTGGAATATTTTAAATTTTGATCGACTTTCAGTCAGTCTTATTAGGCAGATAATGGAGTTATTGTAAGGTAGATCTTAAATCTTTCTTTTAAATTTTAATTTCACTTCACTTTGTTTATTTTTCACCAGTTTATTTTCAATTTTGGCACTTTGCACTTTGTTCAATAAATCAGTTTGTTATTTAAATTTTAATTCAGTCTTTGGGTACCGTCATTTATAGTTAGTAGACCCCATCTTTTCATTTCCTCACTCCCTGATCGACGTGTGGCCTATCACAGGGGATATTATCGGACGCACCGCGACTGAGGAAGAAGAGTCTGCATGCAGCGGTGAGTATCATTTAAATGTCATTTATTACAGGAGCAGCCGGCGCACAGAGGAAGGAAGAAGTTCACCGCATTTGTGGCCTTAAGAAGGGCACTGTATGTATGTATGTATGTATGTATGTATGTATGTATGTATGTATGTATGTATGTATGTATGTGTGTATGTATGTATGTATGTATGTATGTATGACAGGTTTCCAGCTCTTACCAAGAGAGGATTCCGAGTTCTTCTGAATCTTCGGTTTCCCGCTCCATTACCGAAGGTTCGCTATGATCTTGGCGAAGTCAGTACGATCATGTGCTGTTCCCATTAAGGTTTTAGAATCCATTCCTTACCAGTCATGCAAATTTCTTAGCCTCGAGTGTCTTCTTCGACCTCGACCTCGTCATCTATCAATTCTTCTTCGCAAGATGAACTTCAGGGGATGATATTTTCCGTTTCTGATGTCCTAAGTAGGTTAAATTAATTTTCTTGACTATGTTGACGAGCTCCATACCCTTCTTCGTGTACTTCACATAACATCTGAAAAAGTTGCATCATACCTCCGAGCTAAGGTTTATCTCGCATAGTAGGCTCTTCATCTTCACAAAGCCATTTCTATTCACACACGAATCTTCAAGTCCGGATCTAGAATTTAAGCGACCGTACTCGATAGCTGCAGTGGCATAAGTGCGGCCAGTATCCAGTATTCGGGAAATAGTAGGTTCGAACCCCACTGTCGGCAGCCCTGAAAATGGTTTTCCGTGGTTTCCCATTTTCACACCAGGCAAATGCCCGGGCTGTACCTTAATTAAGGCCACGGCCGCTTCCTTCCCACTCCTAGCCCTTTCCTGTCCCATCATCGCTGTAAGACCTATCTGTGTCGGTGCGACGTAAAACAACTAGCAAGAAAAAAAATTAAGCGACCCAGACTCCTACAAATCTAAAAGTGCGCACCTACTCAACTGGTCTGCCATAGACGTTTAAATGGATCTGTGTCTCTGGTGTTCTACTCATGCCCGTTATCTTTGCCTTTTTTAGTGTCATATTTCAGTCCAAGTGCATTTCGAGTTAAAAAATGCAAAATCATTGCATCAATGGTGACTGTTAGTTCTAAAGTAGTATATGATACCAATTAAGCATACAATTTGTGCCATACTCCAGTAAAATGAAGTCTGACTGAAACCAATGGTGCTGAGATAATGATAACAATAACCAGATAAAATACGGTGCTATCCTTGTTCTTTCATTCGCTCTTGGTCTCAGAGTTGCGACGGCTGTCCATGACGTAACAGCCCACAACAGCCGATCGCGATCGACAAATCATATTTTGAAATGGATTTCTTTACGTGGATCTTGGAATTTGTGCTGATATGTATAAATTATTAGGCTATCAACTCGTTCATTCAAATGGCTTCACACCTCACTGTGGTAATGCTATGAGGCGTGATCAAAAAGTTTCCGTTTGAGGGCGTTGCTGCAGTGGACATTCATCGTAGCGCAACTCCGATGCGGATGTATAATTACGGACATGTAGGCAAAGGGATTAGTGTGGCAGTCGTGTCGCGCCGAGGTGCGTGCGTAAGGACATTAATGACTGATTTATCGAGTCCCCTACAATTCGCATGTTGTGGTTTTCTTACCTTCAACATCCCTGTGTATCTAAGAGTGTTACAAAATAAGAGGATGGTACTGTATGTTCCTGGTAGCATGAAATCCTGGAAATATTATGAAAAGATAAGAGAAATGCAAAATCCAACCTGAGAATACAAAATATCCAGCCTTTGGATTTCGATCGGTCCATAACTTCCAGTAATCTTGTCGATTGTGTTACTGACCTGGACTTTCGGTACCGTGATTACTTAATGCAACTTCAGTTATTTGTTTAAACAAAGCTGGTACAACTAGATTAGATAATAAAACCAAACTCGCCCTTTTATATCAAATTAGGATTCGTTGATCCTTACTCATGCACTACATACCAGAGTAGTGCAGTGTTTATTATGTATTTGCTGTACTATCCATATATGAAAGAACTGAAATCTTGTCTTGTAGATAGATACCCTACCTCTATTTTACTCATGGAAAATATATTATCCATTGCTTAGCTAATGCATTCCACACTGCTGGTATTGTTGTATCAAATATACCTCATGTCGTATTCCACATTCTTCAATGCTTTTAATTTATTACAGATCACTTCCAATCTTATTCGTATTAGAATCAAACTTCCTTCTTATGGAATTTATTCATAATTTATTCACAAACCTTCAACATTCAGAATTGTTTCTGTGATGAATTAAATAGAATGACTCATATATAAGCTTTTTTCCGAATTTGAAACTTACCTTTCCCAAGCCGACAAACAGTTTCCTCCACAAACTGTGTGAAGAAGAGTTGTGCACCATCTCGTACTGAGGATGAACTATCCAATTACGTATAGATTATTAAGATGAAAACTAGGAAATCGTGAGCTGATTATGTCGGGTATGTGACTTGTTTCCAGTGATTTCTAAATAGATCTCAATATTCGTGTTTTATAGTCCGCCTTTCAAATCCTGAGTCATATCGTACGACATTGTATTATATTTGTAAGCTTAACTACATAACAGTTCCCGTCCTTGTGATATTGTTTTGTAAAACATCGTTATTATCACAATTAGTCCAAGCCTTATAGTGTGTAATGTTAAAAATACCTGTTGTTAATTACATTTACATTTAAAACTGATAATAATTTCGTGTGGCTATATCTAGCCGAGTGCAGCCCTTGTATGGCAGACCCTCCGATGAGGGTGGGCGGCATCTGCCATGTGTAGGTAACTGCATGTTATTGTGGTGGAGGATAGTGTTATGTGTGGTGTGTGAGTTGCAGCAATGTTGGGGACAGCACAAACACCCAGTCCCCGGGCCATTGGAATTAACCAATGAAGGTTAAAATCCCCGACCCGGCCGGGAATCGAACCCAGGACCCTCTGAACCGAAGGCCAGTACGCTGACCATTCAGCCAACGAGTCGGACATTTAAAACTGATGGAAGCTAATAAGAAACACCAATCAAAATTTCATCTCATCCATAATAATAGTGTAATAATAGAGGGAGTATCAATTTTAGATAATACAAGTGTCGACTTTCTCTCGCACGAACACCATGATGATGCAGCTGTTGGTTCGTATACTTCTCCATTATAAACATCTCACTCTAGATGCCATTAGTCGCAATGGGAACAACCTGTGTCACAGCTGCACATATCATGCTTCAGATGTCGACGATCATTACATTTCCATTTTGCTTTAATGCTAATTTGATGATATTTTCACTGGATATCTCTTCAATGTACCGAGCTCGATAGCTGCAGTCGCTTAAGTGCGGCCAGTATCCAGTATTCGGGAGATAGTAGGTTCGAACCCCACTGTCGGCAGCCCTGAAAATGGTTTTCCGTGGTTTCCCATTTTAACACCAGGCAAATGCTGGGGCTGTTAATTAAGGCCACGGCCGCTTCCTTCCCACTCCTAGCCCTTTCCTGTCCCATCGTCGCCATAAGACCTATCTGTGTCGGTGCGACGTAAAGCAACTAGCTCTTCACTGTAGTGACTGTGTATCAGTCAGACGTTTCTGGTGTAAATTATTGCTTGATGTAGAAGGTCTATGGATCCAGTCTTGCATCCGGATTCACTGAACAAGATAACTGAGTGAGATTTTTAGCATTGACGTCTGTGGCATCCTGCATGACCCGGAAACAGGCATGTCCACATCCCGCGGTATCTGTTCTTCAAAGCAAAACCACGGGATACCCGTTCAACTGGACGTAGATGCCGCTTCTTCCCTCCAAATTCTAAACTTAATTGATTACGAAAATGAAATGGCGTATGATTTTTTGTATTGAGAGTGTTCGGCTCGCCAGGTGCAAGTCTTGACTCCCGTAGGCGACCTGCGTGTCGTGACAATGAAGGCGACACAAATACTCATCCCCCGCTCCAGCGGGGTTAACCAATGATGGTTAAAATTATCGATCCTGCCGGGAATCGAACCAGGACCCCTATGACTAAAGGCCAGCACGGACTAATTGGTTACGAGAATAGACGAGAATAACGAAATTACAACATAGAGTAGATGGCAAGTTCCCCGCGGTGTTGGGGGCAACGCGTCCGCCTGTAACCCGGTGGCCCCGGGTTCGATTCCCGGCCGGGTCAGGGATTTTTAATTGTAGATGATTAATATCCCTGGCCTGGGGACTGGGTGTTTGTGTCTTCCATAACGTTCCTTTCCTCACATTGAACACGTTACACTTCCGCAATACACTCACACGCAGGTTCCTCTCATATGGTGAAAGTAGTGGCAAATGATCTGCTGAGGTTGCCGCCACGAACAAATATCACTTAAAAGAAAAGAGGGAAAGTTTCAGAAACCAAACATACACAATGTAATGGTAAATTCAATGATGATCAATATGTAGAAAAGTTACAACGGTATAATTGCAATAAGTAACAGAAGGAAACTGTTTACTTGTGAATATTCCGATTCGAAGTTTAATAACTGCATAAGGTTTAACTTCTACCAATGTTAAGTAACTCAGAGATCTTGCAGTAGTCAAATTAAGTCGAAAAGTGTTAAGAATACAGAAAATTTGGAAAACGAGAGTGTATTAAATACACAGAAAAGTAAAATGTGGGTACTTTTTTTTTTTTTTTTTTTTTTTTTTTTGCTAGTTGCTTTACGTCGCACCGACACAGATAGGTCTTATGGCGACGATGGGGCAAGGAAGGGATAGGAGTGGGAAGGAAGCGGCCGTGGCCTTAATTAAGGTACAGCCCCAGCATTTGCCTGGTGTTAAAATCAGAAACCACGGAAAACCATTTTCAGGACTGCCGATAGTGGGGTTCGAACCTACTATCTCCCGAATACTGGATACTGGCCGCACTTAAGCGACTGCAGCTATCGAGCTCGGTGAATGTGGGTACTAGCAAATTCTCCAAATTTATGTTAACGAAATTTAAGGGCATGAAATTGACTTTCCTAAAAATGTATTATGTTAACGTAAGTTAATCGAAAACATAGAACCAAATGTACATCGATTCCCTAACACTGAAAACTTTCTCACACAATATACCCAGCATTTTCTAACCACTTTTTCATCATACAGTTCCAGTAAGCAAGGGGATAGAACTGTCTTTACCCATCCACACCCTGATCAAGACTGGCATCACCTTCACCTAGAGAAAGGGATATCTTTGGTCTTCTCTGACAGAGGAAAAGCACCTAAATGCCCAGCTACCGTGAAGGAACGAAGGAAAGAGGAAGATTCGAGGACATAAGAAAACAGATGACGACGTAGAAGAATACATAGGAATACATAACATTCCCTCAGATATACAGGGTGTATCTAAACGTATGTTACAAACATTGGTGGGTGAATACCGGAATCAAAACAAGAAACATATTCCTATGAACATTTGTCCCACCGAGCTCGATAGCTGCAGTCGCTTAATTGCGGCCAGTATCCAGTATTCGGGAGATAGTAGGTTCGAATCCCACTGTCGGCAGCCCTGAAGATGGTTTTCCGTGGTTTCTCATTTTCACACCAGGCAAATGCTGGGGCTGTACCTTAATTAAGGCCACGGCCACTTCCTTCCAACTCCTAGCCCTTTCCTGTCCATCGTCGCCGTAAGACCTATCTGTGTCGGTGCGACGTAAAACAACTAGCAAAAAAAACATATGTCCTGCAATATGTTTTTGCCGAATTACTGGGTTAATATGCCGGAGTTACAGGACGTGTATTGGCCATACCACAGGAGATGCTTAAAGTGTCTGCCATGAGCAGCCTCAACATGGGCTTACGATGCCGTTCGAACACACCTGGGTCCTATCGCACAGCTGCACGTGCGTTACTGATACGCTGTTCCTGGTCATTGATGTAGTGTTCACCACAATTTCCGTGTTTCTCCACAGATAAAAGTTCTGTCCATTAAGATGAGGAGACCGGAAAGGCCTATTCAAGGGAAAATGTTGTCGAAAACTGGCGTGCATGCGAACTGAAGTGCACTGAAGCCCAATTGTGCATGAACCACAAGGCGCGACGAACTGCTAGGGGCACATGTTGCAGTAGTACAGGCAGCATGTCCCTCATGAAGGTCTGATACGCTGGTCCATTCAGTCGTCAGCGTATCATGTCTGGGTCGATCAGGTGATCGTAGATAATACTACACCACACACTGCGTCCTAAGCACTGTTGTTGATTAGTGACAACCGTACCATGGGAATTATCAGTTATGCAAGATTATGGTGCCATTTCTTCCATATGTGGCCGCATCGGTGAACAAAACGGATGACGGATGACAATCTCGTCAGTATGGAAGTGGCCATGTGCAATGTCTGTACCTTAACATCAACGCACATGTTCAAAGGGACATTTTTCATGCTTTGATCCCAAGATTCACATCCCGACGTTTTATTTACAAGTGTTTAGATATACCCTGTACATTATACTATGTTTTGTAGATAGTATCAAATCTGCAAGAGCGAATTCTATGTGTCACGAATGATTGATGCTGTCTGGGCAATTCCAGGACTTGTTTCCTGAAAGAGGAAATACTGAAACTCGGTAGCCTTCGTATTAAGGAGCACATTTAAACGTTACGAAACCTTCAGTCTAATAGGGCACACCACAGTAAACAACAGTATCTTACAACGTGCCTAAGCATCGGTTGAAAAGTTAATTCAACCCTTAAGATGTCTTCAACGCAGCTTATGGCGATGCCCTTGGTATTTACGGAATGTAAACAGAAAGAAATAGGGCAATACATAATCAAGTGAAACGATAGCTGTAACGAACAAAGGACATCGCATGTTCCTGTCAAAGGAGTCATTTGCTGAGGAGGGTGTTCCCGATATATTTAAAAGCCTTCCAACTAGTTAATTAATTTATTTTTGAAAAGTAGTAAATTTTATCATTGTTATCGTCTCTACGTAATGGATGTTAAAATTTAAGAAGTACCGTGATCGCCTGCTATCTATTTCCTGCCAATCTAAAAGCTGCGTTGATACGATTCATTAAAAAGAATATGATCACGTGAGGGCACTGATAGATCAGCGTTAAATTTGTTCGAGATTGCAGGTTCGGTCCGTTTCACGTGAATTTTTGTTTTCGGTTGCTTCAGCATGTAAATCACGTTAGTCGTCAACTTCAAGCGCTTTTATCCATTTCCTAGGCTTTATCGGGTAGTACAATTTGATTGGTGGATCGAAATGTCAAAACTGACCCCGAAGTTCTCGAGGTGGTATAAAATCAAAACACTCACTTCCGGTTGACGAATTCATACGACGCCATCATCATTATCATCACTGTAATTCCACTCATTTTGGTAGAAACAACTCAAAATAGGATTGCTCCTATTTCACATCGATGGTTTAGTACGTACTGTACCATAAACGCTGGTCCAGCTTCAGTGTTGAAGTATTTTACACTTAAAATACGCGCCGCGCACCAACAGAGCAGCCGGCTACAGCCAATATGTTGCGAGTGACGTAGGAGCCTGCTCCAACTCGCCAAGGCTAAGTCGCGTCATGCATAGAACCTTCCAAACATTCTATCATAAATAACTCATATATTGAGGAGGATATGTTACCTAGGAGAATAATGGACTCTGCTATGGAGGGTAAAATAAGTAGAGGTAGACCAAGACGACGACGGTTTCTAACAATTTAAAGATAAGAGGTATAGAACTAAATGAGGCCACAAAACTAGTTGCAAATCGCGGATTGTGGCGACGTTTAGTAAATTCACAGAGGCATGCAGACTGAACGCTGAAAGGCATAACAGTCTATAATGATAATGTATGTATGTATGTATGTATGTATGTATGTATGTATGTATGTATGTATGTATGTATGTATGAATAATGACACGAATATAAGGATAACATCACCGTACATACCACTTTAATATCTCTATACCACCAAGTTTTATTAAAATCCTCCTCGGATTCAGGAAGATATTGAGAGAAATGAAACAGCTTCAATCTCCACGACTTTGGTATAAAAGAGAAGCGATAATTCGACGTGACACAGTCTTGTCCCACAGTCGAACCAGGACTTTGGCTGATGGAAGTTATTACTGCGATGTGACATTACGTAATCGAAGTCTGCAGTCAACTATACGAAATTACGGCGAGAAGAACTTTGAAACATTTTAATAGTAACTACGAACTTAGTCGTAGAATCGAGAAGTGCGTTACTTTAAATATCTTAATGTGATTGAAATATTTCTCCAAATCTTGAACAGTGCAATAGGATGTGTATTTTCAAGTGGAATTTGAATGTTAGGAAAACATTAACAACTTCACGTGTGAATCAACTTGTAATTTCACGGTATCTTTAAATGAATCCAGGACTATCAGTGAACGGAACTAATTTCACATGTAAAGCATTTAAATTATTCTACGAAAGTGAAGTAACTGCCATTCATAGTCTCATAACAGTGTTAAAAAATCTTTGTTAATACATGCAATCGTAAAGCAGTAGAACTCTGAAAATAGTTGCGTTTTTTCTTCGAACATTAAAAACACAAGTAAACTATTTGTTTCGTATGAACAATATCATAAACTGTGCCAAGTGTAACTTATTTTAAGAAGAATGCGGGTTCGATTCTATTGACATTAGGCCGCATGAAAGTTAATTTCTTCATTTCCTCAAGTGCCCAGTTCATTTGCCTTAAAGAAACATTTGTTTCCGAATTCATTGACAATCGACACAGCATCATTGCATTTATATTCTTATCCGTTCATGGGAATGATTAAAGTGAGTTCAGAAATTGCACCTCAGACCAATACGTCTAATATGTCCAAGGGATTAAATGTGTGTATTCGCGCTACCCTTCCGAGTGAGTGATCTCGGAAAACCAAACTCCTAGACCTTCAAGAAATTCAACAATTCCTAGAACTTCAAGAACTTCTAGAGCTTCCCTCGTTGGAGTATATGTGGCTCCATGGTGCCGAGAGCTGATCTATGGTGAGGACGAGAGGAGTAGCAGAGCAACGCAGGACATCGCCAGCCGCAGGAAGGAGAAAGGTCACACTCAATCCATAATCAACTTTACTGAGGCGGTAGGAACTTGACTTTTCATAATAAAAAACAGTTTTAAAAAATTTCTGAACTTTATTCAAAGCAAATCCTCTCACTCTCTGTACCCGCCCCAACCTAATGAACCGTACACGCCCTGCACACCATCTCATGCTCTTCAAGCTTATAATACGGGCATTTATGTTACAGTATGTATGAGATTAATTTTTGGGATAGGGTATTGAACCGACTGCATGCATTTTAGATTCAGGCACTGCGTGTACTGATCTGCTAACAAATACAGCAGTTGACATCAGATGTATTCAGGCAGTCACTGATGCATTAAGGCATTCATGGGACGAGCGGACAAGCTGAGTAGAGTTAATGCAGAGTAAGAGTAGTGAATAATATTACTTACAATTTTCAAAATAGCTAATCCACATTTTAATTATGAATGAAGTGATGGATAATAATAATAATAATAATAATAATAATAATAATAATAATAATAATAATAATAATAATAATAATAATAATAATAATAATAATAATTTCTAAAACTGCCTTCGCCTATTGTCGGCGTTCGGTCTTAAAGGAGGCCAGCGGATTCTAAATTTGCCTTCAAAAAGCGATTCTTCATCATTATATTAACACTAGCTGATGTACCCGTGCTTCGCTACGGGATTCTCAGAAGGACTGACTTTGTGCTTTTCCTAACTGAAGTCAACATAGATCATTACAAAAACGTCAGTAGAAATGTAGCGATTAAAAGCAATGTTATCATATAAAATACTCGACCAAATGAAAAACCTCACCTTTTCTCACTTGTAACGAACAATACCACGGTGCCTATGTAACAGTCCAGAATTTCAGAGCTGGAATGACCAGGATGCACCAGTATGTTACGTACCAGTAGTATCAGAAAATGTATGAATCAGAGGAATGGCACACTGAAGAAGAAAGTTATATAACTCCCCAGCTACTTCCCGCCAATATCCAGGCAGGCTGTTACACTCGGTGCGCCGGGCGAGTTGGCCGTGTGGTTAGGGGCGCGCAGATGTGAGCTTGCATCCGGGAGATAGTGGATTCGAACCCCACTGTCGGCAGCCCTGAAGATGGTATTCCGTGGTTTCCCATTTTCACACCAGACAAATACTGGTATGTACCTTAATTAAGGCCAAGGCCACTTCCTTCACATTCCTAGGCCTTTCCTATCCCATCGTCGCCATAAGGCCTATCTGTGTCGGTGCAACGTAAAGTAATTTTTTTAATACTCGGTACGCAGCAGTAATCCTATCTATCATAGATGAGTGGCAACAGAAGACACAAAGCACGTCACAACAAACAATGGTCAATGTAATGTTATTGTTGATCAATTTTATGAGCTTTCTATAATGTAGGCCTTCACGTTTAGTTTTCTTTCTACTCTGTGATATTAGGGCGTGTTATAAAAATATTTATGGCGTAGACTGTAGTTCCTTATTCTTCGACTTTACATACCGATTTTCATTAAATTCTGTTTACCCATTTTCTCGTGACTCGCCGGTGACACGGACTTAGTAGCAAGAATCCAAATTCATTATCTTAGCCGGTACGGTAACAATGTATAAGACATAAATGATCGGAAAATTTAATGCTATATAACTTTAGTTATGTAGTATTTATCGATACGACCACTAATAACATCAATATTCGAGAATTAAATGTTAGGCCTTCCCCTAAACTACCATTTCACTCAACGTGAATAAAATTATTTATAGCCTAGATAATAGTGACTTATTCCATGGCTTTGAATACCGATTTTCATTAAGATAGGACCACTAATAACATAAATACTGTATTTGAGAATTAAATGTTAGGCCTTCCCCTAAACTACCATTTGTCTCAGAGTGAATATAAGTATTTATAGTCTAGAGTGTAGCGAATTATTTCCCGACTTTGGCTACCGATTTTCGTTAAGATACAACCGGTAATAAGATAAATATTTGGGAGTTAAATTTTAGGCCTTCCCCTAAACTACCATTTCTCTTCAGCCGTTTTCTCGTGATGCGTGTACATAAATACAGACAGATGGACAGACACACAGACAGACAGGCAGAAATTGCGGAAAATGAAAAAGTGCATTTCCTTGTTACTGTGAACGCGACTGATACAGAAATACCATCCTTTATAAATTCTGAGCAATGTACAGACAGAACTCTTCTTTTATATATACATAGGTTTGTTCCCAAGAATATTCATTACCTGACTGTGTATTGTTGTTGATTCAACGCTGTTATTTCTGTGTACAAGACTGAATTTTAGAAACCTGGCACAGTAAATTATCCCGTAAAAATTCTTAAATACAAACAAACTCGTAGGTTTACCAACATAATGAAGAACCTCATCAACGGTTGAACTTGGTGTACGAAGTTGTAACGCTGCAGTCTCCATTCGAAAAATGCAGCGTTTGAATCCCCAGGTAGCACAATTTTCTTTGCGTTTATCCTTATGTTTCTAGATGTTTCCATAAGCGTGTGCTTCGACTTATTTATGATATCACAATACATTGCCATAAATGAACAACTAGCAGAAAGGGAAATTAATTTTAATAGACCTTTAGGTACACACATATTGGAGAAAATGAACACTTTGTCGCAACTGTCTATCAACTTAATACCATTTTTTTGTAATTTATGACATTATTGAACATAGTTCAGTGATTATAAAAAAAATCCACTTTTATTCATCCTTGAAGCCCCTGCAAGATGATATCACACAAAGCGTGAGAGTCATGCAAATACGTAAGAATATAACTTCGGAAATTAACGGCGATTCTGGGACGCAGTGTGTGCGTACATATTGTGACTATAATTTATTATTCGTAAAGCTTCCTCTGTGGACCAGTGGTGGAGTTTCGGCCTCTGGATGCCACATGCCTGTATACCATATTTAAAAAGATATATATATATATATCATGATTCTATTCAAACAACGCTGCTTGCGGGTAATTTAATACATTTTTATTTGCATTTAACAAACACTTTGTCTCCAACAAGAATACAGCACTATATAAGCTGGCATGTGCCTGTATCAGTACATGAACTGTCCGACTCGTTGGCTGAACGGTCTGCGTACTGGCCTTCGGTTCAGAGGGTCCTGGGTTCGATTTCCGGCCAGGTCGGGAATTTTAACCTTAATTGGTTAATTCCAATGGCACGGAGGCTGGGTGTATGTGTTGTCTTCATCATCATTTCATCCTCATCACGACGCGCAGGTCGCCTACGGGAGTCAAATTGAATGACCTGCACCTGGAGAGCCGAACCCGTCCTGGGATATCCCGGCACTAAAAGCCATACGATATTATTATTATTAATACGTGAACTGCCTAATGGTAACTTTATGTAGTGCAATATTAACTGAATTGAATGCAACACCGCGTTCCAACTCCATGTTTATTTAAGTTCATAAATATTATTGCTGCCAACATATAGCCTTTGATGTTTGTGAGTTTGTAATATTGACCAATATTATGTATTCGGTCACTGTACGCTGTATTATATGGTGGTGTAAATAATAAAAATTATGTGGATTCAGTTCTATCGATTTCTGAATGTGACCGTCGTTGTTACTGGAAGTAAAATGCGCTCTCTGGCGCCGGTGTTCACACTCATTCACTGGATTACTGTCCCTCGGGGCTGTAGAAGACTTCCCTCTAGCCCCGCATCCGAGAATCATTTTTCACGCGAGACAACTAAACCTATCTTCAACACAAATTTCCTGCGCAATATCCTCGCCATTCATCATTGAAATGCAGCTTCTCTAACTGCGGCAGTGGATGTAATTGAATAATTGATTTGCCATTCTCCCCGTTGTGGTAGAACAGCTCTCATTATGGACACGATAAATTACACTTTTATCAAATGACTTAACAACGGTTCAAACGTTATCAGTGAAACTCCAGTTTCTTATATTTTTAAGAAATAATGGATTTGTAACTAGACAAATGTGTGTGTAAGTTATATTGAATTCTTGACCAGAATAATGGTTAGTTCTGCATTTGTTTCCTACCAGCTGTCATAGAAATCCCAGATAACCCCGAAGAGCTGTACTAGAGAAATGAGGCCTGAAGAACCTTCCCGTTGCTTTCCTCTGAGAGACAACTGATGCTATTTCATATCATAGTGCCAAAACCACTTAAATATATACGACTGATTCTACAAGTCATACATTAGCACCGTTCGTCCCAAGTAACGCTTGTATAAATAACAGTGTTGCAAGCATCACTCGCTTTGACACTGTTTAAGTCAAAAATGAAACTGAGACAGGCGATAAAACTAACAAACTTGTCCACTCCATAAGGTACAGTGCATTTTATATAATAGATTTCATCATAAATAGATCTAGGCGGCAGGTAATTATTCGTCGGGGGGGGGGGTCATGATTAACATGGACAAGGGCGTGTGGAATGATAAACAACTATGAATGCAAACATTCATATTTATTAACAATATTAAAAATCAAACAGGAAAACAAAACAATAATGGAACTTGTTTCTCAAGTGCATTAACTGAATTAATCTTATATACGGAGTTTTCAATAATATTCACAAATAAACGAAAAACCTTGATTAATAAATACATATTTTGATGTAATGTCATATGTACGGAGTTATCACAAATAACCACAAGTAAACAGGAAAAGTAGAACGTCCTTCACAGTTACATTTTCTGAATAAATGTCCTACTACTCTATAATCTTCATTTCCTGATATGAAGTGTGAAAATCTCTACCACTAGATGTACCTCATTAACAGTCTCCATTACGAAGGAATGTCCACTTTCTAATATCATTTCTTGATATAAAATCATCTGCCACCTTCTCCAGATCTAACGCATTAGCAGCCTCCTTGTGTATATGCCGAACTCCACGTTTCAGTTTAAAGGGACTTTACATCTAGGAGGAGAATTTTGGGGGGCTGGGGTGGCAAGAGGACACTCTGCGCCCCCCTCCCCTAAGATCTTTTTTTTTTTTTTTTTTTAGCGGGCGAGGTACAAGTCGGCTACTAGACGGACTTACCAGATGAAAAGGAACATGTTTTGGAATTTCGAATGATATTATCGGCTCAGAACTACTGTAAATAACATTGAGCGAGCTGTCACTTCCAACTATAAAACGCCGAATTATTGCTATTGTTGTTGTTGTTGTTGTTGTTGTTGTTATTTGCTCTTTCGAATGAATGTATAGAGCCCCCTTTTCCAGCTTTCAAATCAGTCTCCAATATTATGTTAAATCATTTGCATTTTCACTTACAACTTTAACCAGACCAGATATGGCACAAAGTGATGTCGTTAATTACTAAACTCCCAATGTTCCCTTCACACGTACAAAAATGAAATGCACAAGACATGCGGAAGGGAACTGACCCACACCCTCTACAGAATATTTGTATTTAAGAAGCAGATTTCAAATTTTGACCTCCAAGTTATGACTATTAGACACAACGATCAGGGTTAAAATTGGTTGGGTTCAAATCAGACCGTTGGTCATTCTTTTTTCTACTTGTTTTACGTCGCACCGACACGATAGATCGACATGACAGATCTTATGGCTACGATGCAATAGGATAGGACTGAGATTAGGAAGTATGCGATCGTGGCCTTAATTAAGGTACATTCCCAGCATTTTCCAGAAGAGAAACAACGAAAAACCATTCTTAGGACTGCCTGCATATCAGATAGAACCCACCCTCTCCCGAACGTAAGCTAAAGGCTAGGTGATCCAAAAATGCGCAGCCAACCAGGTCGGTCATTTTTTATGAAGGCAAAAACTTTTTTTTTAAATCAGGTAAATGATATGTGAACATGCATCTCAGGATCACGTCTATTTTCCCTTGAAAGATTCGCTAACTAAACACCTACCATACCATACCGTTTACAGGCCATATTAATATACAGTTAATTTTAAATTTGAATGTATATTTATTTATTTATTTATTTATTTATTTATTTATTTATTTATTTATTTATTTATTTATTTATTTATTTGCGTATAATACACTTTCCAGATGGTGAAATGAGGTTAGGCGTACAGCAGAATACTTGGGGGAAAAACCATTTAAATTCTTCCTCTTCTTCTCCTCCTTCAGAGTCAAAGCTGAACTAGTGGAATTCATGTTCATTTTGCTGATTAACTGAATAGGCTTTCTTCGTGTTACCTCCTTCAGGTGTGTTTATTATTGTTTCATTCGACTATTGACTTGAGTAATTATTTCTTGGAAAATTCAAGGTCGTCTGAGCCTGGCTTTATCTGAAAATCTCGTATGGGCAAGAAGAGAGTGAATTACTGTTATTCAGTGAATAATATATCGGTGACTGGATCTAAAGAAACCATTCTCTATAGAATTCTTCGCACTGAAATGGAGCAATGTATTCATATACGATGTGTTACGCTGCCTGACAAAGCGATGCACATTAATGGTTTCCATTGTCATTTAATGAAACCAGTATTATTCGTAGCTACTGAGTTATCTAAATGACTACAGCGTTGATCGTTCTCCTTCTCGTGATCATCATGAATTTCGCTAGTTTTAGAATGTACAAATTGTGCACGGCTCTTTACTACTAAGAAGTCATCAGTAAATCGCAGAAATGTTTTATAGGTATCATGGTACTGTTATGTGAACGATAACATTACCGCTATAACCATGATAATTACTCATGCACATTTCAGAAACCATATCTGTCCACAGTTCGATTGATGACCATCATCGTCACAAATATTATTTTATTTGCTACCATCGTGAAAACTATTATTACGGTATTTATTTATTGTGTAGGTATTAATGAAACCGACATGATGTTCATTAAAGTATTTTCATATTTTAAAACCTTCCCTATATCCCACTTTGTTGACATAAAAAGATACCTACGCGAGGTACAAAAATATCACATTGCACATAGTCTTTATGTGAATGAGTTGCTTCAGCTAATCAAGTGGCTATCTAGTGCCGTTTTCAGTAGAACAGTCGATTAGTCGTCGTCTTCCTGTTCTAGCGATAGTGGGTTCGATTCTTCCTGTGGTCGGTGGCATTTGAAAGCGTTTTAACGGGACAACTTCTTGTCATTGGCTTCCGGCACGTTAGTGAACTCCTGTCGAGCAAAATGCCAACAAGTGACGCCTCTGTGGTTCGGGTTTGTCATAAGACTGGAGGATCCATGGCTCTGATCACGATATCAATGGCTACGTAAAGCTATAAGGCTTGATTTTGTTTTCACACACAATAATCTCTTAAAATTAACTGATGGGATATTAAACAAATAACACTAACATTCTACTTCGTCAAAATGTTCAGTAAAACTCTAACCACAAAGCGTATCATCTCTGTGTCTCAAACTCAATCTAGTTCTCGTACGTTAGTCTGGTAGGCAATAACACTTTTGAACTCATTCAGTCACTGATTTTATCTACACGAACCTCAGTTGTCCGTAAACACCATAAAAAAGTGTAACTTCGTATATGCATTGGCCGGCCCCGTGGTGTAGGGGTAGCGTGCCTGCCTCTTACCCGGAGGCCCCGGGTTCGATTCCCGGCCAGGTCAGGGATTTTTCCTGGACCTGAGGACTGGTTCGAGGTCCACTCATCCTACGTGATTAGAATTGAGGAGCTGTCTGACGGTGAGATAGAGGCCCCGGTCTCGAAAACCAAGAATATCGGCCGAGAGGATTCGTCGTGCTGACCACACGATACCTCGTAATCTGCAGGCCTTCGGGCTGAGCAGCGGTCGCTTGGTAGGCCAAGGCCATTCAAGGTCTGTAGTGCCATGGGGTTTGGGGGGGGAGGTTGTGTTTGCATTGAACCCTTCCTACCCAACCTACAGGAGGTTTGAAACAAATAATATGATGTTATTCATATTCATGGGGCTTCAGAATGTAACTGGAACTTAAATCATTACCTATTTTCCCTAGGAATGTCCATTCCATCATCATTATTATTATTAGTACTAGTAGTAGTATGTTTACAGGTTGCTTCGCGTCGTACTGACACAGGTAAGTCGTATAGCGACGATGGGACTGGAATGGGCTTGGAGTGAACAGGAAGTGGCCGTGGCCTTAATTAAGGAACAGCCCCAGTATTTGCCTGGTGTGGAAATGGAAAATCATGGAAAACCATCTTCAGGGCTGCCGACAGTGGGGTTCGAAACCACTATCTCTAGAATGCAAGCTCACCGCTGCGCGCTCCTAACCGCACGGTCAAATCGTTTGGTCGGTATTATCATCATCACCACCATCATCATCATCATCATCATTCATTCATTCATTTTCCCTGAGGCCACCTATGAACCACACTTGACAGTCTCTACTTGTTTTAAAGTCCCCGCCTTCACCGTCTGCCAGTATCTTTCCATTAATTCTCCTACTTCTTTTCATCTGCCATTCTGTGTAGGATCATTTCTTCCTGTATGGCTCCCTCCTACTCCCTGGTAACCAATGAACTCATTTATTTGTTGTCTAAATCTATCTCTGTCCACTACGTCTTATTTCAGTTTAGGCTAACTAAATCCTCTGTTTCCGAAGCCAGTTTAACTCAGTATTTCCGTTGTCTGAAGAACTCAAAAGATTACATTCAGTCCATCCTCATTAATTAAATGTCCATAGAACTGTACTCCTCTTTTCCTCATCGGTTCAACCATTCCTTCTATCCTCTGGTATAATTATTTGTTAAATTTGGGTGTCGTCTCTACTTTCTTCATCTTAGGGCTTAGAATTTTCCTGAGTGACTTCCTTTCTTTCTTTCGAATGCCTTCTCCCCCACCTTTTCCAATCATGCCTAACGTTTTCGCTATGGATAAGCATTCACGTTTCACGACTGTATCCAGGTGCCTTAATGCAGCCCCATAGATTGCACCTTCACGTTGTAGGTACTGGTAGACTACCGAGCGAGTTGGCCACGCGCACAGGGGCGCACGGGTATGAGCTTGAATTCGGGAGGTAATGGTTTCGAACTCCACAGTCAGCAGCCCTGAAGATAGTTTTCCATGGTTTCCCATTTTCACACCAGACAAATGCTTAGGCTGTACCTCAATTAAGTCCAGAGCCGCTTCCTTGCCACTCCTAGCCCTTTCCTGTCCTATCGTCGACATAAGTCCTATCTGTGTCGACGCAATGTAAAGCAAGTTGTAAAAAAATATTGTAAAAAATATTGACAGGCTAGTTCTGTCATTCTCGCCCATTCTTGAATTGCGTCTCTTTCCGTCCTCCGTCTTTTACACAGACATCCCATTTTGTATATGAAAAGAAAATTGTTAAAGATTTTGCTTTTCACTGAAAAGTATTCTTGGTGTGCAGTGTAGGTCTTCAAACGAACTGCTGTTTTCAGGTAGAATATTATATAAAATTTCAAAATACTCACTTGAACTGTTGCATAGCCTTTGCATAGGTAAAGAAACATTATTGAAAGGAAATTATATCCCTTACTTTGAATGAATTCCATAGAAGGCTTATTAGCCTCAAAGAAGAGGAGTTTTTATGTGATACGTAGAGTATCTGCCTTTCTTGATCACCTTAGAACTTGTATTAATTTACTATATACCCAAGCATTCAAACGCTGCTGGCTTAAAAAGGCTAAATGTGGTATTTGCTAGATCGACTGAAGTTCTAACTTCACGTCTACTCCAGTGAATGAGGGCTTTTATATCATCCAATTATAAATCACTGTTTCAAAAGGCGTTGGTAGCTGCTTTACGATACAAACAGAGCTCTGAAAGAGAACTACGTTTAAGCATGTATTTTTCTAAACAAATATCGAGACTTTTCCAATGAATGCAACGTTTTATTGAAGTACAAGATATGTGGGGAGAACTGATATATATATATCCAATTCCGTGTTAATTAAGCTGAATTATATAAAATTTTGATAATGACATGAACATAAAACTATATCTATGACCGTTATGTGTGGAGTGTGCACTATTGCTTAACATTTTCTGATTATATCATGTTATGATGCCTTTGCTGGCAGGACCTAGTGTTTACACTGCACTATGTCTTCCGGTATGTGCTAGAGCAATTTTGTTACTTTCATTGATATGTCTCTGTCTTATCCTTGGCTTTGACAATATGAAAGTGACTAAGGTATGAGCGATGCTAGTAATGCCATTCCTTACGCAGCCAGTCCCTGCTACGAATAGTGTGAAACTGTTGCTCATAGGGTCGGTTGGTGCATGCATTTCAGTGGGCATAGCGTCCGACTCGTTGGCTGAATGGTCACCGCACTGGCCTTCGGTTCAGAGGGTATCGGGTTCGATTCCCGGCAGGGTCGGGGATTTTAACCTTCATTGGTTAATTCCAAGGGCCCAGGGGCTGGGTGTTTGTGCTGTCCCCAACATCCCTGCAACTCACACACCACACATAACACTATCCTCCACAACAATAACACGCAGTTACTTACACATGGCCGATGCCGCCCACCCTCATCGGAGGGTCTGCCTAACAAGGGCTGCAGTCGGCTAGAAATAGCCACACGAAATTAAAGTGGGCTTGGCAGACTGATATGTAATAGCAGCTTCTGGCTCGGTGAGGAAAGCAACGGGAAACTACCTCACTCCTCATTTCCCTAGTACGCCTCTTCAGTGATGCCTAGGCCATCTATGACAGCTCATGGTGGAACTGTTCAGGATCCAACCAGCCTTAGGGCTGATGACTAAACATACATACACATCATGTTATGAGAACTAGAAACATACAAGGAAAAAATCATATCCTCTGCTACTAAGATTTTTTTTTTTTACTAGGGGCTTTACGTCGCACCGACACAGATAGGTCTTATGGTGACGATGGGATAGGAAAGGCCTAGGAGTTGGAAGGAAGCGGCCGTGGCCTTAATTAAGGTACAGCCCCAGCATTTGCCTGGTGTGAAAATGGGAAACCACGGAAAACCATCTTCAGGGCTGCCGATAGTGGGATTCGAACCTACTATCTCCCGGATGCAAGCTCACAGCCGCGCGCCTCTACGCGCACGGCCAACTCGCCCGGTCTGCTACTAAGAATGAGTCTTTCAAACTGACATCCCTTCGGTGAGTTCAGCTTCATCTGTGACAACGTTTCAGTCACGAAACCAGGTCACTCAACTGCATTTTGCACTACGAGATCGTAAACTTCAAGGACAAGTTGTAGGGGGATGACATTTTCTGTTCAGGGAAGAACTAGTGTACACTTAGAGACGTTTAGGCTACAATCCAAAATATGGAAAGCAAGTTTGTAATGACACACACCCCGTCTCTCTCTTCCTCGCCGAGTGAGTTGGGCGCGCGGTTAGGGGCGCGAAGCTGTGAGCTTGCATTCGGGAGATAGTGGGTTCTAAAACTACTGTCAGCAGCAATGAAGATCGTTTTCGTGGTTTCCCATTTTCACACCAGGCAAATGCTGGGGCTGTTCCGTAATTAAGGGCACGGCCGCTTCCTTTCCACTCCTAGCAATGTCCTATTCCATTGTCGCCACAAGACCTATCTGTGTCAGTGCGACTTAAAGAAAATCGTAAAAAAAGTATGTCTCAGTCACACTCACGCTCACGCTGTCTCTCTCTCTCTCCCTCTCTCTCTCTGGACCGAGTGGACATTGGAATTTTGAAAGCGTTACCACCTCATATTTCACGTTTCACAGTCTCCTATTAACTCAGATAAGGTAGCTTACATGGACTCCCGTTAACTGACTCCATTAAACCATAAAAATAAAAATACTAGCCTACTGATCTACACCACACATCTATATACAGGGTGGCCCACTTAAACATTTCACCGCAGATATATCTGGAACAAGAAGAGATATTGAAAAATGACTTTCACGGGCATAAAGGCATGGAAGGGGCTAATTAAAGTAAATACTATAAGCCAGTCAAAAACGTAGGAAAATAGTATTTTCAACATCAACTTACGTTTTTTTAAATGGAGACCCTGTATTATTTCATGGGCAATCGTTAACATGAAAAGTCACATAATTAATGGCGTTTGTTTCATCGCAATAGGTCAATTACATCCCGAGATATTGCACGTGAAGTTGACGCTTGAGATAAACGAAACGCGCAGCAGTTGCACATCCCGAGAGTCAAGCGCGAACCTCGCAGTCCTCTTACTCGCGATGTGATTAACGTACTGCGATGGACAGGCGCAGTACTTAATTTTTTTTTTTTTTTGCTAGTTGTTTTACGTCGCACCGACACCGATAGGTCTTACGGCGACGATGGGACAGGCAAGGGCTAGGAGTGGGAAGGAAGCGGCCGTGGCCTTAATTAAGGTACAGCCCCAGCATTTGCCTGGTGTGTAAATGGGAAACCACGGAAAACAATTTTCAGGGCTGCCGACAGTGGGGTTCGAACCTACTATCTCCCGAATACTGGATACTAGAACTTAATGTTATTTGCACTGTTATTAAGAGAGATGAAAATAAGAGAAGGGTTTCCTGCCACAGCAAAAGGATATGTAAATAAATTGTATTGTACATTGCAGTAATCTGTACTGTACTGTTTCAGGATGTACATAATTCGTACAGCAAAGTTACTGTAACGAAATTCTCTCATTATCATCCCTTTTGATAACAGTGCAAATAGCATTAAGTACAGCGCCTGTCGCATCGTAGTACAGCAATTATATCGCGAGTAAGAGGACCGTGAGGTTCGCGCTGAAATCTCGGGATGTGCAACTGCTGCGCGTTTCGTTTATCTCACGCGTCAACTTCACGTTGCAATATCTCGGGATGTAATTGACCTATTGCGATGAAACAAACGCCGTTACTTATGTCATTTTTCATGTTAACGATTGCGCACGAAATAATATAGGGTGCCCATTAAATAAACGTAAGTTGATGTTGAAAATACTATTTTCCCACGTTTTTGACTGGCTCATAGTGTTTACTTTAATTAGCCCCTTCCCTGCCTTCATGCCCGTGAAAGTCAGTTTTCAATATCTCTTGTTGTTCCAGATATATCTGCGGTGAAAGGTTTAAGTGGACCACCCTGTATGTAAAATAAGAGTTTTGTCTGTACATTGCCCAGAATTAAAAAAGGATTGTATGTCTGTATCAGTCGTGTTCTAAGTAACAAGGAAATGCCCTTTTTCATTTTCCGTAATGTCTGTCTGTCTGTCTGTCTGTCTGTCTGTACACGCATCACGAGAAAACGGCTGAAGAGAATTTAATGAAAACCGGTATACAAAGTCGGGGAATTAGTCGTTACAATCTAGGCAAAAAATAATTTCATTCCCGCTGCGTGAAATGGTAGTTTAGGGGATGGCCTAAAATTTAACTCTCAAATATTTGTCTTATTACTTGTTGTATCTTAACAAAAATCGATAGGCAAAGTTGGGAAATAATTCGCTACACTCTAGATTATAAATATTTGTATTCACGCTGAGACAAATGGTAGTTTAGGGGAAGGCCTAACATTTAATTCTCAAATACAGTATTTATGTTATTAGTGGTCCTATCTTAATGAAAATCGGTATTCAGAGCCATGGAATAAGTCACTATAATATAGGCCATAAATAATTTTATTCACGTTGAGTGAAATGGTAGTTTAGGGGAAGGCCTAAAATTTAATTCTCATATATTGGTGTTATTAGTGGTCGTATCGATAAATACTACATAACTAAAATTATATAGCATTGAATTTCCGATCATTTATGTCTTATACATTGTTACCGTACCGGCTAAGATCAAAAAGATATTCATGAATTTGGATTTTTGCTACTAAGTCCGTGTCATCGGCGAGTCACGAGAAAATGGGTAAACAGAATTTAATGAAAATCGGTATGTAAAGTCGAAGAATAAGGAACTACAGTCTACGCTATAAATAATTTTATAACACGCCCTAATATCACAGAGTAGAAATAAAACTAAATGTGAAGGCCTACAGTATAGAAAGCTCATAAAATTGATCAACAATAACATTACATTGACCATTGTTTGTTGTGATGTGCTTTGTGTCTTCTGTTGCCACTCATCTATTGATAGATAGGATTACTGCTGCGTGCCGAGTATTTGAAAAAAAGTACTTTACGTTGCACCGACACAGATAGGTCTTATGGTGACGATGGGATAGGAAAGAGCTAGGAATGTGAAGGATGCGGCCTTGGCATTAATTAAGGTACATATCAGCATTTGCCTGGTGTGAAAATGCGAAACCACGGAATACCATCTTCAGGACTGCCGACAGTGGGGTTTGAATCCACTATCTCCCGGATGCAAGCTCACACCTTCGCGCCCCTAACCACACGGCCAACTCGCCCGGGCGTACCGAGTGTAAGAGCCTGCCTGAATATTGGCGGGAAGTAGCTGGGGAGTTATATAACTTTCTTCATTAGTGTGCCATTCCTCTGATTCATACATTTTCTGAAACTACTGGTACGTAACGTACTGGTGCATCCTGGTCATTCCAGCTCTGACACTCTGGACTGTTACATCGGCAAGGTGGTACTGTTCGTTACAAGTGAGAAAAAGTGAGGTTTTTCATTTGATCGAGTATTTTATGTGATAACATTGCTTTTAATCGCTACTTTCCTACTGACGTTTTTGTAATGACCTATGTTAACTTCAGTTAGGAAAGCCACAAAGTCAGTCTTTCTGAGAATCCCGCAGCGAAGCACGGGTACATCAGCTAGTTTATGCTAAAACCGTAATAAAAGTGATGTTGTCACGGGTTGGATTTTTACACAGTCCTTATGGACATATTTGATAAAGAACGCTTAATACTCTGAAAAGTGAGCATTACCGGTCTTAAAATTTTCGAGAAAATTTGAATGTCATCCACATACGAGTATTTCACGCAGCGATCAATAGGAAGTAACTTTCGATGGACAGGCACAGAGTAGTAATGTTCAGTCACGCTGAACAAAGTATGTCTGCAGTAATTATTTTCCTAACATTCTGCGTCTAGAGTTTCCGGACCAAGTAGATTCTTCAGTTTAGGCTTCTAAGAAAAGAAAAATGTGCTGCTGTCCGAGAAATATGTAGGACCGATGGTAGAGCAGAATATGAGTAATCAAGTAGGATAACTTTTGCAAGTTATGCAAAAATAATTGCAATTATTTTACGGAATGTAGTGGGTTTTCTATCGATTCGACCACTTCCGCCCATTTGTTCGTGCATCCTCCATTGTTCATTACTTGGATTTGTAAACTTTGTCTTTATTTTTTGTTCTTTCCTTACGACAACCTCGTCTCATTTGTGCACTTTTCCCTCTGAAACGCCCACCTCATTTTATCTTGTGTTACGGCTGGATTATTCGTTTATATCATCTACAACTGTTTCTTCCGCGATCAGAATTACTTCGCTTAGGTTGTCAGAGTTACACCACCCAGCTCCATGAATAAATTGATAGCATGCTAGTCTTCCGTCTGAGGGGTCCTGGATTTGATTCCCGGCAGGTTCGAGAATTTTAACCTTAATTCGTTAATTCCTATGGCTCTGGGGTTGGTTATTACATCGTCTTCAACGTTATAATTCATCTGAGGTAAGGCTGCATCGTCACTGACGCGAAGGTCGTCTGTAGGGCGTCTACTCGAAAGACCTGTAAAGGCTTCTCCCGAGGCTATACGGCATTATTAGAGTTATACCCTCAGAGTGATTCTGTGCTGAACTACAAAAAATGTTCATAAGTTAGGAATCCTCCTGGTCGGATACCGTTGACTGTACAGGGGTTGGACACCTTAAGAATTTAGTTCAGCTTTACCAGCATTTCTTCTGGAATTCATCGCGATACCCACGATTACTGAACTGTGCCACACTCAGACAATTTTTTTTGCTAGTTGCTTTACGTCGCACCGACACAGATAGGTCTTACGGCGACGATGGGACAGGAAAGGGCTAGGAGTGGGAGGGAAGCGGCCGTGGCATTAATTAAGGTACAGCCCCAGCATTTTCCTGGTGTGAAAATGAGAATCCACGGATAACCATCTTCAGGGCTGCCGATAGTGGGGTTCGAACCTACTATCTCCCGAATACTGGATACTGGCCGCACTTAAGCGACTGCAGCTATCGAGCTCGGTCTCACACAATTTTACCTTTATAAGCAAATATTTAGGAATCAGGACGGAATGGGGTGTAATTCCTTAATCATATTGAGAGGCGTATATCTTCACTACGGAAAGTATTGTTCAAAGATTTTAGAGGTTTGGTGTCATTATCAAAGCTTTACAATTGGTAAATTTTTAGTCAAAATAAGGACGTGAGAATATTTTACTTCGTTTTTGCGAAACATCGTAGGTTTCTAAATAGGCCTACACAGATTTTACTTTCTCTTGTCAGTTCAACTCCAAATAGTTGGTACTGAAGTTCAAAAATGGCTCCACGTTTCCCTTTGCAGGAAAAATTGTAGATACAATACTTGTATGCGGTCATGTAAATACCATGTCAAGGAAGGCATTGAGTGAAATGGATTCATGGACGGACGGCAAGATGCTGAAAAGGAAAATGTCATTGGACCACTTACGAGAAAAGTGAACGTTAAGCGTAAAGCGAATGCTGAAGAAATTGATACTTGCAAGAAATGTTACAGTAACTGGGCAATAAATAACGTGCGTCCTACAGCGAAGTTGAACTATTTAAAAATTCAGCAATATTCAATACTTCTTCTGGTCCAAACCTCATCGACTATGTAATCAAAGTGTTCCCTACCCGAGGCTCTATGTGGGTATAAATCAATCTCGTACATTCACTCAAGAACTGTATTTCAACTTGGTGTTGCGCAATTATATCTTCCAAATGTTTTAACACGTTCCTGTGGACTAACTCTCTAAAGTATCGCCATTAGGGAAAGTCTAAATAGGCGATGTCTAGTGATCATATTGGCCAGGAAATAGGTCCATTACATCCATTTCATATTTCTCCAAACGTCCATCTGTGCATACTTCTGCTAAACTTTAATTAGGAATTGACGTGTCGTCTTGCAACAACAATATTTTCCATATAGCAAGAGAAATATACTCCAAAGAACTGCTTGAAAGAATATATTCTATATGTTTTATATGCTGGACAGTCCAGCTATTTTCATGCCATGACAATAACTGTAACATAGAATTTTCAACGCAATCGATGACCTTATTCATGCATCACATGAAAATTTAGATCGTTATCGAGGTGTCGCGAGTAAGTAACACTTATTGTAGGGTTGAGGATAGTTCGTGCCATTTCTGTTCCGGTATAATATTAATCAGCAGAGATCCACGCAACGGAGACGGTTAATAGACATTTTCTGAACCCTCATGTAATGACTGTCTTCTTGGAGTAATGTTCAAAAATTTGACACTGAGCCACTGAAAAACTTTAAGTGTGCTGAGTCGCGGATTATCAACGAATAGTTGTGGACGGTATTCTCTCCTATAAGCGCTGGTTCACCTCTATTTTTATACACCGCCAGTATGGCTGCAACGTGGTTCATCACTAGCATACGCTAATCAAGTCGTCAAAGGACATTGGCCATTGTAATAAATAGGATATTTCTCTGTAGAATTTCTGGATGCAGTGACAGCTACAATATTACTCTCTCAAAGAATGAAGTAAATATCTGAATTTCACTTTTAAAGTGGATACCATGGAACGTTAAGCGTTAAACGTTAAGCTTGGTTACGTCCAATAGCATACCACGTAAGTTATCTTATGTGCTATGTCAAGCAGAGCTACACATTTGCCTCAGAGCTGCTGATTAGCCTACTATTAGTCGCATTCTCATTTCCGTGGATATACTGTTTGTTGAACTGTGCTTTCGAAGTGGTCGTATACATATTCCATTAATAGAATTACTAAAATAAGTTATGTGATGCTAAGAGCATATTCTTTTTGGATTTTTATGTAAAATGCACTTTTATTTCATGAATATTTCAAAGTAGAATTGTATAAGTGGTCGAGGCCCGGCGGTGTAGGTGTAGTAAGGCTAGTTTGAGGTCCACTCAGCCTGCGTGATTACAATTGAGGAGCTATCTGACGGTGAGATTGTGGCCTCAGTCTAGAAAGCCAAGAATAACGCCCGAGAGGATTCGTCGCGCTGACCACACGACACCTCATAATCCGCCGACCTGAGGGCTGAGCAGCGGTCAATTGGTAGGCCATATCCCTTCGGGGCTGTTGCGCCATGGGGATTGGATCTTTTTAGTCAAGGCACGGAGAGATTGCATGAATAGCGCTATAACGAATCGATGTCCGAATTTACTAAGTCTTACTGATTTATCGATGATAAAATATAGAACATCCATTATTACGACAAAACACTTCACGTAACGATGTGTTTTTAGAGCGACTTCCGTTTCGACACGATGGATGCTTTGTTTTAATAACACTCAGCTCCAGCACTCCATACAATATACGGCATTTTTGGAATTGTTTAGTCTTCAAGAGATTGATTTGTACGTGCTTAGTCTATGTAGCATAAAATACAGAACAAGAGTCAAGTTATGGATACACTTTGTCTCCAAAAGGTACACCTAAATGACCAAGGAATTCGTAATGAGACCTGGTGATGCGTTCCTTCCCGAATTATGACCATAGTTCTATTACTGTATTCTACCACAAACTTCATTCCAAATTTTGCTCCCCAAACTTCCCGTTCAAAATTCTTTTATTTTCACTCTTGGATTCGATTTCTTACGTTAGGTCTGCGTACTACCATTATGTACCGATCTTCACTTTAACATTGAAATGTATTTTAAATCGAATATCTTGAAGGTACCTGATATGTTGTGGGTACATAGATTTGATTGGGCTAATATAAAAAACAAAGTGTACACTTCGTTTTGTGTCGTGTTTTGTAAGAAATTAACCCGTCTTTACAGTAATTCATTCATGATTCATAAAATTTAAAATTGACCTAGAAAATGCGTCGTGTGTAAAGATCTTTACATTCATAATTCATGAAAACGTGTTACATTAAAATGTTCACCTTCCTATTCAGGGAACTGTGACTTTCTACCGTGGATTCGATTGACATCTATCCAGCCGTACTCGCCTTTGATCCTACACAGAGAACTTCGCACTTCTTCTCGCAGTTAAAACCAATCTCTACGCTAATAAGCTCTTCCACTTACTTTCGTCTTTCAATTCAACCAAGCCTGTTTAAAAGTCTCGTCATTCTTGGTAATCTGGGCCGAACGCCTGGCTGACAGGAGCTCTACACTCTCTTCCCGCTCCGGTCTCTTTTACACCTCGGCGTAACGCGGGCTGTTAATGAGCTTATACTCGTACTTAAGAGATGCAGCGATAACTTTATAATTCTGTCCCTCTATTCAAGAGAATTTCCAGCCAATCTTACCGGAGTGTAATGCAGTAGTCAGTAACCCGATGTTGCGGGACTATATAGGGTTGTTCCCATAATTGTGGGAAATAGTCGAGAGTGGATAGTATCATCTAAACAACACAAAACATTTCCTATTAACACATGCCCAAATGTGTACGGGAAGTATTGGTACCTCGCACATCTCAGGTCGAGTAACTGTAGCCATGTCGGTGTATCAGCAGGGATGCAGGATTCTAAAGCAAGAAATGCTCAAGATGTCCCCAATATGTACAGTGATCAGCTGTTGAAGAAAGGAATGAGGTACAAGAGAGTCAAAACAAGGGGGACATTCCACAATTTTGGCGGACAGTTACATTTTCAGCAGTGACTTTAAAACGACAATAATTTTAACATTTTCAAAACCAATGTGGTGCCACATTCCCACTTATTTGAATGAGAGTACTTTCGCTGAAGTAATAACATAGAAAAATACATTTATTCCTTTTTATTACACAACTGCACTGTGTTGCCGCATTCCATTTTTTGACCAACAGAACTCTTATTAAAAAAATAACATACCAAAATACATTCCATTCTTCTTTATTTTACAACTAGCAGATGTACCCGTGCTTCGCTACGGGATTCTCAGTAAAGACTGAATTTGTGGTTTTCCTAACTGAAGTCAACATATCACTTCAAAAACGTCAGTAGGAATCTAGGGATTAAAAGCAATATTATCATATAAAATACTCGATCAAATGAAAAACCTCACATTTTCTCACGATTGCCGAACAGTACCACGGTGCCGATGTAACAGTCCAGAGTTTCACAGCTGGAATGACCAGGATGAACCAGTATGGTACGTACCAGTAGTATCAGAAAATGCATGAATCAGAGGAATGGCACACTAAAGAAGAAAGTTATATAACTCCCCAGCTACTTCCCGCCAATATTCAGGCAGGCTGTTACACTCGGTACGCCCGGGCGAGTTGGCCGTGTGGTTAGGGGTGCGCAGCTGTGAGCTTGTATCCAGGATATAGTGGATTCGAACCACACCGTCGGCAGCCTTGAAGATGGTATTCCGTGGTTTCCTATTTTCACACCAGGCAAATGTTGTCAAGTACCTTAGTTAAGGCTAAGGCCGCATCCTTTACACCCCCAGCTCATTCCTATACCATCGTCACCATGAGCCCTATCTGTGTCGGTGCAACCTAAATCAAATTTTAAAAAAATACTAGGTACGCAGCAGTAATGCTGCCTATGATAGATGAGTGTCAACAGAAGACACAAAGCACATCACAACAAACAATAGTCAATGTAATGTTATTGTTGATCAATGTTATGAGCTTTCTATATTGTAGGCCTTCACATTTAGTTTTCTTTCTACTCTGTAATATTAGGGCGTGTTATAAAATTATTTGTAGCGTAGACTGTAGTTCCTTATTCTTCGACTTGACATACCGATTTTCATTAAATTCTGTTTACCCATTTTCTCGTGACTCGGCGGTGACACGGACTTAGTAACATGAATCCAAATCATGAATATCTCTGTGATCTTAGCCGGTACGGTAACAATGTATAAGACTTAAATGATCGGAAATGTAATGATATATAATTTTAGTTACGTAGTATTTATCGATACGACCACTAATAACACCAATATTTCAGAATTAAATATTAGGCCTTCCCCTAAACTACCACTTCACTCAATGTGAATAAAATTATTTATGGCCTAGATTATAGCGACTTATTCCATGGCTTTGAATACAGATTTCCATTAAGATAGGGCCACTAATAACATAAATATTTGAGAATTAAATGTTAGGCCTTCCCCTAAACTACCATTTGTCTCAGCGGGAATACAAATATTTATAGTCTTGAGTATAGCGAATTATTTCCAAACTTTGCCTACCGATTTTCGTTAAGATACAACCAGAATTTTTTTTTTTTTTTTTTTTTGCTATTTGATTTACTTCGCACTGACACAGATAGGTCTTATGGCGACGATGGGATAGGAAAGGCCTAGGAGTTGGAAAGAAGCGGCCGTGGCCTTAATTATGGTACAGCCCCGGCATTTCTCTGGTGTGAAAATGGGAAACCACGGAAAACCATCTTCAAGGCTGCCGACAGTGGGACTCGAACCCACTATTTCCCGATTACTGGAGTTATATTTTAGGCCTCACCCTAAACTACCATTTTACTCAGTGTGAATACAATTATTTATGGCCTAGATTATATCGACGTATTACCCCAAATTCGCATACCGATTTTCATTAAGATACGACCAATAATAACATAAAGTTTAAGGCCTTCCCCTAAACTACCATTTCACTCAGCGTGAATGAAATGCTTTATGGCCTAGATTGTAGCGACTCATTCCCCGACTTTGCATATCGATTTTCATTAAATTTTCTTCAGCCGTTTTCTCGTGATTCGTGTACATACATACATACATACAGACAGATAGACAGACAGACAGATAGACAGACAGACAGACAGACAGACAGACATTACGGAAAATGAAGAAGTGCATTACCTTTTTAATGTGGACGCGACTGATACAGAAGTACCATCCTTTTTAAATTGTGAGAAATGTACAGACAAAACTCTTATTTTATATATGTATAGATTTCTTTCCCAGTCTGTGGGTTAAAGACGCTTCATCCATCAGATATACTGAACGTCTTCTTGCACAGTTTACCAGACGTCTTGTGGACGATCAGGAGATAAGTATGGCGTGTTGGTCTCCCACTTTAGATCACATGCACGAACGCTTTTGTGTTTACCTTTTGCCCTCTCGGTTTTACATGATTTTTTTTTTGCGTCGCACCGACACAGATAGGTCTTATGGCAACGATGGGACAGGGAAGGGCTAGGAGTGGGAAGCAAGCGGCCGTGGCCTTAATTAAGGTACAGCCCCTGCATTTGCCTGGTGTGAAAATGGGAAACCAAGGAAAACCATTTTAAGGGCTGCTGACAGTGGGGTTCGAACCTACTATCTCCCGAATACTGGATACTGGACGCACTTAAGCGACTACAGCTATCGAGCTCGGTAATGATGTTTTTTACTTTTGTGACGCGGTAGAAGAACAGTTATCACTATCCGTCGCGGAAAACATTTAAGTAATCACAAAAACTAAAGAAAAACACCATTTAATACAACAGGCCTATGTTGATGCGCTTCGTGCCACAGAATGGCCAAACACGACACGGGCTAGCGGTAACTCGGAAGTTACATCCGGAATGATTCTCTAAAGATTCTGAAACCTACTTCTTTGCACTTTCAAAGATTTCACTGTTGGCAACGGTTAAGCTATGTTTAGTTGAAGCTAGATGGCAGGACAATTGCGTATTGAGAAAATTCGTACCGATGGCAGCAAAAATAAAATTCGTTCAGACAGAAATCGAAACAATTGCGGGACAAATGACGTCCTCCGATGGATAATTACAAAATACCTTGTAATGCGGGACGGTTGGTCAGTCTACCCGTGCGCCTGAACACACCGCCTCATTGACTGTCGGACACATTCGAACACTCCAGACATGGATGGTAACCTTGTTCCACACGCTAGCAAAGTACTGCAATGTCCATAACGGCATGTCCGAGTCCAACCTTAATCCCAAATACGAACTCTCCTCGCATTCAAGCTCATAATTAAACCAGCCATAGCTCGTAAACGATCGACCGTAGGGCATATGTTCATAGGAAATTTATGTGTTGGTTTAGGGGTGTACATTCAATTCCCGATTACTTCCATATGTTTGAGAACACCCCGTGTTTGTCACTTTATTGTGGATAAGTTAGGGTTCTGGCCCTTTCTTACACTTAACCACTTCATGTATATAATTTTGTACTAATTTACAATGTAATTTTTACAACTTTACCACGTAACAATTTCAGAAAATAACATTTTAATATATTCTAACAGCATAAAAACTGAAATGACCTAATTAAAATACATTAAATCTTTACAACCTTAAGTATAAACTAACTAAAGTACCAGTAACAAACCTAACTAAAATAAGTAAAGTGCAACTAAAGTATAAAGTAATAATAATGTTATTTGCTTTACTCCCACTAACTACTGTTACGGAAAGTATAAAATGCAACACGTTACAATAAACAACCATATTCACTCTCATTCATGCATCCCATTCACACTCAAGAAAGACTGGAAGTGCTTGTAAGAAGACACTGGCAGAGGATTTTAAACTTTGTCTTAGATTTAGCTTCCCTGGTGTCATTGGGGTGTTCATTCCACCAGCTCGTGGCGGTGAACGTGAACGATCTGTTGTAGGTTGCAGTTCGATGTACAGAAATTTCAAGCGTAAGTGGACAAGTGCGTAAGTTCAAAGAAGAAAGTCCCAAGAATTCTGCTGCACGTCGAAGTTTGCAATCAGGAATACCAAATGTTCTGCATAAACGTTTGCGATTGTACACCTACATCTTAGACATCGAATTAAACCATATGACCGCGTAAAACGTTCAAGTATTGCGGTTTCTAGGTTAGAGGATATTGACGATGATAATATTTAAGCCAGATTCTGTTTGTAAATGAACCAAAATTTCATACCAACGGGTGTGTTGCATATCATAATTGTAGAAGTTTGGGATCAGAACAACCAAATGATGTACACGAGTACATTCGTGACACTCAGAAAATGAATGTTTGGTGTGGTCTATTGAGCGACCAAGTTATTTGGCTCCTTCTTTTCCGTTGAATAGAACAATTACAGGGGACATTTATCTGGATATTCTCGAGACGTTTATTTCCCCTCAGATACAACAAATAGAAGAAGAAACCGGTGTCCATGTTATTTTCATGTCAGGTGGGGCACCGTACATTTCAAGGCAAATGCAGACTACGCAAGGCACCGAATGCTCAGTTTGCGAATGGTAGGATTTGTAAAGTTGTCGCCTAGAAGTCGCGATCTCACTCCAATGGATTTCTTCTGGAGATACATTAGGAACATTGTTTTTGGTGAGAATATATGTGACTTAGTGCATCTCAGAGAAAGAATCACTGCTGCCATCACGACTGTCGCTCCAGATATGCTGCAGCATACGAGGCAAGAAACTGATTATCGATTCAGTGTCTCCCGTGTCACTAATGGGCCACACAGAGAAATGTATTAAGTTATGTAAAAACCTTCCAACTTACCTGTTCAGTTTAGGATCATAATCGCCTCAATGTGTTTATTCTACCTAAATCAATATTTTTATAAAATATGGGTATTCTTTTTTGATGACCCTGTATAATAACAGTCGTGGTTCAACTCGGAGAAAGCGTTGTAAAGTTTTCCCAAAACGTGAAGCTTCTGTGCAGTTTGTTTCATTTCGCACAGCATAATTCCCGAAGTATATCACGTCTGTTATTCTGTGCATGGAAACATAAATCCAAGTAATAATAATAATAACAATAATAATACCGGTAATGTTAAATATTTGTTAAATATCACTTTTAAGACACGCTAGTATACTGTATCGCGTGTGAAACAATTGCGGTAGGATTCGATCTCATAACCTGTGGGGAAAAGCAGACCTAAACAAAGTGCGTTATTCAGACGATCTGCCTTATAACCTCATAGTAAACAGCTTCATTTATGCCAAGTGTGTGTGTGTGTGTGTGTGTGTGTGTGTGTGTGTGTGTGTGTGTGTGTGTGTGTGTGTGTGTGTGTGTGTGTGTGTGTGTGTGTGTGTGTGTGTGTGTGTGTGTTTTGAGAACTTGTGTAATTGTTGGTATTCAATGGCGTGGGATGGGAAAGGATGGTGTATTACCTATCATCCTAGCATCAGCTCACACTTAGAATAGAATACTATGAGTGGCTGTGAGTAGGATTTTGACTGAACTCTCTGTTCATTCGCACTACATGAGACATGATTAACCCGTTAAACCAGTCCGAATTTGGCAACAAATCCAGAATTCGAACCCAGAACATCTGTCATACTGCGGTACATGTAAGTTATATCAATTGGTCTGCCCGAACTCACCGGACGATACATCTTCACATGAGACCGTAATCATGACTTTTGATTATACATCTGTGTAATGTCCTGAACCCTTCTACTAATTATTCCCTTCTGCTCCATGTTACAATGAATCAACCATTACTGGCCTGTCCCTGCAGTTACTGTGTCATATTGTTACCTATGGGGACACAATTTCCATACATAGGTCGGACATCAAAGAATAATAAGGTGTTTGGAAACATGTTCACGTCGATTCTTTGCGCTTAACACTTTGGCTTTAAATATGAATAGTAACAATAAGTAACGCCCATTCAACTGCGATTGTCTACGCCGCAGAAGAAGAATGCTCCTTAAAAGGGGTATTTTCGACGTACTGTACTGCTGATAGGATGCTCTCGTACTTAATTACTCTTAAATGTCAATCGTCTCTGCTAGAATATTAATAATAAATTGTCTGCTTCTCATGGTCTAGGCAGTGATTAACCATGCAGCCTGTTTCTGTTTCTTCGGGTTATATCTCCCGCTCTGCTATGAATAAGACTAGTTCGAGAGAAAGTCAAAGAATTCATCCTACCATAGGCAGGACCATCGAGAAGAGATGATTTCAAATTACATCTCATATACCCTGGAATCCCTGGTTTACGATTTCGGTTCCAAGCATATACCGGGATATACCGGGTGGTACAGCTGCCCCTATTCACGCAGTTTTATGCAACCCGCAGATTATAGTCGAACCTAAAAATATTGATCTTGACTACTCACTGCGATGTCTGCTCTTACAACGCTTTCCATAATTCGTTTATTCGTGTCAAGCAAATCAGCATTAATGATAAAATACCGATTGATGGTAAAGAATCGTGAAAATTATGTGTCGCAGAAACGTCCTGTACAGAGAATATTATTGGTGAATGACTAGAAGTAGCAGCAACACAACAGCGCTAAACAGCAACCCGTGTTAGCTGAGCTTGCTAAAAGTTAGAGGAGAGTACCGGTGTTCGTTAGTAGGCGGTTCGAGTCCTGTGCACGACGAATATTTTTATTGCGTTGTTGATGTTAGTGAGAGTCGTGTTGTTGACGACAAATCTAAATCATGATCAGTTCTCATATTGCAGGTACTCAGCTATGTTTGTTTTTTAAGGAGCTCTTAAAAGAGCTATTTGCAATAAAGTGAGATTGTACCGACAGCGGTGCGATGGGCTTATGCATGGCCATTCGATTAATGAAGCAAATGTTCAAAATGACCACCTGCTTCGTTAATGCACATCTGAGCACGGTGGAGGAGAGACATTCTTGCTTGCTGCAACATATGTGGTGGAATCTGCCTGCAGGCTTCCGTGATAAGCCGCCGTAAATGATTCGGGCTCTCAGGCTCCTGCTCATAGACTCTTTCCTTTAAATAACCCCAGAGGAAAAAGTCGAGTGGAGTAAGGTCAGGTGATCTAGCCGGCCATGTGACCGGACCCCCTCGTCCAATCCATCGTCCAGGATATGTCCTATGCAAGTGGTTCCGTACTGCCAACGACCAGTGTGGGGGGGGCTCCATCCTGCTGGAACCACATCCGTAACCGTGTCATAAGGGGCACATCCTCCAATAAGAGTGGGAGGTACTCACGAAGAAACTCTAGATAGCGTCGTCCCGTGAGGTTTCCTTCGAAGAAATATGGTCCAATTATCTTGTCACCTAGTATCCCGCACCACACGTTGACGCCCCATTGTACCTGAAATCGAGCTCCCCTGATCCAGTGAGGATTTTCAACGCTCCAGTAATGGAAGTTGTGACGATTAACAGTTCCGTTGTTGTGAAGTCTGGATTCATCACTAAAGAGAATGTCCATTAAGAAATTCGCATCAGCTTCAACTCTTTGTAATATCCATTGCGAAAATTCTATCCGTTTTCGAAAGTCATCTCCGTGAAGTTCCTGGTGCAGCTGTTGATGGAAAGGGTGGAATTTATGGCGGTGCAATATTCGCAGTCCAGATACATGACTGATGTTCAGTTCATTTCCTATGGCCCGCGAGCTTGTGTGCGGGTTGTATGCAATTGCATTTTGAACAGCTTCGTCGTTATTTCCAGACGTCACTGGAGCATCCCGAACGGGGGGTAATGTATGAAATGACCCCGTTGCTCGCAACCATCTTTCAACACGTCGAAATATATCTGCAGTTGGCAGCCTTCGTCCAGGAAATCGTTCTTGATACAAGCGTCTGGCTTCCCGTGTATTTTGCCTTGTTTCTCCATAAAGTAGTACCATATTCACACAATCATCCCGTGAATACATAATGTTTGCTTTCGTGCTAACCGTACAGTACGTGCTCACACGTTGCTGCTAGGATTACGATATGCTGTTTCATGTGCCCTACGTATGAAGTGTAGACCGCTGTTAGTTGGTCTTCGAGTCGAACGTGCGCAGTTGCTTGGTTGAATGGGTGGGTCAGAATGTTGACAACACGTGCACTACGCTTCATTCCCTGTAGTCGTTTGCCATATGGAAGTCGCATGTTATTATTCCTTTCGTATGTATGCTTTCTTTGTAAAGGTGGCAAATTACTTTTGAGACTTAAGAACGTTAAATATTTATTACGAATGGCCTTACAAGTATAATATAAAAATAAAATTGAAAACCTCGTAACTAGATTCGAACTCTAAATGCCTGCTAACATATCGTATGCTCGCTGCGATTGGTGCCATGTAGCCACTTTAGGCGACAAAGAATTGGTCTCGTAGCTCTGTACTAATGGAATTACCTAGGCTATCGCTTCGATACTGATCGTTGATGTTAAAATTTCTGAACTCGAATGTGTAAACACCACAGTGAACTAAAGAATCGCGTCTCTCTTACGCCCAGATAGTTGCAACCATTTTCTACGCGTTACTTGGTTGAATGAGTCCAGCGTTATGTTTCAGGTGGTATTCACAATCGGTGCGTATGTGGCGATATTTATGATACCTGTTTATTATAACTTCCGTAGAAGAATATCGGAGACTTCAGAAAGGTCTTCGTAAACGATGCCTAGGCGAATACGAAATGACATTAAAAAATGCATGACTCATGAATGTTTGGAATCCTTCCTGCTTCAAGTAACCTATCGAGGTACGTCTTCCATACGTAATTCCGCGCAGCTATTTGCAACGTACAAGCGCCATCCTTGTAACTCTGTATTCACGAGGAGAGCGGAAGTTCCCGCTTCCACAAGTTACTGATGAGTTACAGCCTTATGGTCCCGTTTTATGCCTTTTTTGATCGCTCTAACGGTAGTAATTACATGGCGTAAGCTATCACATCTGCTGTACAGCATTTGCGTGCCACGGATTATAAACTACAGTGCAAAACACGTTTCCATCAATTTCGATGTGATGAGACTGTACAAAATGGTGGTGCATTGACATGTCTGTAATTGGTCTTACCCTATCACGTTTTCTATGATACCACGACCGCCCTTTCTATCAAAAGAAAATGGCCTCTTGGACCAATCAGGTGCGCAATTCTCTACCGACAGCTATAGGCGTGTTTATGGTTTGTACAGTATAGTAACATTTCGTAAAAATTAGTAGAGTATTGGACACCGCTCTACATAAAATGGTACAGTGTTTTTGAGATGGACCTCACTTACTGCCTCTTGTACCATTTTTCCATTGTGCGGAGAAGTCTACATCGGGTTAACTGCACATAACATTGCTGTAAGGTGTTGCGCAAGATGGGACTAACAGGCATTTATGTCCTAGCTGGTTGCATATATTCGGGAAAAAAATAGGGGCAGCTGTACCACCCGTTATACCATGAGATATTCCATGATCACAACCTCCCTAATCACGATTCCCATTATGTTCACGTGCATCAGTGCGAACTTCTCAGTGACTCAGGTTACCGCATAAGCCTTGAGCAGACTAAGTAGACCACAGAGGTTCTGTCATGTCATCGTTTTATTTCTCTTATCAAGATAGCGGGTTCGTCCTGGCCGAGGTCGGTGATATTACTTGAAGGTGTTAAAATGTGTCAAATATTTATGATTGGATTCTGGCCCGTTAAATAATTATTTCCGACGCTCCGGAATCTCATACAATTTATAACTATAGAAAGGACATCAGACAAGTATTATTATTATTATTATCATTATTATTCTTTTGCTAGTTGGTTTACGTCCAACCGACACAGATAGGTCTTATAGCGACGATGGGATAGGAAAGGCCTAGGAGTGGGAAGGAAGCGGCCGTGGCCTTAATTAACGTACAGCTCCAGCATTTGCCTGGTGTGAAAATGGGAAACCACGGAAAACCATCTTCAGGACTGCCGACAGTGGGATTCGAACCCACTATCTCGCGGATGCAAGCTCACAGCCGCGCGCCCTAACCGCACGTACAACTCGCCCGGTATTATTATTCTTATTATTATTATTATTATTATTATTATTATTATTATCATTATCATTGTGCGTGAATGGTCCCTTTCGGAACACACGAAGCTTTATTTATGATTTCGTTTGCGGAGGATCCAGGATGCTTTCATCTGTTGACTATAGATCCTTTTCCTTTCTTCCGTCCACTTGGTACCTGCTCTTTTTGGTACTTCATTCTCTGGAGTAACTTCCCAATTGTCAATTTTCTTTCTATATATATTTCGATTCAAAATGTCTTCATAGGGAATTTGTGCGTTCTTCATGTCCGCTTTTGTTTGTTGTATCCAAGGAAAATTCTTCAGTTTGTCAACTCTTTCAAGAACTTGGTGGGTTAGTCTAGTTTCTGGAAGCCTCTTAACATGTCCATAAAATTTTAGCCTTTTTTTTCCTGAGGTCTGCCGCAATATTAGATAATTTTTTTGTGGATTTCCGGGTTTGGAGGCGGTACCCTTCTCCCGTGTGTCTTGGTCCTAAAATTTTCCTCATGATTTTTCGCTCTTCTTTTAGGATATTTTCCATTTCGCCCTTCCAAGAAGCGTTAAGAGTTTCCCCTGCATATAAAGCTTCCGGGTTGATTACAGTATTGTAATGTTTAATCTTAACGTGGAGAGACATACATTTTTTGTTGTAGATTTCTCTTGTTCTCCCATAAGCTCTTCTGAGTTTTTGGACACGGTTGTTTTGGGCTATTTTCTCTTGTCCGGTTGGTTCGAGGATTTCGCCCAGGTATTTGAAGTGAGGGACTCTGTTGATTTGTCCGTATTTTGTATTGAGACTATGGATGTCTAGTTTTGCACAGAAAAATTCAGTTTTCTGGAAAGAGATAAGAAGTCCGACCTTTCTGGCACATTCTTGGAGAATTTCAACTTGCTTTATTGCTGTGACTTCATCGCTGGACAAAAGGGCCAGGTCATCCGCGAAGGCTAAGCATGGAATTTCAAGCTTGTATTTTCGTGTCCCGATGTTTACTGGGTTCCGGCTATTTTGTGCTTTCAGTTCGTTTTCCCATTCCCTCATCACCTTATCTAGTACGAGGTTGAAGAGGAGGGGTGATAGTCCATCTCCTTGCCGGACACCAGTTTTTATCAGGAATTCGTCTGAGATTTCTCCCATGAATTTCACTCTTGACTTCGTGTCAGTGAGGGTCTGTTTGGTCAAGTTTAGCGTTTTGGAGTCTAGTCCCTGTTCTTTCAGGGTGCTGAACAGAGATTGACGATCAACTGAATCATAAGCCTTCTTGGAATCTACGAAGGTACAGATGATTGGAAGGTTTCTGAGGGCCGTGAATTTTAGAGCGGTTTTGAGGTTGAAGATCTGTTCAGTGCATGATCTGTGAGGGCGGAACCCAGCTTGATATTTTATGCTCTAGTTGTTCTTGTATTCTTTTCAACAGGCATGCAGAGAAAATTTTGTAGCCGACTTCAAGGAGGGAGATTCCCCTATAGTTGTTCACATCAGTTTTGTCTCCTTTTTTGTGAAGTGGGTGAATCAAGGCACATTTCCAGTCTTCTGGGAGTTTTTCATTTTTCCAGATTTTCTGTATGATTTCTGTAGGTTCCTTGAGTAAATTTGGACCAAGATTCTTAAGGAATTCTGCAACAATCTCGTCTCTTCCTGAGGTTCTGTTGTTCTTTAGTCGTTTAATGTGGCTCTGAATTTCTTCCTTGTTTGGTGGAGGTGATTCCGGGTGAGTGAAATTGGATGCTTCTTCAAGAAATCTTTCAGTGGATTCGGGGCAGTTAAGAAGTTCTCAGAAGTACCGTGCAAGTTCTTGGCAGTTTTCTTTATTAGTAAGCGCCAATTTTCCGTCTTGTTTCCTAAAACGTATGTTCTGTGGAATGTATCCTCGGATTTTTTCTGTGAATGTTCTGTAGAAATCCCTTGTGTTGTGGTTTCTAAAGTTTTCTTCAATTGACTCCAGTTGTTCTTTCAGGTGCTTTCTTTTCTCTTGCCTGATGGTTTGGGATACTTGTTTTCTGGTCTCATAAAATTGTCGTTGAGTTTTCTGGGATTTTCTACTGTTGTATTTCTGAAACGCAGATTTTCTTATCTCTAGGGCTTGGTTGCATGTTGAGTTCCACCAGGCGTGTTTTGCATTCCTTGTTAAGGGTACCATTTTTCGTGCCTTCTGTATGATTTTGGTGTGGAATTCTTCCCATGTTTTCGCTGGTTGATTTTCCCATGCTTCTTTTAGATCCGTAACAGGAATCTGTTTCATATTGTCCCCTTCAAAAGTGGTAATAATTTATTAGAAAGGAAATGATTTATTTCATCAGCGTGTTGGGACACTATTTTAATCCACAAGAGGGTGAGATTCCGTATTTCGTGCCAGTACGAGCTAGTCACTTCGCGAACCGGTTTTCCCGACCTACAGAGAGCACGAGGGAGCAGGCTGGAATTCCTGTTATGTGGCCTTCAGACACATGTGTGCGTACCACGTGACACGGCGAGCAGGCAGATCTCAATCGATCAATAAATGGAAAGTCAAGTGACGTAAAACTGGAGCAGCCAATAAAAGTGACGACCTTCACTGGAATTCAACAAATCCACCAATTAGATGTAATTAAGAGACACACCTATGTCTTACGACAGGAAATTAATGGTAATTCCAGAGGAAAATTTGGTAGAGGGTTTTATACTTCTGAACGCTAAATTTGAGCATTACTCTGACGGCAGCAACCGAAGAGACTGGACGTCGTTTGCTTCATCGGAAGACTTTACATTGGAGAAGGCATCGAGGACTATATAAACAGCAATTCAGACACTCGAAAAATTTCACTACGATTAATTTAGGGTTATCCTAAGATAAGTGTCTTCAGTCAAACTATAAAGCATCGAGAGTGAGTCCTGGGCTATTTCTAAGACTTTTTGTTAGTTTCAGCTTTCTACAAGAACTTGAAAGAAGAAAGGTCCTGAGTTCGAGTTTACTGCAAGATGGATATCCAGTTCTGCGAAGAATACTGCAAGTTCCTGTACATCGTCAACGCCTCCATGAGTCACTAAACATGTAAGGCATCGGACATGGGCGAGACTTCGTTCGATGGAAGGTGATGTGACCACGTGCTAGGTCATCAGCCGCAATCCAGTTCACACCAGTCACATGAGTATTCTTTAAGAATTCAATTGCTTTCTATCTTTGTAAATAACTGTAAACGTAGCCTTACTTATTCCTTTGGATTTCTATTAGTTTTGCAGTAGTTTGATTTTTCATTCTTCTTTCTTTGGTGAGAGGTAGTTAGAACCCTTGGAATGAGTGTGTGTTTGCTCTATTAGTTAGAAATGAATGTGAATCATCGAGAGAGACCTTAACTGTCCTAAGAATTTAGAAGACAGGTGAGATAAAAATTAAATGAACCCCGCGTTAATTTTGATTAGTTTTGAAATAATTCAAAAGTTATTTAAACAAATTAGGACAGTGTTCTAGTGTTTTTCTTCGTGTAGAATTTCATTCTACGATTGTACGACATGTTTATGGGTTCGAATTTATTTAGAGTCATCCGAATAACTTCACACGACAACTTTGTGAATGAGATTACGCACGGTCAGGAACATAATAATAATAATAATGAGTAAAAATAATTAAAGCTAATTACGGGCTGAAATGATTTAATAAGGTCATGAGTTTAATGTTAGTTATTTTTGGAAAGTATTATCGTGTGCTCACTTTATGTAAAGTAAGCCTTCTTCTTCTTCTTCTTCTTCTTCATGTGCCATGTCCTCGCAGAACGTTGGCGATCAGTAGCATGATCTGTTGTTTGTTCATAGCTGTTCTGAACAGAGTAAGCTTTGTCACCCCAAACCACTGGCTCAAGTTGCCGAGCCATGATGTCCTACTTCTCCCCGGACCACGTTTTCCATTAATTTTCCCTTGGAGTATTACTTGCAGAAGGTGGTATTTAGAGTTCCGCATCATATGACCAAAGTATTCTAGTTTCCTTCTCTTGATGGTAGTGAGAATTTCTGGTTCTTTGTTCATACGGTGCAAAACGTCTATATTGGTCATTTTAGCTGTCCAAGGTATCTTAAGCATCCTTCGGTACGTCCACATTTCAAATGCTTGCAATCTTTTGCACATGGTCTCAGTTAGTGTCCATGCCTCAACGCCGTACAACAGAATGCTGAAAACGTAGCACCGGAGTAGTCGTGTCCGTAGTGAAATGGAAAGGTCACGGCTTGTCAAAAGTTTCCTAAGTCTCTGAAAAGAAGTTCTGGCCTGCTCAATTCTGCATCGGAGTATCGACGAATTATAGGTATATTTCTGCGCTATGAATTTGAGTATGACTTGCAGATGGGCATTATATTTTGAGTAATAATTTATGCACCCATTAGAGTCAATTTTGGGAAGAGATGTGTCACTGGACATGATTTCTTCGAGCTTCAGTGCAGAATAATTGAGAGCCACGACATTATGATGAATAAAAATAAATGCCGCAACTCATGTACCGTTAGCGCGTATTCTATTATTTTGACCTGTGTTACAGTTATTCTATTCGCTAAATTAGGATGATTTCTGTTTAAAATACTCCTTGAACATCGTTGTATAGTTAATTTCTTTGTATAAGTGATAACCTTAATTCTATCACATTCTGAATTGATACCTGGGATGTGTGTGATAGTGTCATCTAGAGAATGATTTCCCTAATTCGCAGTAAAATCCTAAAATTAATAATAATGGGTTAGTATTCGTGTAAATAATGTTATAATAACGCCGTGTACCCCTGTATGAATGTGTGATGTGAGATTTGATCCTAATCTGTGTTTTTTGAATATTTCATGTACGATTTTGTGAAGGTAATTTTCATTATGTGCGTCAAAGTTTTGACCGACTTGTATTATTTCGCGTGTCCGTGATTGGATCAATTTTGAATCTTTAGAAGATTTTATCGTAATTTAAGGTTGATTAGGGCCTAATTTACTAACTCAAAGTGAATAAGAGAAGGCAACGTCCGTGGACTGATGTCACGAGATTTAATTGTTAGATATTGTACAGTCACTTTCTGCATAAAATTGAGCAAAAGTTAGAATGATATAAGTTCAAGTAAAAGTTATTAGAAGAAGTTTATTCAATCAATAATTATATAAACGAAGTAATTGTTGAAAGGAAAGTCTAGGGAATACTTGCTAATCATAAATTAATGAATTAAATAATTTCCAATAATTTAAATAAGGAGGAGAAAATAGTTATTTTCTTGGAAAATAATTGAAACCCAGGAGGGAAGATTTTAATTTTAATAATTGGATTATCATCATAAGAGAAGGATATTAGATATTATTTTGTTTTCCAATCAATTTTTCAGTAAGTTAATGGTTTCTATATTTATTATTGCAGAAAAGAACAATCATTGAAAATTTATTTGAGCGAGATCCCTCACGAATGAAAGCACGAGGAGAAGATGTTATTCAAGAATTCAACCCAGATTTTGTTAATTTACTTGTTTTCTTTAAAAGAGTGTTAGTTTAATAAATGTGTAAACCTATTTTAGTCTCCTTTCATTTGTCGCTAGTCCTTCATCTATCCCTGCCTTTAAAAATTTCTGCACAGCCGATAGCGAACGGTCCACCATTGAGACCCTCGCTCTCCGGCGAGCTGAGCCCGGCATAAAGGGGGCAATATCAAATTTCTGGTGTTGGATTTTCTTGGGGTGGTATTTTCTTGGAGTAAATTTTACTTTAACTCTTGTGAGATAGTGATCAGAGTCGATGTTTGCTCCTCTTCTCACTTGTACATCATGTACCTCTTTCTGTAGCTGATACGAGATAGCTACGTAATCAACCTGAAATTCTCCAATGGATTCAATGGGGGACCTCCAGGTTTTTTGTTTCATGGGATGCTTCCTGAGGGATGTGGACATGATTTTAAGGTTGCACTGTTGACATAGTTCAATGAGCCTTGAGCCGTTTTTGTTCGTAAATTTGTGCGCCGGGTAGAGTCCGACAGTTTTCCTGTGTTCCTTTTCTCGGCCGATTTGTGCATTGAAATCGCCTAAGAAGATTTTGACGTCATCCTTTGGAATTTTTGACATCACTTTTTCAAGTCTGTTCCAAAATTTGTTCACGTTTTGGGGATTCTTCTTGTTGTCTATATTTGTAGGGGCGTGTGCATTTATTAATGTACATTTTTTATTGGCACACTGAATCCTCATGGTCATTAGGCGATTGCTGATTGAATTAACTTTTTGGATCGAGTTCAGTATACTTTTATGTATTACGAAGCTCATGCCAAATAAAGGGGTCCTATTTAGAATCTTTTGGTCTGTTTTGCTTTTGAATATACGGTAATTTCCATAATCCAAGGTGTCATCATCACTAAATCGAGTTTCCTGCAGGGCAAGGATAAGAATTTTTTGCCGATCAAGTTCTGTGACTAAATTTAGTAATTTTCCTGGTTGTATCAGTGTTGATATTGAAAGTACCAATGTACGTGGGGGTTTTGTGGGATAGTTTACCAGAGAGCTCCGACTCTCTCCCATGTTTCCGTGGTTGTCCAGGCTCCCCAGAATCCGAAAGCCTGGTTGCCGTCTCAATGCGACGGGTGGATTGGATACCACCTGGGGTAATGTTGTTAGTACGCTCACGAATCATGTTTGGCTTGTAATAGGAAATCCAGCAGTGCTGGGTGCTTAGAACCAGGGATTGTTAGTTCCTGGAGCTTGGTATTGCCGCCGCACCTACAAGGTGACATACACGGAGCAGGAAGCCGGTGGATACCACTCAGACGCACCTGGATTTTAAACAGGCTTTTTATTACTATCCCAAAAAGCAAGGGTGCCTCATCCGCCAGTTCCGCCGTACCAATGATCTTCATCTCCGCCTTCACTGCCGTTGAGGTCTCCACTCGTAACCCTGAGCTGGGACCCTTACCAGATGATACACACCGGGTCATTGTGCTCTGGGACTCACATAGGCAGGGGCGCCACTCCCTGGGCAGGGCTGCCTCCGAAGAGGGTCCCTACCTGCTACCCTTATTATTATTATTATTATTATTATTATTATTATTATTATTATTATTATTATTATTATTATTCACCACAATATTCAATCTCCATAACCGAGAACAACTACACAACACATCTAGTTTCCGAGAATCGAAGATATTACAGCAGCAGCGAGAGCAACAACAACAACAACATCAGCCATTGTACTATGAAAATAGAGGTCACTATGACACATGAATTAGATCTCGAACCAATTCCATCTGACATATCGGAGAGAAATCTGAGCTTTGGTCTCAGTACGAGTATGGGCATTACAGAAAAAATGTTACATATAATAATTTACAAGCTCTTCACAATATTAACAATTTACTTAAGAAGGTACAGTATTTGCTAGTCTGCGCCACTAAACGACACTCTTATTTTGCTGAGTTCATCAAAATGAGTTAAGAAACAAAAGCATTCAGCTAATGTGAACTGCTAGCTTGATGAGTGCCCACTACAGAGAAACTTACGTGGAGATGGATATGGCTGATTAAGTTCACAGACGTTGCATCTAAAAATAGACTTCACAATTTATTCATTTTATGAATAAAAGATTTTTCGTCTGACCGGTGGTTCAGTCTACTGGTTTGTGTATTTAGCTACTTTCCAGTTGGTATATCGTTCAATCCTTGGTTAATCCTAATTATTAATTATTCCTTGATGTGAAGGTAGGAACGTGAGTAATCCATCCTCAGCGTATCTAGTAAGGTATCTGAGATAAGGAGTTACGATCGAAGTTTCAATAACCACATACGAAAACATAGGGCATATCATTAAGCGATCTGCCAGCCTGTACTGTAGTTAGTAAGCCCAGGCTCCTTGAAGAGCTGCTTAATTTTTTTTTTTTTTTTTTTTTTTGCTTTACGTCGCACCGACACAGATAGGTCTTATGGCGACGATGGGACAGGGAAGGGCTAGGAGTGGGAAGGAAGCGGCCATGGCCTTATTTAAGGTACAGCCCCAGCATTTGCCTGGTGTGAAAATGGGAAACCACGGAAAATCATTTTCAGGGCTGCCGACAGTGGGGTTCGAACCTACTATCTCCCGAATACTGGATACTGGCCGCGCTTAAGCGACTGCAGCTATCGAGCTCGGTCTGCTTAATTTTAATATTCTTAAAAAGAAGCAAGCTCATCTCAATACAAGCAATGGATGCCCTGGGAGGGGTGGGAGGTAAAGGCTTCCACTATCCATAGCCTAGGCACGTTGTGGGGTGGAGTGGTTAGCTTTACGTCCTTTGCCTTCAGGAATTAACCTGGTACTCATTTTTGGTGTAGGCTAAGTGCACCTCAAGAATTGGAAATCTCGTTTCCTATTTTTTTTTACTTTCTGACGGTAAATCGAACCCACGTTCTTTGTTATATTATTAGGGGGAGGTAATCTCGTCGAAAATAACTTAATGAAAGGTGATATTTTTGTCCATAGTAATACTTCTTCAGAGGGTGATAAAATAACACCGCTTAATATCCAGTAAAACCCAATCATTGATTTCAGTTCACCTCGCAAAATCATATTACGGCCTTTTCGCCAAATGATATAAACTGAATCGGCACAGATTTCTCATTTAGGAATATTGATGCTTTTGAGCAGTAGAGAATTGGAACTTGTTGTGTATGACATAATCTATTGACAGATGATTTACTAACTCATATAGTTACGACGACCAGTTCATTTCCCCATGACTGTAATGTATGTATGTACAGTGCATGCAGTATTAATGGCCTGGGATATGCGGCAGAAGCTCAAGCTTTCATACCATGCGCACTAGAGTACACAGGTATTCTGACATTCATATATTCCATAAATGATGACGTAAGTCATGCATGTGATATAGAGTGAATATAATCATGTCGCGTAACTTATTTGCGTGCACCACACATTCAAATACTGAACCTACTATATGGGGAAACGTATCGAATGGTGCGAGAGGTATTTATTAAATGATGATAGATTGCGAATTTTTCATTCTAAACATAGAATATTTTGTCATGAGTTACTGTATATTGGCATATGCATTCAGTAAAATGTCAAAACTAAGTAACCACTAACCCCATGGCACTGTAGCCCTAAAGGTCCTTGGCCTGCCGAGCGACCGTTGCTCAGCCCGAAGGCCTACAAATTACGAGGTGCCATGTGGTCAGCTCGAGGAATCCTCTCGGCCGTTATTCTTGGTTTCTAGACCGGTAAAATGTCAAAACACGAAAGAATATTTAATGGAGCAGTTATTATCGCCTTGTGATGAGGTTAATGTAGCAATGTAAGGGCCTTTTCAGAAAAATAACCAGAAAATAAAGGAAATTTCTCCAAGATCACCTGCTTAACATGTAAGGAACACTTATAAATACATTTAGTTCCGGTCGACCTTAAAGATACCCTGAAGAATGAGAGAAATTCATCTGAAGGAAATGCGTTGCTGATCCCCCAAGACTACGCGGGCATTTGCTGGCTCGCAAACCACGAGTGGTTCTTGATCTTCGCGCAAACTACAAGAGATGGCACTGCGGGAGGTCAGTGTTTATTCGTCCATTACTCTTTCATATCGTAATGAAAATCCACAGCCTGCTTCCAGTCATTCGACCGAGCCTGGAATGGAATGAAGCCCCCATCTAGTGGCGAGGTTAGGAATTGTGCCGGCTGCCGAAGCCTATCGCAGTCGCCTGGGGAAACGATTAATGACTGACAGATGAAATGAGCTGGAATGAAAGATTTGAATTGAATTGAATTTGAATTTATTAGTCGTGATTTACATGCCACTGAGGCTGAAAAGCTCCTTTATGTAGCGTCTTCTTATAATACAGTACAAGTTTATGAACACACTAACTATATTTTTATAATATTGAAATATTAAACTAAACATGAAACTTAAAAAAAGGAAAATACAGATACCAAATCCAGTAAGATTAAAACATACATTATATAATAAGTAAGAAAGTAAATCATTAAACCAATTTGTTATATTAGAGGGAAAACAGGAGTACCCGGAGAAAAACCTGTCCCGCCTCCGCTTTGTCCAGCATAAATCTCACGTCGAGTGACCGGGATTTGAACCACGGAACCCAGCGGTGAGACGCAGACGCGCTGCCGCCTGAGCCACGGAGGCACCTCTTTTATATCGTGCAAATGAAAAAATAATAAAATAAAAATTCCTTAAAAGTGACTTCATGTAAATTTTTCTTTTTATTGCGCCAGTCTATAGTACAGCTCATGCAAACCGTAATCAGTATTTGTCTAAGGATCAGCACCTACCGCTACATTTCGAATTGCATGTGCTGGCTTTGCGGGTTGCTCGTCTAGTGTTTCAGGGTGAAAATTGGTATTTGGATCTCCTTTAAAAACAAAGAAAAAAGCGTTTATGGGGGAAATCATCTTGGGGGCGTGGGTGAAAAGGAGTTGAATTCCTTCTATAAGGACACATATCGCAAAAACTGAAGATGTTAGAGTCGTGATAATTGGTATTTAGAAGATCCTTTACTATTAAAGAAACAAGTACCATTTTTAACGGGAGTGTGAAAGGAAGTGAAGAAGAAAGTGAATTATTTTTATGGGGATACTTAAATCTCAGAACAGAAGGTAGCAGACGTGAAAATTGGTATTTGGAATCTCCTTAAAACATAAGGAAACACGCCTACTTTTTTGGTGGGAGGGCGGTAAATCAACTTAACGGCGCTGGGGTGAAAAAGGAGTTGAGACCAATTGTTCATAATGTACTTATTCTGTTCATAAAATAATCATTTTTAATCTTATCTGGGTTCTTTTTCAAGAACAATATTTTCCTTTGGAGAACATAAAAATAGACTACAGTAGATTATCCTGGTATATAAATAAAAATTTAAACACATTTGAAATAAACGATAGGAATGAGCTTCACCGTGCAATTGTTCACCTCTATAATAAGGCACGGAATGCACGGAAGTATATCATTCGTGTCGCCAGAAATCTCGCTCACTTGCCTACGCGCGACGATGGTGCTGGTCACTTTGTCAGCAATGACAATGGCAGCAGATGTAATTTACCGCCAAGTAGCGGTCTTGCATCTTGCTGTGGGTTCAAGACCATCAATAATAATAATAATAATAATAATAATAATAATAATAATAATAATAATAATAATAATAATAATAATAACAATGTTCTGGACCGTCGTCAAAACATGCGGACCGCGCTGGAAACGGGTACTGGCCAGGTAATGACTACGATTGTAGTCCGGCCGCGGGTTCAGTACCACCAAGGCACCTAAGACGACACCACGCCGGATCTCCTCAAGGATTTGATCCACATTATAAATGCTTATAGGAAAAGATGGCAAAGATTTAGGGGCCCAGCTGACCAGGTGGAATACCTGGACCTAGCCCGGGAAGTACGAAATCGATTGCTGGAAAGAAGGATTGAAAAATGGGAGGAACTTTACCATAATCTATCAAAAAACGGGTCTGATCACAATTTTGGCGGATTCTCTCAGAAAACGAGTTAGATCGCGAATTTCGGCGGGTTATATATCAAATGTTACGCATTCAATTATAAATTTCATTATAATACCGTAGCGAAGCACGGGTATCTTGCTATTAATAGATATTAGGAAACATACAACTGGAAAAACAGTTTTACCTTTTTAACATGTTTCTTCTGTTTCTTCCCCTTACGTCTTCAAGCACTCTTTTAAATTTTTACAAATGTAAGAACAACACAAAAATAAAGAAAATTACCGAGGAATGTTGAAAGTGAGATGGATTGGTATTGAATTAAGTCTGTGAGACGAAAACGATTTGGCGAAGTTTGACAAGAGAAAGACATCCAAGACTTGTTCAGTTGATTACCCAGGAAAGTATCGGGAGGTAGAAATTGTAGGGGAAGGCCAAACATTAGTGTGGACGTAGGATAGAATTGTCAAGTAGAGAAGAGAAGGTAATTACAAGAAAAGGGCATGGAGAGCCACACTAAACCACTCCATGAAGCGACAAATCAACATAAACAACAATGTACTTAATGTTAAGAAAGGAATGATATTAATAACTTCTCTTCTGACGAAATAAGATGATTTCATCCCCTTCTGGATATATAATGTCCTTCATAATTATTCAAATACTATATGTTCAAGGGAATGGAGGAAGTTCTTTCTGAAAACCGCAAACCGAGGTATGGGAGGCGCGAGATGTTTGTTGCCGGCTGCTCAAGCCTGCATGTTTAATGCGAAATCTCTGCGCTGGCTGTTGATAAGACTCCACAGCCCTGCCATCACTACCACGATACAAACTTCTGGAAACATAATTAGCCCCCACTTGCGAATGGCCCAATAACTTAGCCTTTGTAACAAGGCATAATTAAGTGCAGACTATCTAGTCTATATTCTTCTTAATTACAAGGAAATCCCTGGCTTCTAAAACTTATCTTTTAAAAGTTGTGCACATTGCACTGACTATTAGCATACCAACGATAAAGCTTTCGTCTTTTAAGTACACCAAGTCTAAAACTGTAATTTTAAGAGGATATTTTTAATCTGAAAGACCTAACATACACTTCTTTAATATATTTAAGTACCTTACCACATAAAAGGGTCACACAAGTAATGGTCTCAGAAAATCCTACTGGTTTAACGTCGCACTAACACATCGAATATTTTCTGCGACGGAATGATAGGAAAGGGCTAGGATAGGGAAGGTAGTGGCCATGGCATTAATTAAGACACAGCCCAAGCATTTGTCTTGTGTGAATATGGAAAACCACGGAAAACCATCTTCAGAGCTTCCTACGGTGGGATTCGAACCCACTATCTCCCGAATGCAAGTTCACAAATGCGCGCCAATAACCGCATGGCCAGCCCACTCGGTCGTTAAAGATGAGTTGGCACAACGTTTTCCATGTACAGATTTCAGGTATAAATATTTTTCTAGAGATTTTGGAAGTTTGTGGAAAATATAATTATCGTCAATATCCCCATTATCCCCGTACGAGGGTACGGTAAAAGTTCAAAATATAAGTGATCGAAAATTATGTTTTTGCACAAATTTTATCATATACAGTTTTTTTGATACAGATAATATTCACGGAGAAGTATGATATTTAAAGTTCTTTTCGTCTTAATATTGCTATGTCACTGTATGCTAATGAAAAACCATGAAATATAACCTAGTACATAATCCGGCTATCCCTGCACTTATATACCGAGTTTCGAGATATTCTGAAGAATACAGGCTGTAGATGAGTAAAGCTACAGGCCAATCCTTGGCTGAGTGGTCAGCGCACTGGTTGTCGGCTCAAGGGGCTCGAGTTCGATTCCCGACCGATTCGGGGATTTTAACCGTTGAAATTTTTGTTCATCTTAATACACATCCTCATTTACATGACACTACAAACCACCTTAAAAACACTAGGCTAAATTCACTGAATATATTCACCCCAGGAAACTGGCAAAATGCCAGGAGAAGAAGAAGATGAGCAAAGCTAATAAGTAGGGCCCGGATTATTTAAAAATGCATAACTTATGCAAATGCATATTTTGAACGTTAGTGCATATTTTGAACGATAGTGCATATTTTGAACGTTAATGCATATATAGATATATTTTTCTCTTATGTGTGATCGATTATCTAAGATTTCTATTAACTTGCCCTTCGTCTATTGCAGTGATTTTACGAAATTAAAATCTAAAAATATCTACAGATAAGAGTTGTATGTCTTTTTTAATTAAACAGTGGATATCACGCAAGTGACTACACAAGTGAGGGTGATGTAGTGTACTGCCAAGTGTGCGACAAGAGTGTGAAATGCGATAAATATGTCAAAGTGAACAGCATTCGAAAACAACTTCACATTTTAGATCAAAAGAACAGAATAAGAATTTGAAACACTACCTTAAACCGACGTGGAAACACAGCGTGAAGTTATTAAATTTCCCGTTGATATTTGTAAAACGTTTGTATGAAGGTTAAATAATCCACATCTATGCTCGTTTCTTGAAAAGTACGAGTGCTGGTCAAAGGATACCATATGTATTTTGTTTTATTTTTAGCGCATATTTTCGAGCATATTTTCAAATTTTTTTATGTATATGTGTATGCATATTTTTGAAGTTGTTACTGCATATGAATCCGGGCCCTACTAATAAGACATGGAGGTGTCACACTGCCTACTGTATCCAAGTTTAGATTGCCCTGTTGTTTGAAAATGATATTGAATTACAATGCCGAATTGGTTCGCCTCCGGGGTGTAGTGGTTAGTGGGATTAGCTGCCACCCCCGGATGCCTGAGTTCGATTCCCGGCTTTGCCACGAAATTTGAAAAGTGGTACGACAATTGGGACGTGGTCCACTCAGCCTCGTGTAGTCAACTGAGTAGAGGGGTTTCGATCCCCGTCTCAGCCATCCTCGAAGTGATTTTCCGTGGTTTCCTAATTCTTATCCAGGCAAGGGCCGGGATGGTACCTAACTTAAGGCCACGGCCGCTTCCTTCCCTCCTCCTTGTCAATCCCTTCCAAACTTCCCATCCCCACAAGGCCACTGTTCAGCATAACAGGCGAGGCCGCCTGAGTAAGATACAGGTCCTCCTCCCCAGTTGTATTCCCTAACAAATGTCTCACGCTCCAGGACACTGCCCTTGAGGCAGTAGAGACGGGATCAATCGCTGAGTCCGAGGGAACAACCACAGCTGGTCGGTAAACGGTTTAAATAATAAATAATAATAATAATAATAATAATAATAATAATAATAATAATAATAATAATAATAATAATAATAATAATAATAATAATAATAATAATAATAATATGATGCCGAATTGGTAGTGACCCCTCAAGAAATGAACACGAGTCAAAATGAATCCTACTAGATCTGTTCTGAAGGAGAATAACTGGAACTTTTCTAACAAAGAGAGCATTTGGAAATTCTAGAATTTAATTCCGTTGAAATACACATGTGATTTGAAAATGTCTCTGTAAAGTGAAACGTCTGGTGTAATTCGCATACTTCAGTCACAGAACCCTATACTAGATTTTGTAATTCCCGCCTAGGTCGGGGATTTTATTCCAATTGGGTAATTTTGATAATACGCAATTTTGTAATTCCCGGCTGTGTGTGTGTGCACGGCACTTAATAGTTGAATTGTCGGACTGAGTATCTCAGGCGGTTAAAGCGCTAGCCTTCTGAGCCCTACTTGGCGGGTATTGACTGTCTCTTGGAAACCAGGAAAATCTACTTTGAGAGTGGCTGCGCAGCCCCTGTTAGTACTGTAGATTTACTGACACGTAATAGAACTCCTGCAGGAGTACATTCCGGCACTTCGGCGCGGTAGGTTGACGTAAACGAACACTTGTAGGGCTAATTTGTTGCACTTAGTGTCGGTAGATTTACTGGCAGGTAAAACAACACTTGCATATCTAAATTTCGGCACGTCAGCGTCCTCGAAAACTATTTGAAGTACGGATTGCAGTTTCAGCACCTAGCAAATTAATTGCCGAGCTGAGTAGCTTAGACGGTTAAAGTGCTGGCATTTTCTTTCTTACTGGCATGTATGCTGAGTATTCAGCATAAAAGCAGGTTGGACCTTCAACATTATTATTATTATTATTATTATTATTATTATTATTATTATTATTATTATTATTATTATTATTTGTGAAGTTTTCGAACATTTGAGTGTAGTTAGTAAGACGTAAAGCGATTATTATTATTATTATTATTATTATTATTATTATTATTATTATTATTATTATTATTATTATTATTATTATTATTATTATTATTATTATTATTATTATTATTATTATTATTTCGGGGATATCGTGAAACGCGGAGGTGTAAGAAAGTGCGGGCATGAATGGTTGGATAGGGAAAAGGTCAAATTTTAATTTAAAATTCTAAAATTCGAAATTTTAATTTAAAATTCTAAAATTTGAAATTTTAATCCTTTCCTAGGGTTTTCTTTGTTTTCCTTTCAGATCTTAAACTTTGTTAAACAATAACACATAATAGTTGGAAATAATAGAGGGAGCTCTACAGCTCTAGAAACAATAATTATTGAAATCAGGTACAGTAAGAGTTCAGATAGATAGCTCAAATATTACACCATTCCCAAGAGCACAATTGCTCCAATTAATTACAAGAAAGGAGACGGTGCTCCAAAATTTACAACATTAGAAAGAGTGCCTTTGCTTCACACAATTACTCTCTAGGAGATTACTCTCCAAACTTTACAGGATGCAAGCCTCTCAACGGCACAATTTAACTTGTACATTAAGTAAACATTAACCAATTTCCACTGTCTTGCTCGCTCGATAGTATACATTGCACTAAATAGGAAATATAATAAGAATAGTTAACAGGCGCCAGAAGTGCCCATTCTACCTGGCCTTAGTAAAAATGAAAGGTTAACGTAATTGGCCCAAAATCAAAATGTTAGGAGACGAACACTTGCACTCCTTCGAAATTCACAGGAACATAATTAAAAACCATATGTGTGCTTATGGCCCGACGTTACAGAAGCTAAGACTACGGAGGTGACTAGACAAAGGAAGAGATAAATTTTAAAGTTTACGAAATCATAGTCACCTCAAAACCAAGTTCATGGGAATAAAAAAGGGTCCCCACTGTTTATTCCCTAAGTTAGTCTAAGGTCTTTAGACTTATTGAAAAGTTACATGTAAAGAATTAGATTAAATAGGATTTTTGAAACCTTCCCCTCGAGTTAGCTTTCGGAGACTATTACATGATTAAAAGATGTCTGCCATTACCTTGAGCTGGCGGACCTTCCGGAGATGGACGTGGCAAGCCCTCCACTGCCTCCTCTATGAACACACTCTACTGCTGGACTGGGGCGATCAAAAGACAACATGGCCTAAAAGATCCCAGCTTTTATAGCGGAGAGGAAGGTTCCAGGATTCTCTGGACCGAAACCCTAGACACACCCACAATTTCTGTTGGTTGATTAAATAAATGTCAAAAATTTCTTGTTGGTTAATTTTTAAAGCCGGCGGAAAGAGTTAGAAGTGCTGATAAACTTAGAACACTAAAAACAATCTACAAACAGTTCAGTTTTACCAACTAATGACTACAAAATTTCCTTTGAAAACTAATTGTCCATCCTCTCACCAAATGGAGCACATAAGTTGACACTAGAGACATCTGACGATAAACATTCAAATTTCTTCCACTAGAAGTTTCACAGTTCGTATTGGAGATGGATTTCTAAAAGCCAGTCGTTTTAAATGTATGGAATTGGTGTACCTACGGTATTATTATTATTATTATTATTATTATTATTATTATTATTATTATTATTATTATTATTATTATTATTATTATTATTATTATTATTACACCCACCTCGAACGGAAGTAAAACTTGAGGTGTTTCAATTAAACACACAAGCTTTTAACGTACAGTCATTTAGTTAGCATGCTTGTTTGCTGCCCGGGTAAAGGAGCCACCGGTTCGATTCGTAGTCGGGTTGGTGAATTTAATTTTTATTTCATGTAGCTTGAAGGTTGAGTGTTTTGAATTTAACGCACAATCATTTAGTTGCTATGATAGTCAGCAGTCAATGAGAAAGAGTGCCGAGTTCGATTCCCAGTCGGTCTGCGGATTTGTTATTTCTCGCAGCTCAAACGTTAAATGCTAAATTCTAAGTTAGAAGTCACCAGGATTCTAAATCTACTGCTCAGAGCTGAATGCGGAAACAATAAACTTTGTATTCCTTTTCTCGGCAAATACTTCCAAGTCTAATCAACTCGTACATACGGCAATTTATACCACATTTACTGCATTCCCCCTCCGTATTCATAGCCTACTTTGAGCTAACAGTTCATATTTAGTCTTCATTGAAAGAAAAGCTCGTCATCGATTTCAATTCTTGTAGCGCTAAAGGCTGGTGTTTCAATTAACCCACAATCTTTTAATGCACAGTCATGCTTGTTTGCTGCCCAAGTAGAGCAGCCACGGGTTCGATTCCTAGTCGGGTCGGGGATTTTTTAGTATCCTGTGGATCGAATGTTGGGTGTTTTAAATTTAACGCGCAATCATTTAGTTACTATGATAGGCAGCAGTCCAAGGGAAAGAGTGCCTACTTCGATCCCCGGTCGGGGTGCGGTTTTTTAATTTCTCGCAGCTCAAACGTTAGTTTTATTAAACGCACGCTTTCAATGCACAGTCATTTACTTGGCAGGATACTCAGCAGTCCAAGAGGAACAGTGCTGGGTTCCATTCCCGTCATGTGTTGCGCGAACGTGGAAGGGGAACCTGTTAGGTTAATGCCTAGTCCGCGTGAGGTTAAACTTGCACTTTTATCCAAAGTGTAGGGAAGGCGTTCGGGTAACGACTGGTCAGCGTAATATTAAGCCTGCACTTTTAGCCAGGGTGTATGGAAAGACCACCGGTTAGGTTAATGGCCGGTCAGCGTAAGGTTAAGTCTGCACTTTTTGCCAGGGAGTGAGTTAGGTTAGGTCAGGTTAAGTATGGTCAGCGTAACGTTAGACCTGTTCTGTTATGCAGTTAGTGCATGTATCGAACTTTTAAGTTAAGCTTACACTCTTATGCGGTGAGCCTGAAAGTTTAGGTTAGGTTAGATTAGGTTATATTAACGTATGGTTAGCATAATGTCAGGCCTGCAGGTTTATGCAGCTAGCTCGGGTATCGAACTTGAAGTCGGTTAGGTTGAGCCCACACTCTTATGCGGTTAACCCCCGGGTGTTGAACTTTGAGTCTCTTAGGTTAAGCTTGTATGCTTAGGCTTCGAACTAGGGTCTGTACGGTTAACACCCTTAGGCCTGGGGTTGAACCTGGAGTCTGTAAGGTTCATGCAGTCTTAGTCAGCATATTGCGTGAGGCGTAGGCCTCTCCTCGGGGCCTAATATGGAGACGGCCGCCGACCCCCTGTATTCTAACTACTCATACGCAATAACACTCCGATTCTACTCATTGCAGAGTTCATCCTGCTTTCAGATCCTGTGAATTTCAAACAATTACCCTCGTTCACAAACACTAGTTCGCTTAATTGACAGGTAGTTAATGAAGGAAGTAATCGACTGGTCTTGGCCTGGAGGTGACCAAGAGTTGAGTATGAAAATGTGCGCTGTTTGTTGGTATTTCTAGGTATATGACAATGGAATTACTAGCCTCAGTCTCCTCTCCATTGCTTTTAATAGACTAGGTACATCTCCTATCGATCATTGTATTAGAGTTTGAATTCTACCAATCACCACTGATCTGCATTTAGGGCGGTCGCCCAGATGGCAGATTCCCTATCCGTTCTTTTCCTAGCATTTCCTTAAATGATCGCAAAGAAATTGGAAAATTATTGAACATTTCCCTTGGTAAGTTATTCCAATCCCCAACTCCCCTTCCTATGAACGAATATTTGCCCCAAGTTGTCCTCTTGAATTCCAACTTTATCTTCATATTGTGATCTTTCCTACTTTTAAAGACAGCACTCAAACTTATTCGTCTACTGATGTCCTCCCACGCCATCTCTCCACTGACAGCTCGGACCACACCACTTAATCGAGCAGTTCGTCTCCTTTCTCCCAAGTCTTCCCAGCCCAAACTCTGCAACATTTTTGTAACGCTACTCTTTTTTGGAAAATCACCCAGAAGAAATCGAGCTGCTTTTCTTTGGATTTTTTCCAGTTCTTGAATCAAGTAATCCTGGTGAGGGTCCCATACACTCCAACCATACTGTAGTTGGGATCTTACCAGAGACTTATATGCCCTCTCCTTTACATCCTTTCTACTACCCTCACAATTCTTATCGACGGTGGGCTAGGCCCAATGTACTGGACTCCAAAATACAACGACAATGGAAATCAGTTAGCTGCTCTAAGTACATACCTATCTTTCCTAGACAACGCTCCAGTTTTAAATTAAGTTCTTGTGTTACATATCACACACTCTGATCATGAATTTTGCCAAAACAATCCGGATGATAGTCGTTTCATGATTCTCCGGTTTGATGCATTCAGTGGTGGCATATTCTGATATTCTCATATGTATTTCAGGAATTGCTGGACCAAGAGGACGACCAGGCAAACCAGGAACGAACGGAACGCCGGGACTACCGGGTATCAGCGCGTATACAGTGAAGATAAATGGCAGCACAAGCAACGAATTGTTAGTTCCACCTTCCATTGCCAGTAAGTATACACGAGATATTGAACTGAAATTCCCATTTTGAAATATGTCTTGCATTGTTCTTAGAGATGGTAATTTATTTACACCACATTCGGGCACCAGACTAATCTTGACTTGTGTGCAACGCATAGTCCACTTTTACGTTAACTATGTTTTATTTATTTGCAACTACTAATTTGATCTAGACAAACTCTCCTCTTTTCCTAGAAAAGCAAAGCTTAATATATATATATATATATTATTTACAATTTGATTTAAGTCGCACCGACACAGATAAGTTTTATGGCGATGGTGGGATAGGAAAGAGCTAGGAGTGGAAATGAAGAGGCCGTAGCCTTAATTAAGGTACAGCCCCAGCATTTGCCTAGTGTGAACATATTAAACCACGGAAAACCATATTCAGGGCTGCCGACAGTGGGGTTGGAACCCACTATCTATGGAATGCGAACTCACACCTGAGTCACCCTTACCGCATGGCCAACTCGCACGGTGCTTAATAGATATCAGCCTTACAAATGTCCGACTCGTTGGCTGAATGGTCAATGTACTGGCCTTCGGTTCAGAGGGTCCCGGGTTCGATTCCCGGCCGGGTCTGGGATTTTAACTTCCATTGGTTAATTCCAATGGCCCGGGGGCTGGGTGTTTGTGCTGTCCCCAACATCCCTGCAAATAACACACCACGCATAACACTATCCTCCACCACAGTAACACGCAGTTACCTACACATGGGAGATGCCGCCCACCCTTATCGGAGGGTGTGCCTTACAAGGGCTGCACTCGGCTAGAAATAGCCACACGAAATTTTAAAGAAAAGCCTTACAAATTACACGGTTCTATACAGGGCAGTGTTAAACAACGTGAACCGGGTACATGAACCCTGAAGGGCTGATCACTCTGATAAAGAATTCTATTCTATATCTCCTGCCGTTGTCAATTTATCATCTGCTGAAGTTAGCCAAACAGATCGCTTCGCGGACGAATTCAAATGGGTTTTGCGAGGCAGTGTTGCTAAATCTGCACGTGGGTTGATACCGGCTTGAGAGCACCAATCGAAGAAAAATATTTCGCCGGGGAAGGAACTGGTCATGGGCCTCCGAGCTGAAATGATCGCGCCATAGCAAGTGACACCGTCAGGAACCCACAGTGTGTTTGTGTTTCACGCTGACTTCTCGGCATGGCTCTCAAGACGGTCGTAAGGTACATGCAGGTTTAACAACGCCACCTCGCAAAGCCCATTTTAATTTGCGCACAAAGCGACCTGGTTGGCTAATTTTAGCAGCTGATAAAATGACAACGCCGCGAAATATCCAATTATTGTTTTCAAATTATTCATCAGGGTGACCAACCCTCTAACACTCACATACCCGGTTCACATTGTTTCCGACCAACCTGTATATACAGGGTTTTTTGTAAGTGACGGATAATACCAATAAAACTAGAATTAACTCATTTAAAAAACTGTCAGACACTTCAAACATAGTATTTTGAGAGCAATATTTTACAGAAGCAAACAAAATTTTCAGTCATTATTCTGCAGGATGTGACGCCATGGGCAAGATTTTTGAATGGTAACCTATCCTTTGTTATTATTTTTACTGAAAGGTGCTTATTGTTTTTAGTTGCAACCAAAATTTAATAAGTTTCATATAGAATGTTTAGTTGCTATGGGATATTTTAATTCTTGACATGTTTTAAAACTTTTCTCCGCTATTTACACAAATACTACAACAAATGGATTTCAGATTATTTAATAAATTATTTTAAACGTTTTATTAGCTTTCTCCACAATTTATACTACTACAACAAGCGAATTTCAAGTTATGAAATAAGGTCTTCAAGATGCTCCGCCCAACCGGGCGAATTGGCCGTGCGGTTAGGGGCGCGCAACTGTGAGCTCGCATCCGGAGGATACTGGGTTCGAACCCCACTGTCGGCAGCCCTGGTGATGGTTTCTTGTCCGATCGTCGCCATAAGACCTATCTGTGTCAGTGCGACGTAAAGCAAATAGCAAAAAAGGAAAATGCTCCCCATTTACAATCTGATAATGGCTAACTGGAGTGTGAATTCTTTTCCAACATTTTCAGTAACTGCTGGTGGTCTATCCCTGCATTTGTTCCTGATTCTCGTTTTCAACTCTTCTGCATTATCAAAACTCACATGAAAGACTCTACACATCAAATTTCCCCATAAAAAAGCTATCAAGTGGAGAGAGATCTGGTGATCATGCAGGCCGCTCTATAAATCCTCTTGTTTCGATGCATCTATTTGGAAAAATATGTTACAGATACTCTCGAACATGGACAGCATAATGAGGGGCAGTACCATCTTGCTGATACCAGACTGAATTGTTGAAAAAAGACGTTTTATTATTATTATTATTATTATTATTATTATTATTATTATTATTATTATTATTATTATTATTATTATTATTATTATTATTACAATAATCTGCATATGTCGGTTAGATCGATGTAACAACCAGAGATAATTGTTAGTATACCAAATACACTTGCCTCGTACGTGGTAACAGTGTTAGCGATACCAGAAAGCCAGAGTATCGTATCAGACCACATTGCTTGATCTCGGAAGACCTACGAATCCCTGTTGGCCATATTAGCAGACTTGCTTGCAAACGCCATGATGTTCTGTAAACTGGTGATCAAATTTGCGGAAAAATGGCCAGTGGGCTACGGTGGACTTACGAGTGGAGTGGCAGCCTACCATCCATCACAATCTCTGGCACTATCATATATGAGTGTGTGGTTGCCGTAACGGATAGAGCTTCACCAAACATGTACACTGCGAGGGTTCGACCAAATCGCACTAAGTACTTGGTCTGGTGACAGACATTTTTCCTCAATGAGAGATCTGCATTCTCTTACGAATTCACGACATACTTGTTCAATATCAGCAGCCCCTTCAATCAATCGCTTGCTGACATTGTGGGTTATTTTCCGACAAACGATCTTTCTTATTTCTTTTAAACGTTTTACAAGCGAGTTGCAGGCGTTGAACAACAGGGATTTTTGAGCGTCAATCTTAAATGTCATTGCCCAATGTCGCAATACAGGTCATGTATTATGACGTTTTCCACGGTTCATCATATCCTGCAGGCTGTTTAGGTCTGACGAGAGCCGTTGTTTCAGCGTGTTTTCAACGTTTTATAACAAAGGCCTACACTTTATTTTTATTTTCCGTGACAATATTGATTTAAGTTTCAGGCAAGGTGTCATATCAGTGTGAATCCAGGACGACACAAATGGGGAGACAAAAATGTCCATCTTTTTTCCGTTAGTTGTTCTGTCTATACCATGCATTCTTCTGGTAACTTCATTTTAAATCGTCTATGAAAAAAAAATCCTACAACCTGTTTTCCAGTCATTGACCGGGTCAGGGATGGAATGAATGAAACATATATAGGCTGTTATTACAATGGGGTCGCCACTCCCAAAGTAATTTTATTAATGAGTGATAAATGCTATGAAATGATAATGGAGAGTGTTGCTGGAATGGAAGATGACAGGGAAAACCGGAGTACCCGGAGAAAAACCTGTCCCGCCTCCGCTTTGTCCAGCACAAATCTCACATGGAGTCACTGGGATTTGAACCACGGTAGCCAGCTGTGAGAGGCCGACGCGCTGCCGTCTGAGCCACGGAGGCTCCTTTAAATCGTCTATATTGTTATTAAATAATTAAAATCGTTACCAGTCAAAATTATTGTTAATTTTTATTCCACAACGGGTTTGAGAGGGTATACTCGATCATCAAGTGGTGAACCTTCGTTTTAGTTTATCCTGGAGACGATGGCTGAAATGAGAAACTGCGACTTCCCCTGACATCCTCCACTGGTGACATTGCTTCATCACCTCGTCATAGTATTAATACTCTCTTCATCTAATGCCTTCTCATCGATTACAATGTAAATACACTGGCCTATTTCTGACAACTGTTTTTCGTTTGTTCACAAATAAGTCGCTCCTCACCTGTATGTGCATCTTGTGCAACACCAAAGTAAACAACCAACAGTTTCACAATTACCGCGTTTCTAATTGTTGTTAGTTAATTGCTTTACGTCGCACCGACACAGATAGGTCTTATGGCGACGATGGGACAGGGAAGGGCTAGGAGTTGGAAGGAAGCGACCGTGGCCTTAATTAAGGTACAGCCCCAGCATTTGCCTGGTGTGAAAATGGGAAACCACGGAAAACCATTTTCAGGGCTGCCGACAGTGGGGTTCGAACCTACTATCTCCCGAATACTGGACACTGGCCGCACTTAAGCGACTGCAGCTATCGAGCTCGGTTCTAATTGTTGAGAATGACCGTACTCTACACAGTTAATCACTATGTAAACACACTTCCACGCCACAAAGATGATGTGATCTAATCTAGCGGACAACACAAACCTGTCCTGTGAGGTGTGTTCACTGCGGCGGTTGCAGGTACATAGGGGGAATCTTCGCCGTCCTACCTATTCTTCCCACTGCTATCCACACCGTTGCACAATAGCAACTAAAACTTCGGAAGGAGTTTGTGTTTCCGCTCATTAACAAAACGGAAATAGTTGTGTACTATTCACCCGAACAACTGTCCTAGCCCTTCTTTTTAGACCGGCAACTTTGCTCCTTACTTATGCTGCGATTTGGGTCGCCTTTTCTAACAAAGTGAACGTCGACTCGGGAACAACCTGCAGAAGAAAGTGTTGAAATATTTCTAAATGTATGTACAATATTTGATTGGCAGATTATAAATTTCATATAGTTTTAACAGTAACACTATGTTTCAAAGTAGAATAAAGCCTCTCATTATTATATAACTTAATGTCCTTGATTCTAAGATCCAAAATGATAAGCACTAAATTTGAAACTGTAGTAGATGAAGCTTTAAGTATCATTTGATTATGACCGAGCTCGATAGCTGCAGTCGCTTAATTGAGGCCAGTATCCGGTAATCGGGAGATAGTGGGTTCGAGCCCCACTGTCGGCAGCCCTGAAGATGGTTTTCCGTGGTTTCCCATTTTCACTCCAGGCAAATGCCGGGGCTGTACCTTAATTAAGGCCACGGCCGCTTCCTTCCAATTCCCAGGCCTTTCCTATCCGATCGTCGCCGTAAGACATATCTGTGTTGGTGCGACGTAAAGCAAATTGAAAAAAAAAAAAAAAAAAAATTGATTATGAGCATTCGACGAAGAACAGGGTTGTAAAATATGTGTCATCTTGTGATTATCAGCGTGATTTTGAAAGGGAAGTGAGACCGACACTCACGTTATTCTTCGTTAGTGAAATATATCCCAGCCTATTCTGTCACTGTTTTCACAGACAAATTTACTATAGATAACGTTGTTCACTACAAGTATGGATAGGCCCGTCTTTTGAAAGGTGTTTATTGTTGTGCGGATTTCCATAAGAAAATTTATTTTGATGTACATGTTTTTATTTATTGCCACTAGAGCCGGACAAAACAGATTTCACTCCCGCTCGCATCCCGTTGCTTCTGGCCTCCACTCATGCAGGTAATGACAGGGAGGATCGCGGAGCATTAGAGACAAGCATTGACTAGGAAGGAATGGGGATCTGGAAATTACTTAACCATCGTGCACCAGACTAACTGTGAGGAGTAGTAAAGTGTAATTTGAACTACTCTACTGTTATGGTAAATTCAAACTGTAGTTTATCCTTGATTATCACCAACAAGATTCTGGAAATATTCCTATCTACCGAGCGAATTGACCGTGCGGTTAGGGGCGCGCAGCTGTGAGCTTGCATTCGGGAGATAGTAGGTTCGAACCACACAGTCGGCATCCCTAAAAGTGGTTTTCCGTGGTTTCCCATTTTTTTGCTATTTGCTTTACGTCGCACCGACATAGATAGGTTTTTATGGCGACTGTGGGATAGGAAAGGCCTAGCAATGGGAAGGCAGCGGTCGTGGTCTTAATTAAGGTACAGTCCCAGCATTTTCCTGGTGTGAAACTGGAAAACCATGGAAAACCATCTTCAGGGCTGCCGACAGTGGGGTTCGAACCCACTATCTCCCGGATGCAATCTCACAGCCGCGCGCCCCTATCCGCACGGCCAACTCGCCCGGTATTTCCCATTTTCACACCAGGAAAATGCTGGGGCTGAACCTTAATTAAGGCCACGGCCGCTTCCTTCCCACTCCTAGCCCGTTCCAATCACATCGTCACCATACGACCTATCTGTGTCGGTGCGACGTAAAGCAGCTTGTAAAAAATATTCTTATCTCTTGGAATGTCCGACTCGCTGGCTTAATGGTCGGCGTCCTGGTCTTCGGATGAGAGGGTCCTGAGTTCGATTCCCGGCCGGGTCGGGGATTTTAATCTTCATTGGTTAATTCCATTGGCCCGGGGGCTGGGTGTTTGTGCTGTCCCCAACATCCCTGCAACTCACACACCACACATAACACTACCCTCCACCACAATAACACGCAGTTACGTACACATGGCAGATGCCGCCCACCCTCATCGGAGGGTCTGCCCTACAAGGGTAGAAATAGCCACACGAAATTATTATTCTTATCTCTTGGAATACAGCTAATTATGATTCGCAGCGGAATTGGAGTTACGTAACATCGAAGAAAACTGTAAATACGACAATGATGCTTGGTCTGTTGATGCGTATGAGACTATGAACCTGTTTAGTTTAATCGAACGATCAATAAGTTGTTCATATAGAAGGTCGTTCTGGATCTCTGGGGACGATGTTTAAAGGGTAATTAGCTTATGAAAAGCCATGTATCACCAACGTTCGTGCACGTTTGGAAAACCATCATTTCTAGCCATAACACGACAATGTAATTTCCATTGCAGCAGACTTTTTCGCAAAGCTAGCATGTCCTTCTTATCCCACTCCTCTTGACAGGTTTTCCAGAGGCCATAAATAGTGCATGAACGTTTATTTCCTAAGGCCCTTTTTAGGAGTCCAAATGCACATATATCCAGGGGTGACCTATCGGGATGTCAGCAACAGGAATTGCACGGATTTCAGTTTCCATCTCCATGTTCTCTATGAACAGACGATTCGAACGAGAAGTGTGGTTGAATGCTTTATCTTGATGTACCCATACCTGATTTTTCGCCCTCCCATACAGTGCTGGGATATCTGTGTTTAAATGGGTGTTAAAACCTCTTGCTGATAGAGCGTACAGTTCACCTTCCCATTATTAGCGACACGGCAAATGGTTATCTGGCCATTGTGTAGCAGGATCCAGCGATGACCATGAAACCCCTTAGAAAACTTTCCTGGCATTCTTTATACAAAGCTTGATATTTTTTGTCTCTAGGGCTGTAGTAAATCGAGCGGGGTTTCTTACAGTCACCAAGGTACACATATGCTTCGTCTAATGTTATCACTAGAGCCCGAAATTTAGGCATTTTTGTGTGAAAATAGGCAAAAAGGCACTTGAAATACTGAAAATAGGCAGTACTGTAATTAAAATAGGCATTTATTAGAAGTGAAAGTAAAAAGGAATCTCACTCATTATCAATGAAAATATGTATTTTAAATACTCATTCATTTCTTTATTATCAACTTACCACATAATTAGCGTACTCATTCTTACTTTCCTTGGTTACAAGCAACAACAAGGTGCTTTTTCAATGTATCAAATGTCATAGACAGACGCTTGTCAGAAAGAATGTTTTTCATCATGGAAAAGGAACGTTCTACTTCCACTGAAATGATTGATGCAAATTTGAAACAAACTATTTCGGAAGGACAGATGGCAGTTAAAACAAAACTTTCACCTTTCACAACATCACGAATGTTCTTCATTTTTTCAATGTCCACAGTAGCACTCAGAACACGTTTACACTGTTCACTAACACTGCTTCCTTTTTCTCCTGGTGCTTGCAGCAGTTGATTTACTGCATCTTCGAAGATCGCCATAGATGATACCAGCGAATCATCTCTTTTCTCCAACTTCAAGATTGCTATCGGTATCGCACTATAATGTGCTGTTATAAATGCCAGATCATTGCTGAGCTCTTCATGGTCCAACAACTTTTTTAGCTCGCGAACTGAAGCAACTTCGTCTACTGATACGGCACGAAGTACCTCACGTATCTTGTCCTACAGTTACGTAACCATAATTTAAGTTGGAGTTTTCGTGGACGTTTTGCTTGGTTCCAGTACGGTTTTTAACTTCGAATGACGGTGTGGTCCGCCTCTGTGGTGTAATTATTAGTGTGATTAGCTGCCACCCCCGGAGGCCCGGCTTCGATTCCCGGCTCTGCCACGAAATTTGAAAAGTGGTACGAGGGCTGGAACGGGGTCCACTCAGCCTCGGGTGGTCAACTGAGTAGAGGTGGGTTCGATTCCCAACTCAGCCATCCTGGAAGTAGTTTTCCGTGGTTTCCCACTTCTCCTCCAGGCAAGTGCCGGGATGATACCTAACTCAAGGCCACGGCCGCTTCCTTCCCTCTTCCTTGTCTATCCCTTCCAATCTTCACATCCCCCACCAAGGCCTCTGTTCAGCATATCAGGTGAGGTCGCCTGGGCGAGATACTGGTCATTCTCCCCAGTTGTATCCCCCGACCCAATGTCTCACGCTCCAGGACACTGCCCATGAGGTGGTAGAGGCGGGATCCCTCGCTGAGTCCGAGGGGAAAACAAACCCTGGAGGGTAAACAGATTAAGAAGAAGAAGGAGAAGAAGAAGATGATGATGATGACGATGATGATGACGGTGTGAGTAAAGGTATCATCCATTGTATTTCCACTGAAATTAAACACTGATTTTTGACGGATTTTGACGTTTCACGAACCCTTGGCACCAAAAATGTGGGTTTCACAACATAATTGTGATGTAAGACGTCATGTGACTCCCTTAATGTATTTCGAGGTATATTTCACACTCAGACCTAGTCCTAAATGATATTCATTCCTTATACCAGTTGAACGTGGATGAAAATTGTGAGTTGGAGGTTTGGTTCCTGTCCTGATTTTGATTGGCCTGATTCCCCCTATCCCGCACGATCGTGTGGATTAGTTTTTACACGATCTGGCGCGCTAACAAATTGCTTCTGCCACATCAATCCTGGCTGCAATGATTTTCAGATTGCTGTAGTTAGCCAAGATGCGCCAATTCTACAAGTTCTCAATGCACAAATACAACCAGACTTCGCCGTGTGAAGTGTGATTACTACCTGTGCTTCTCCAAGGAGAGCAACTGTTTTTAAAAGTAACACACACGTGTGTTATGTTGGGAAATGACCTGCTAGAAGCAGATAAAATGGAACTTCGAACTGAACGTTTCTGATATAAATTGCTCCAATTATGTTAATTGTTATCAGCATAGTTTTTCACATTATTTGGCATTCCCTCTCCAAAGGATTAGTTATGAGCCATTTAAAATGTATTGGTGTTTATAATTATTTGATGTCAAACAACGGAAAAACTAGTACAATAAACATCTAACCAGCACGATTCCCCTGATACCTTTCCGGAACACGGCAGAAAGAATTATTTAGTATGTTTTCTCCTTTCGAGATCATGTAGGGCCTACCCGCTCCAAAATATTTTCTTAAAGAAAATATCCATACAAATATTTTCAGGTATGAAAGAGATAAGAATGGATATATAAGGAAGTATTGGGAAGGAGATTTCAATCGACTAAACCTGTACCAAGCAAGTGGCGGTGCGGATAGGTTCGCTCAGCTGTGAGCTTGCATTGGGGGTTAGTGGGTTCGAACCCCACTCTCAGCAGACCTGAAGATGGTTTTCCATGGTTTCCCATTTTCACACCATCCTAATGCTGTGGTTGTACCATAATGAAGGCCACGGCCGCTTGCTTCCCACTGCTAGCCCTTACCTATCCCCTCGTCGCCATGAGACTTATCTGTGTCGGTGTGACGCAAAACAAATTGTAATAAAAAAGACTAAACCATTACGTACAGATTTTTCACGTCTAACTCTGAACCCTCGCGCTAGCGTCCATTCACAGTAATACTTTGCCCGTTGTAACCAGAAGTTTTTCGTTCCATGCAATGTGCGTTTTTGCGTTAATGATACGCACAGAGTGGAAAGAATACCAGCATGGTGGAATGCCGCAGGGTGATTGTATGAATAATTAAAACAGGGAAGAAATGTTTACAAATGACATATATTCTATAAAGGTGAAAGTACGGAGAGATAGGAAGTGGAAACACATTTACTCTCTTACCGAAAGGAAGTTTAGTTGCTAACTGACAGAGCAAGTCACATGTGTATATAGCTTCCTGCGAAAAGGATACTTAGATGGTGATGATGGTCTCAGAGAGGCCTAACATCTAGATCATCGGCCTAGAATACCTTGAAAATATTCATTACATAGTAATTTCGTAGTGGAAACCCTTCACGAAACCGAGCCAGCACGTTGGCTTACGTCTTCCGAATCTCGATAACTTCTTGTGCAACGCGCCATCGTACTTTGTGGGAAGCCGTAGCGTCGTCCAGCCTATGCTGCGGTTAGATTTCGTTCTTCAACGAGAGCAACTACCCGCTCACCGATGTGAGGTCTTCGGTGTGCCTTAGTTTCCGGTACAACGGCCTACCTGTGTATAACAAACGTGGTGGTGGCAGCCTGCAATATGATTGGTTTACTCACTTCTGATGCCGGTGGAGTGAAAAACTATCTCAAGCAGAGTAGAGCCAGCCACCGTGAGTCCGTAACCACTGGGCTGCGATGCTTCGCGAACAGGTACACACCCATTACTCCGCCTGCTACTTTTCACCTCGCTCATACTGAAGGCCTTTTACCGAAATGGCGAAATGTATTGGGAAGGCAGGGATGAAATTGCTTCACAGTAATGATGGGATAATCGAATTATTTTAATAATCGAATAACCTTCACCCGATTATTTAAATCATCGAATAAACTAATCGAATGAGTTTCAAATATCATTCAGTTGTAGTGGTGGCATAATCGAATACTTTTAATATTCGAATAACCATCCGATTATTTAGAAAATCGAATAAATAATCGAATAATCTAATCGAATGAGTTTCAAATATCATTCAGTTGTATCGCGTAGAATATTCGGATGCCTCATGAATCAATTTTTCGATTCAAGTGTGCCGGATGGATAATCGATTGAAATAAGCAAATAGATAAAATGAAATGGCGTATGGTTTTTAGTGCCGGGAGTGTCCGAGGACATGTTCGACTCGCCAGATGAAGGTCTTTTGATTTGACTCCCGTAGGCGACCTGCGCGTCGTGGTGAGGATGAAATGATGATGAAGACGACACATACACCCAGCCCCCGTGTCAGCGAAATTAACCAATTATGGTTAAAATTCCCGACCCCGCCGGGAATGGAACCCGCGACTCCTGTGGCCAAAGGCCAACGCGCTAACCATTTAGCCATGGAGCCGGACAGCAAATAGATGAACTTTTATGAAAATAGAAATAAGCCTTTTCCAAACGTATTCCCAAATGTTGCAACTAAATGAGTGAAATAACTGTCTTAAGAATATCGATTTCATTCGATTATTTCGAAAACCTTCACTACTCAATTGCATCATTCATTCGAATGTAGTTCCGAATGAATAATTGAAAAATAATTGAATGAAAAAATTCACCATTCGATTGCCTCATTGATTCGAATGGAGTTTTGGATGGATAATCAAACAATTAATCGAATGGAAAATATATTCACTGTTTGATTGCCTCATTCATTCGAATTAATAATCGATAAATAATCGAATGAGAAATATATTTTTTTGCTAGGGGCTTTACGTCGCACCGACACAGATAGGTCTTATGGCGACGATGGGATAGGAAAGGCCTAGGAGTTGGAAGGAAGCGGCCGTGGCCTTAATTAAGGTACAGCCCCAGCATTTGCTTGGTGTGAAAATGGGAAACCACGGAAAACCATTTTCAGGGCTGCCGATAGTGGAATTCGAACCTACTATCTCCCGGATGCAAGCTGAATGAGAAATATAATCGAGTAATCGAATAAAATGAATCGAATTTACGATTATTTTGTGTTCGTTTATCCCATCACTTTTTCACAGAATAATAATATTAGCATGTAGACATGATATTGGCTTTTGGGTTTATGCCTTGTCAAGAAAACAAGGTGAAACTCGCCACGCTTCGCAGAGAACTTTGCTCCGCATCTTCAGAAGAATCCAGACTCTTCACGAGGAAGGCTTTTACAATAATGAGGGTTTGAATTTAAGAATGCTTAATCGTTGAAGTTTTAGTGGTACGGGAGCTGATATTTCTTCCACCACATTCGTCTCTGATTTGTCTGATGTCCTCTCTGACACTTCTCACGCTGTTGTCGTCAGCTCCCGCTTGGAGCGCTGTGCCAGCATACAGCAAGCCACCTGGTGACGAATATCGTGAGCTCGCTGTTGCGATCAACAGCATTCTGTAAGGAAGTAGTCAGCTCGCGGACAAAAGGGTCTTTACACCGGTCTGTTTTTTATTTTTTTATTTTTTTTTTTTGCTAGTGGATTTACGTCGCGCCGACACAGATAGGTTTTATGGCGACCATGGGATAGGAAAGGGCTAGGATTGGGAAGGAATCGACCGTGGCCTTAATTAAGGTACAGCCCCAGCATTTGCCTCGTGTGAAAATGGGAAACCACGGAAAACCATCTTCAGGGCTGCCGACAGTGGGATTCGAACCCACTATCTCCCGTATGCAAGCTCACAGCCGCGCGCCCCTAACCGCATGGCTAACTCGCCCGGTGGTTTGTTTTCAAACCGGCTTTGCAGTACCGGAGTGATATCCGGGTGGAATCAGGATATCTTATTTATAAGTTAGAAATAACAGACGTGAATGTTGCGTGAATTGTCGCTGGTGCAAACAGGTGGGAAAATGGCAGGAGGGTATTCGGAATGAGGAGATAAATGAAATGTTACCAATGAACTCGCTGGATGAAGCTGTACGCATAAGCCGGCTTTGGTGGTGGGATCACGTGAGGCGAGTTGAGGAGTATAGTTACTTAAGAGAATAAGGGTCTCGGTCGTGGAAGTAGAGAGAATTACGAGAAGTAGAGGAGACCAAGACAACGATGGTTAGACTCACTTTCTCGTCATTTAATGATAAGAGGTATAGAACTAAACGAGGTCATAGAGCTGGTTACAAATAGAGGATTATGGGGCGGTTTAGTAAATTCACAGAGCCTTGCGGGCTGAACGTCGGTGTGTGTATGTACGGAAACGACGCTATCCAGCTGTTTTCAACACTCGTAGATATTCCAGTTATGATGGCGGCTTTTATAAGTGTAATGACTCATGTTTTTAAATTCTCGATGCTTGTTGTTTAATGGGGCCTAACATCGAAGGTCATCGACCCTTATTTTTAATTCTGGCTGAACTATGGACAAGAATCTTATTTTATTTATAGACAATGATGATGAAAATGCATAACGGAAAATGATTTTGCTTTTCAAAGAACGATAAATGTTCACCGCCGCAACCGAACAAGAGTTGTAACTCACTGACTTCTAGTGTGGTACTTCCAACGAAAGTTTTCAATAGGCTCCTTGAAGAGCCTCCCTTGTATCTCTATTCTGATGTCATTAAGAATGTCTGCAGTGAATAGACATCAGGGTTTGTGCTCCCACATTAGTCAGTGATTTTGTAGAATGTTTCTGTAAAAATAGGTGCCTGGGATAGGAAGCCCTCCTGAAAGTGGAGGGTTTTCTTTATTTTGAAATATTGAATAATCTAAAGCTTTCTCAGTTATTCTAAAAGGAAATCCTGATCATAGTCCCAAAAATTTATTTTTATGAATATTAAAAATATTTACACATTGAAAGCTTATTTGGATTAAAAGCCTGTTTCCATGCAGTGACATTGTCTACTAAACTTTTCTTGCATTTAAACTGTAATGGAACACCGCTGTCACGTTCACGACGTATTTCAGGGATAAAACAGCAGACAGCTCCGTAATTTAAAAGTTGAAAACTCCGACCCACCAGTCGTGTTTTTCCTCCCCAGAGAAACTACGCTTCGCGATTTTTGATGTGATTCCTTGTTCACTGATACATATGAAAATATGTGTATGTACAGGCGTATTTAACACGTACATTTTTATGGTGAATTTACACGGTAATTTTATTTGAAATATTTACAGACTAAAAAACAATTAAAGGAAGATTTCTATTAAAATATCTCTAGTGCGTGGTGGATTTCAACGATCGAATAATGTTCACCTCCGCAACCGAACAATGGAACGTTAAATATTACGTTGATAAATTTTTTCTGTCCTTTCAGAGGAATTTACTGTTTACAGTAATAATCCTTGAGCAAACGCACTAAGACGGAATTAATCATCCTTATAATTAAATTGCAACTTCGAGCGGTGGCGTTGTCACACACCCAAGACCAAAGAGTAACTTATATAGACTACAAGTGAGAGTGATCAACACCTCTTCTTTTATTCAAATAGGAAGGGTTGTGTCCTTACATTTCGTTTATTTCATGAACTGTGTCGGCACGAATTATTTTGCTATTAGCTAGCTAGTTGCTTTACGTCGCACCGACACAGATAGGTCTTATGGCGATGATGGGATAGGGAAGGGCTAGGAGTGGGAAGGAAGCGGCCGTGGCCTTCATTAAGGTACAGCCCCAGCATTTGCCTGGTGTGAAAATGGGAAGCCACGGAAAACCATCTTCAGGGCTGCCGACAGTGGGGTTCGAACCTACTATCTCCCGAATACTGGATACTGGCCGCACTTAAGTGACTGCAGCTATCGAGCTCGGTCGAATTATTTTGAGTAAAGATACTACATGCAGGTATTAATATTCGACGAAAGTGTTTCTTTTGAGCTGGCCTGGAAACAAATTTTTGATGCGTACTTTCGATAAGCAAGCTTGTTCTTTTGTTTACAGATCTACCTAGGTACTATTATCGTCCGTTCGGTCATCACAATGGACTGTGCTAGCTTTGGGATATCTCCACCAGCTACTCTCCACGGTGCCCACCATAGACTATTACGACACTTTCTAGAGTGCATACCGGGGGGTAATTAGACATTCAATTATTTGCTCTTTAATATAAATCCAGCGATCGTAATATTTCATAGTTACTCTTATTCATGTGCCATACATTGCACTTGTTGGAAGTAATGAGTTTGGGATTGAATTCCACTTTGATAAGAAGTCCATGCTTCAAATTTTTCTAAAACCTTAAATAATAATAAGACGAATAAGAATAATGTCATGTTGACTAGCCGGATCTCTGAGCCAAAGATAGCGAGTTCGATCTCCGCCAGTTTGGTGATATTTGAACGTGTTCAAATACGTCAGCCTCAAGGCGATTTATTTACTGATACGTAAAAGCACTCCTGTAGGACAGTATTTCCGGGACCTTGGCGTCCCCAATAACTATAAAAGTACTTAGTGGGAGTAAAATCAATAATAATAATAATAATAATAATAATAATAATAATCTTTGGATCTTACAATACTTATTTTGATTATTTTGTACTGAAACCTCACTACAGTAGAATATTTAATCAATCAGCACCCCCTTTCCATACATCTTGTTGCGAATCACTCCTGGTGTTGCATGAGATCTGATTTCGAGTGTGAACTTAGAATGTTCTTCTTTTTCTTCCTGACCTTTTCCCAATTACTTAGGGTCGGCACTTTATACGAATTTAGCCCAGTTTTACGGCCGGATGCTTTGACTGATGCCAACCCTATATAGAGGGAGGTATTCATTATTTCGTGTTTCTGTGGAGGTTTATAGTATGAGGCATTTTGTGTAAATTAAGACCTGTATTAAGACGATCACCCTCTCACCGCTGGGTTCCGTGCTTCTAATCCCTTTCACTCCATGTGAGATTTGTCCTGGACAAAGCGGAGGCGGGACAGGTTTTTCTCCGCGTAATCCAGTTTTCTCTTTCATCTTTCATTCCAGCAACACTCTCCAATATAATTTCATTTCATCTGTCATTCATTAATCATTGCCCCAGAAGAGTGCGACAGGCTTCGTCAGCCGGCACAATTCCTATCCTCGCCGCTAGATAGGGGCTTCATTCATTCAGTTTCTGACCCGGTCGAATGACTGGAACAGGCTGTGGATTTTCATTCATTCATTAAGACGATCACAACCACCCAGCCCCCGAGATATAGGAATTAACTAAACAAATTTAAAATCCCCGATCCAGCCGGGAATCTAACCCGGGGCCGTCTGAACTGAAACCACTTCACTTAAATATCCTTTCATTATCGTTTAAGTGTGTCTGATAAACATTTAACGGTGGGGAACTGTCCTCATCACGAATGATGACAAGTTAATTACGCGTTCTTCTAGAGCAAGGATAACCTGTTTATTCGCAGGGAAAGAAGATGTATTGCTTCATATCCCTTGAAGAGAAAGCAGAATTCTGTACTTGTTAATAAATCAAAATACTGGGAATTCAAGTTGCTTTCAGCTTGTCATACAACTATCCTTTTCCTTTATGAAAATTTCACTTCTCTGTGTCAGCCATTCATTACTTCACGTCAGCATTTCCGGTGTCTCCACAATTTATATACGCAGCGCTTCCATATTAGTGTGCATATTTCTGATGTCTTTGTCTGCGTAGCAGAGAGAACATAAATTACACTTTTCAGTTTTGTAAAGCTGTGCTGTTGTCCCTCGCCCTTATTAGGAGATATTCATGCTTACGTCTCATTTACGTTCTGTGTGGTAGCGGAGGTTGAGTTTATCAATGGAGCTCATAATGAGGTACTGTAGTTTAAAGCAGTAGTATTCAAACATTTTGGTTGGCGTACCCCCAAAATCCAATTGTTTTAATTTCGTACCCGGAAGTATGAATATATTGCGATTATACTAGAAATAACAAATGATTGTTGGCGGATGCCAAATAATATTATCTATAATAATAACAATAATAATCTTCTTCTTCTTCCGCACCTTATCCCGCTTGCTCACTGTCACTGCACATACTGAGGCATCAAAGAGTTGTGGCCGGGTATTTAGGTCGCATGCCCTTCCTGACACCACGGGTCCCATCCCAGCCACGGTTGGCGGGACGATGGGTAGGCAGCTAAGCCGCCACACCACCCTGTTCCCCAATAATAACAATAATGTATTCTATGAATATCGTCGCTGGTCAAAGGAAATTTCATTACTCCTTCGGAGTAAAATTTACGGAAAAAGCCCAAAACTGAGCAGTCAGCATTGCCGGAGACCTGTTCCTTGCATTTTCATTGTTCAACGATACCCCAATTATTCGATCAATGGAATCTTCTGTTCCCTTTTCAGACAACGCGGCAAGCCTTCATAAGACAGACGGAGAAAAGTGGTTTTCTCGTGAGTGGAATTAGGAGGTTTTTATTGACTAGGAAAGATATACAACCTGTGTCTGAAAAATTCGGTGAATGGTCTCATGAAATAAAGACAACGTAAGTTACACACAAAACTCCTTTACTGGCTTTGAAAGTAACCTCCGTTAGCTACAACACACTTTTGACATCGACTGTAAAGCTACGGGAAGCTGGCAGGAAACACTTCTTTTGGAATCTCCCAGAAAACACTTGTCACGCGTTGTTGGATACCTGCTACACTGTCGAACCGGTGGCCTTTCAGGGCTTAATTTAAGACGGGGGAACAAAAAATCTGCCGGTGCCAAATCCGGAGAATACGGAGGGTGTGGAAGAACAGTCACCTGGCAGTCAGCGAGAAACTCGGCCACGGGGATCGCGGTGTGCGGACGGACGCTGTCGTGGAGGAGCTTCCACTATCCACTCCGGTACAGTTCAGGACGAACCCGCCTGATGTGTTGCAGTAGCCGTTTCAAAACTCCCTCGTAGAATTCCGCGTTGAAAGGTGTACCCTGGGGTACAAATTCATGATGAATGACACAATTGCTGTCGAAAAAGGCGATCAGCATTGTCTTAATATTAAACTTCGTCCGCCGACTTTTCTTGGGAGGCGGAGAAGAACCTTAACACCACGCCATTGACTGTCTCTTGGTCTCCGGAACATACTAGTAGCACCACGACTCGTCTCCTGTAATGATGGTTTTCAACACCTCCGGATTTTGGTCACAAACGTCAATGAAATCTCCCGACGTTTCCATCCGAGTTTGCTTCTGCTCGTCTGTCTGGTTGTGCGGTACAATCCGGGCACAAATCTTCCGTTTTTTCAAATGTTTGTGAGCAATGGTCCTTACACAGTCCTTGCCTACACCCTCTTCATCTGCTCTCATTTGGAAGGACTGTCACCGATCATTCGCAAGCATCTGTCGCACTCGTTCGATGTTGTCTGAAGATGTGCTTGTGGTTGGTCGACCCGAACGCGCCTCGTCCTCAACACTTTCCTTTTCATCTCGAAAGAGTTTAAACCAGTCAAAAACGCACCCTTTACTCACTGCTTGAGCGTGGTAAACTTGTACTAACATTGCGTGTGTTTCCGTTGCCGTTTTGCCTATGTGGAAGCAAAACTTCATGTTAACGCGTTGCTCCATTTTGCACTCCATTGTGCAATGACACGAGTCCTCACACTGACTCCGTGCGATGTGTTGCAGCGTTCAACTCCGTTTAACTGGGTTGAGTTGACCGATAGGGGGCACTTGGTGTCATGTCTCGCAATGCGTATGGGCGAGCGCATCATCCGAACTAGCACGAACTTTTCAGACACAGGTTGTATATATAGTAGAATTCCATTCGTCCGGCATCCAACAGTCCGGAACGCCCGATGGTCCGGCACCATTCCAGGATTTTTTAAATGTTATTATCTCTTAATAATGATCTCTCGTGAACAATTTGATGCATTATTTGTCGAAACCAATCGAAGTGTATTTTTTATTATTTCAAAGTTAATAGTGCAAATATATCTGATACAATCCATTTGTTATGCATTGACTTACTTAAATATAACTACAGTATCTCTGGAAATATTCAGCCTAGAAGGCTGTGTGCTATACTGAGTACTGGAAAGCCAACCATATGATAAAAAAACAGATTTCAAAAATTGAATGTATGGGCCACGTTCAAAAACGGATGGGAACATGCCTTCAAAAATTGAAGCGGACAGAAGGAAAAGAGAATTTGTAGATGGAAAGACACAAAATGTTAAAGGAAGACTTACAGATAAAAACATCGATGAACTCCGGCATTATTATGGAATGGCAATAAGAAACAACACGATTGAAAAGAGGAGTGTGATATTAAACTAATGATTCTGCTGATCAGCATTGTACTGCAAAACGCCGTGTTACAGCTGCTTTCGCTGTACGCCTTAACATATATCGTAGTAACAGGTACCGCCCGATAGTCCGGCATTTTCGGTAATCCGGCAGCGGGCCAGTCCCGAACGTGCCGGACTATTGGACTTCTACTGTACAAGTATAATTATTAATGTCACAATTACTGTTGTACTAATTACACTGTTGCTAAAACAAATAGAAGCGAGTGAGTGGAATTCGGAACGAAAAATGTAAAGAGCAATGCAGCATAACTAAGCATTTTTACATACCTAGCCAATGAGAGGTACAAACTAACACATATTTTAGAATGAATGATTCGTAAGGGGGACTCTGTGTAATGAGAGACAGAAACACTAAATCGAAACAAGATTTTATTGAAAATGAGCAGACTCACCGAAAACAATTAAAAGATACGGTCAATTTGCGTACCCCTTGAGATGACCCCGCATACCCCCAGTGGAACGTGTACAACACCTTGAACTCGGATATTAAGAAACTCTCAGCGCACATAGACCATCAATACATAATTTTAGCATTAGTATTATTTATCGAAGGGAACACGTCGTTTGTTACCGTTGAGAACCTAGATTCCATGAATATTGCTTATTTATTGTCCGTGAACGAGTTGATTGCGTGGCTATCTCCCCAGAACACGTAATTATTTTAATGTTCTCAGGATTGCCACAGTGTTATCAACCTTGATCAATAAATCAGTCACTACTCATCTGCACTTAGGACAGTCGCCCAGGTGGCACATTTCCTACCTGTTGTTTTCGTAGCCTTTTCTTAAATGATTTCAAAGAAATTGGACATTTATTGAACATCTCCCTTGGTAAGTTCTTCCAATCCCTAACTCCCCGTCCTATAAACGAACATTTGCCCCAATTTGTCCTCTTGAATTCCAAACTTATCTTCATATTGGTTATTTTTATTTTTTAGAATTGGCTTTACGTCGCATCGACACAGATAAGTCTCATGGCGGCGATGGGAAATTAATGGCCTAAGAATGGGAAGATGCGGACGTGACCTTAATTACAGTAAGGTACAACCCCAGCATTTGCCTGGCGTGAAAATGGGAAACAACGGAAAACCATCTTCGGGGCTGCCGACAGTCGGACTCGAACCCACTATCTCCCGGATGCAAGCTCACAGCTCCGCGCCCCTACCCACACGGCCAACTCGCCCGGTCTTCATATTGTGATCTTTCCTACTTTTAAAGACACCACTCAAACTTTGAAGAAATAATTATAGTTTAATTGTTACCTAAAGCGCATTTCCATTGCACTGCAGTTAACAAAGGATGTACAGTTCACTCGTATCAACCAACAATAGTCCTACATGGTTATTGAAATTTGATTTATTACATATTTATACCATTTACCCACCAGGATTGGTTTTTTCCCCGGACTGAGCGAGGGATTCCATCTCCACAGCATCAAGGGCAGTGCCCTGAATAGGAGCCTTATGAGGGATGGGAAGACTGGAAGGGATGGGAAAGGAAGAAGGAAGGAAGCGGCCGTGGCCTTAAGTTAGGTTCCATCCCGGCATTCGCCTGGATAAGAAGTGGGAAACCACGGAATATCACTTCGAGGAACGCTGAAACGGGAATCGAACAACCCACACCCCCATCTACTCAGTCGACCTTCCGAGGCTGAGTGGACCCCGTTCCAGTCCTTGGACCACTTTTATTTATTTATTTATTTATTTATTTATTTATTTATTTATTTATTTATTTATTTATTTATTTATTTATTTACTTATTTATTTATTTATTTATTTACTAGATAAACCCTATGGAGGGCTATTTTACAATAATATGAATGTTTAGTCCTCAGCCCGAAGGCTGGTTGGATCCTCAATAGCTCCGCCATTAGCTGTCATAGATGGCCTAGGCGTCACTGAAGAGGCGTAGTAGGGAAATGAGGAGCGAGGTAGTTTCCCATTGCTTTCCTCACCGAGCCAGAAGTTGCTATTACATATCAGTCTGCCAAGCCCACTGAAATACATGCACCAACCGACCCTATGAGCAATATTTTCACACCATTCATAGCAGGGACTGGCTGAAGATGGAATGGCATTACTTGCATCACTCTTACCTCAGTCACTTTCATTTTGTCAAAAGCCAAGGATAAAGCTGAGACAGATCAATGAAAATAACAAAATTGCTCTAGCCCATACCAGAAGACATAGTGCACTGTAAACACTAGGTCCCGCCGGCAAAGGCACATTACAACAACAACAACAATAACAATAATAATAATAATAATAATAATAATAATAATAATAATAATAATAATAATAATAAATTTAAATAAGTATAAAAGATAACAAAGGTATAAACAACAGTATTACGTAACAACAATAAATTAGCAATAACAACGTAACAACAATGACAACGATAACTGGTAAGTGTCGATTACTGAAATTAGGAAGAAGAAAGGTCGAGGGTTGGATGGACGGAAGAAAACGGAAACCTGGAGAGGACATCAAAGGAATCTTTTAATTTTTTGTTCGAAGGATGTGAAAGGTGTAAATATATCGATATCGGGTAGTGAGCTACCAAGAGTAAGGAGACGGTGGAAGATGAGCGTTGTTGTAAGGTTAGGCGCGGACAGGACAAAATAATGATGAGTGCGCCGATTGCGTGTAGGGCGGGGAGGAACTTGTATAGGGAAGTACGCCGGACGCGTATTACATTTAGTGTAGCCATTGATTATTTTATGGAGGTAACACAGATCGGAGAATTGTAAACGGCTTCTCAGCTCATGTATACCCAGTTAGCTCAAATTGTCAGATTTAGTTTTGTTCTTAAAAACAGGATTTAGGGGCCGATGACCTGCGATGTTAGGCCTTCGAAAACAACAAGCATCATCACCATCATCATCATCAAAAACAGGATTTCGGGTCTTAACAATGAAAGTGTAAAAGTTAAAAATACTATTTAGTTGAGATATCATCGTTGCCGGGACAAAACCTCCTGTGTGAAATATTTTAGCTTAGAACTTTGGCCTGTAAGGTTCTGTCATCTAAGGTTCAATATTGTGTGAAAGTTGTCAAGGCATTCTCGCTCTTCATAATGTATGTGCTGCGGGTCAGTATATCTCCAAACATATTATCACATAGGTTTTGTCCCGGCAGCGACGATATGTATGTGATAGCAGATGAGGACCAAATAGGGGAACAAAAGTCAATAATGGGGAGATCATACGATACAAAGTATAATTTTAAGGCGATAATATCATTAATTTTAGTGAACCTGTTAATAATTCCTAGGGTACGAGCACGTGATTTTATAGACTGAATATGATCAGAGAAGGTTAGTGTACAGTCTATAATAATACCTAGGTCTCTTACCTGAGAAGCCGATTGTAATGTATTTCCCTGTATGATATAGGCAATGTTCATTCCTTTCTTTAGCAATGAAAAGGAGATTGTATTTCACTTCTTAACATTGGGAGAAAGATTCCATTTCTTAAACCAGTCACCACACGAATTTTCAAATTTCATGGCAGAGCTGGGAATCGAACGCGGGCCTCCGGGGGTGGCAGCTGATCACACTAACCACTCCACTACAGAGGTGTACATTATTGAATAGTTACCACACAATAAACATAATTGTTGTTTTATTGCCCTAGAATACTTTAGTACTATATTCTTATAAATCAAGAATAATCATTGCATAATTATCACAAAAGAATACACGATCAATGTTTTATCACCCAAAATACAGCACATTATTACAGTACTTTTATCAACCAAGAATGACAGAGTTGTCATCCAAGAAAATATTACTATTCTCTGATCTCACTCTAGTGTGCATGATTACTGTGCAGTTGTACCCTTTGTTTTAGAATCCACAACTTCACTGCTCTTAAGTTTATCTTATGTTGAAAGAACTGTCAGCCGTTCAAAGAATTACGGTCGTACATTATAATCCTCCTGAGCTTATTGTATGATTTCTATACATTCTTAGGATTTATATCGATATATGAAAGCTGTACATATCGCAAAAGCTCCTAGAAATGTGAGGAATGGAATGGCGTATGGCTTTTAGTGCCGGGAGTGTCCGAGGACAAGTTCGGCTCGCCAGGTGCAGGTCTTTTGATTTGACTCCCGTAGGCGACCTGCGCGTCGTGATGAGGATGAAATGATGATGAAGACGACAAATACACCCAGCCCCCGTGCCAGCGAAATTAACCAATTATGGTTAAAATTCCCGACCCCGTCGGGAATCGAACCCGGGACCCCTGTGGCCAAAGGCCAGCACGCTAACCATTCAGCCATGGAGCCAGACTCTCTCACACTTATACTTACGAATTGAACGTTAAACAGGAAATAAGTAACTTCACGAATCACCATTTAAAAAAATAGTAGTAGAAAATATCTCCATAATAATCAAAGAAAGTTGTTTAATGCTAATCAAAAACATGAGGAAGAGTATTTTGAAAAATATACAACACATAAATGAACTGAACAACTTTCACGGGAAATGGGATGGTCGAAATACAGAACGATCCAAAAATACACTAGTGAGCAATTGAATTTGCTGCGTGTTGTTGAAATAGCATTGTGGTAGGCCTGGTGAATACAGTAGTATGGAGATCATTCACGTTGGATGAAGTAAGACCCCTGCCACATTTTTCAACGCCCTTCATTGACGAACGATGGAGGAAACTGCTGTCAGTTCATATCCATCAATTTATACCCCTCCCGCACCCTGCAGCAAGACGATGCACTGGCTCATCCCTCCCGAATTGTGACTCATTGGTTCCATGAACCATCCATGGACATGAGGATACTCGCCTGGCCATCAAGGTCACCCTACCTCAATCCTATTGAGCTCACCTGGGATGCTGATGAGAGCTGTGTATTGTTCCTGGACTTTGCTCCGACCAATCCCCGTGCGTTATGCGAGGGAGCGTTCGGGGATCCGTATGGCTCCCCAATGCTTTTGGTGTTTTGCAGTGTCCAATGCCAGTGCATCGCTGACGGCATCACGCTACACGCTATTAGCCAGGTATCTCTGATACAATTGTTCATCAGTGCACGTTGCAGAACAAACTCATTGGCATGCTAAAAACACAGAATTCGTACTAAAAAAATAAGACATGAGACATTCCCATCGTGTTTATATTCTACTCCCCAATATTTGTTGACTGAGTATAACAACTTCGAAGACGAGCCGAGAGAAACAATGTGTTCGGTCTAAAGATTACATACATACTGCACCCGTAACTAGGTCTGCCCGTGAACAAGAGACACCGCAGGGGTGCTCAGTTCGACAGGATTACTGACTGAATAAAGACAAGTGGCAGGATTTGACATGAGGTTCAGAAAATAAGAATATTTCATGTTCAGAGAATCTTATAACATATTTTATTCAAATAAAATAAAACTTCTGCCATCCTGATATCTATGATTATGGGAATGATCGCTACGTTAAGTTAAATTACTGATGAATCTTGATGTGACATAAAATTAATTCTAACAAATGGGGTGGTACACGTGACTCTTTTGCCCTACAACTCTAACAGAAGAGTTTTCAGTTTTTTTTACATATTTCGTTAGTTAATATTAATTTAATAATTTGAAATTTATTTAATCTGGAAAAATGAGGGTGGTGCATCACATTCCTCGAACAATCTGGAAAACACATTAAATTTTAATGAAGTGGATAAGATGAAATATTCAAAATTAACAAAGTTTACGTCTTTTATCAAAATATTAGTGAAATTACTTTCATCAAAATTTTCTTGACATTTAACTGTATCTTGAATCTGCTTTATTTAATGTAAAGTTAATTCGAGACGTCGAGAATATCTGTTCCAAGTCTTTCCCACTTATCTCCTCGTGAGAACCAACATCTATCGTTACTATCACGTGGTCCTCATAAGAAACTGAAATTATTATTCCTCAAAAAACTCACTAAATAAAAATAATTCATCGACGTGGGAATCCTGTCCAAAATTATAAATTAAATGCCACTAAAGTGTCACAAATTATCCCCTCTGTCAACATATCACAGCTGAAATGCACAAGAAATACCTTATCACTAGAAAATCATACTAATTCTACAACTAACTACTGAAAAATTCCTAAAGAAGAAATATTTACAATATCTACATGTCGCGTCCATGTACAAATCAACATCATCACTCTCCATTAGGTCCATTTAGAAATGTCATTGAAAATGTGAAGTCTCCACGTGAGTACGAATTCTAGCGATAAAAAGTGAGCTCGCCTGGTATCGAACTATAATCTTATCAGGATATTTATTTGAGAATCTATTTTCCAAATTTAAGGTCTTCCAGTAAGATTTACACATACATTAGAAACTTTGAATTACTGACTTCCATGAGTTATATCAGGATAAACTTATTCCAAAATATTAACGCTGAATGATGGACTTATTATTATCATCATCAGAAGACTTTACTACGGTGACTACACCTCGTATAATCTCGAAGATCAATTATCTATTTCCTACCATGATCAACATCATGTATAAAAATATCGTCGCACTAACACGTGACAATTCAATATCAAATGACTCGTATCACATGTACTAATTCCATATAAATTCCACGTACAACAACAACATTATAATGACGACTAATATAAATTACAACCACATATCAGACAATATGTAGTCAGAAAATTATGTAAGAACCTGTTATCGCCCAGAAACAAGTCTTATTCCCATTAAATTCGTCCCGATGACTAAATAAACCATTAATAATTATATATCATTACGCATGTACTCCTAATAAATCCATAATCTCAATCCAGAATTATTATCCTGATGGCATGCTACCATTGTCACGAGGCACGAATATAAGTCCAAATATCATGAAAATATTTAAAATATCGGGAAAATATTACCTCGATAAATTCCTCTGTCACAGATTAACTCACTAATATAATGAAATTCGTAAAATAAGAAAGGATGGTTCCGATAACACATGGATAACTTCAACTGATCTATCATTTCAGAACTCCATAACATGTGGTCAGGAATCTGAACAAGTACACGAATTAAGTTCCAAGTCCTATCTCACATATTAGGAAATAATCAATGAAATATCGTAAAAATGAAATCAACTACAGACTATACGACCACTCCAAAGAAAGAATAAGAGTAGAAATAAAGAGCTACAAAGAACAGATATAAATAAGACGTTGTCGACTTAAAATGTACTGTAGTCATCATGTGGAGCTCCTGGAGTCCTCAGTCGAACATTCTAGGGCTGAAATCCTTGCATTTCTCCGCTGTTAGCGCTGGTCCGTCGACTTAGAAATTCATGATGGAATGTGTGTAGTATCTGGCACGAACTTCCATCTTCTGTAGAGGTCCTCTTCCACGTTACACTCCCTGATTATTTTGCTGAAACTTGTACAGAATAAATTAGGAAAAGTCCTGAGCACAATCCTGCAAGTTGTTAATGAAAGACACGTACTTTTATTAGTTATCTGATCTTTTCGACGTCTGTTGGTTGAACACTAATTACAGTCGTAGGCTGGCACAATTTTAAGTAAGAGCTGAACGCTGGAAATGCGTCCACTATCCCTGTCGATGGCAGTATCTCCACTGACGTTCTGCGGCGAAGTAAGCTGAAGTGAACAGCAGTTAGACGTGAAGTGAAGTGAGGCGAAGTGAGCGAAGTGATAGAGGTGAGTGTGTGCATGGGTATGACTCGCTTTAAATACCGTAGTACTCCATTCGTCGTAGGAAGTAGAGTCAGTTCAAGTACTGAATTCTTATCCGTTTCATTAATTAAATTCACATTATTTTCTGCCAGTATACCATTCAAATTAAATATAAATTCAGTTACTAATTATTACAATTCACACGTGATATCATTAACACTGTCCAGTCAAATATCATTATTGTACATCTTCATAATTACACATATCACGTCATCGAAGATATTAAAAATATTTCCTTTGCTTTTAATCCAATATGACTACACGCGAAGATATTCTAGCTATTTTCATCTCACTTCCACTTTTATTTTTATTTTTTATTTTCCGAGCCAGCTAGAACTGCCCCTTCAGGTTGAAAACAGCTCGCCGACTTGCTCAAGGAAAAGCGTGTGCCATCCCGACAAAGACTAGACTCATGACACACTGCTCCATATTCGACCAGCTGACACCAGCATACGGTCACAATACGGTGAGCGAAGTTACAAGCTTGACAGCTTGTTACAAACTGAACTTAAACTCCTCAAGGAGTTGTGTTGGACGAGTCCATTCCACAGACCAAAAATTCACATGTTCCACGACTTCTCAGTTTAACACTATCAGACGTGATGAGTCTCATTCGATAGCGCAACTCTCTTTGGACAGTTTTCTTCTCAGGCCCATGTACTCCCACAACATATTAAAACTATAATTGTTTTTTTCTCCTTGATCCAAACGTCAGTCAAAAATTGGTATATGCGAAAAGTGCTGAACATTATTAGCTTGAAATTAAACAAAGTGTATTCTTCTTCTACTACTTCTAGAAGTGTCCTCCATTCTTCACAACATTAACCCATCCTACCGTTAACGTTGGAAGTGTGTATACGTAAAACCGAAGTGACTTAGAGGTAAATATCTTATACGGCATTGATACACCTAAAGGATTTCTCATTAAATTCACACTCAACAAAATAAAAATATGGGACATTGCCTATTTGTTTGTACTCTACCCCGCAGTAACGTAATAGTAATAAAATTGTAAATAATCCGATGGTGCATTGTTCAATGAACAAAGTACCAGTCAATCCTGAGCAACTTATATGGGGCATGAATAGTGTAGCATTCGTAGTTCTCTCTCCGTTCATTAATTCAAATTTGTTCTGTTGAAAGTTTTAATAACATTTTACCGTCTGGCAGCAGTTAAGATACGACTTGATTATCTACAGTTAATACAAAATAAATAAATAAATACTACAGTATTTAGTGGATGAAATAACCAAACGTTGAGAATGAGTTTTTTACGAAATGTATGCGATTAACCCTCAAACATACGCGTATGGGGTGGAATCCACCCCAGGTTATTTTATTTCTTAGTGAAATGTACAAATAACTTTTCTGTGCTCTCCCCGCTCTTATACCTTCCTGGCTGGATCCCTGCAGAAATATTCATTCGTACATAATCTATCTTAAAATCTCCATTTAATACAGTAATTCATATTTTACAATACAATGATACGTGGGGTGGAAAGCACCCCCACGCGTGTGTCTGCGTCCTAAGATCTGGCGCGTATGCTTGAGGGTTAATGAACCTATACTTATTTATATTAGTTTCGATGTTCTTTCACTTAGAGCAACCAGTCCTTAGAATTAAATGTTGAATAAAATACCAGAATTTCCAGCAATACAGTGGCTTCACTTACATTTTGATTGTATTACTTCTTCCAAATTACGAAATTGTTAGCTTAAAGATGATCAGTGATATATCCAACACCAGTGTACTTCCTATTATGAAACTGGTCATTTCCCACACAGAGATTTTATCCGGAAATGAATGTTATCCAGGTATAGAAATTCTCAACCCCAGTCAAGTAACAACGATGAAATTCCTCGACATCCTTTATAAAGGGTGGAGCGACAATGTTCATGCAGACATAATGTACGTGTGAGTGAGAGAAAGTGCTCTCACAAGCATAATAATCACTGCAAAACTGTCAAATTATGGAATCAACACTCAAGTCTTTCAGAGATATAAAGTTGAATAAAACACTAATATAATGCCTAACCCCCATTCCATCTCGTTACTTCTAGTATTACCCGGCTGTAGCAAGTGGAGTTATTTTTAGTAAAACCCTCATTTCCATGTACTTTGTGACAAACTGGGATACTGAATACTATAATTTCATGAACTGTATTACAGTATTACAATGTACAGATGTATGTTTAGTCCTCAGCCAGAAAGCTGGTTGGATCCTCAACAGCTCCACCATTGGCTGTCATAGATGCTACGGGCTTTACGTCGCACCGACACAGATAAGTCTTATGGCGACGATGGGATAGGAAAGGCCTAGGAGTTGGAAGGAAGCGGCCGTGGCCTTAATTAAGGTACAGCCCCAGCATTTGCCTGGTGTGAAAATGGGAAACCACGGAAAACCATTTTCAGGGCTGCCGATAGTGGGATTCGAACCTACTATCTCCCGGATGCAAGCTCACAGCCGCGCGCCTCTACGCGCACGGCCAACTCGCCCGGTCTGTCATAGATGGCCTAGGCATCACTGAAGAGGCGTACTGGGGAAATGAGAAGTGTAGTAGTTTCCAGTTGCTTTCCTCACCGAGCCAGCCGTTGCTAATACATATCAGTCTGCCAAGCCCACTGAAATGCATGCACCAACCGACCCTATGAGCGATATTTTCACACCATTCATAACAGGGACTGGCTGCATAAGGAATGGTATTACTAGCATCACTCATACCTCAGTCACTTTAATATTGTGAAAGCCGAGGATAAGACTGAGACAGGTCAATGAAAGTAACAAAATTGCTCTAGCCTGTACCAGAAGACGTAGTGCACCGTAAACACTAGGTCTCGCCAGCAAAGGCACAGATATTACAACTATATGTTACATATTGACGATACGAAATAATATAAGCTTACGCGTGTTAGTTTTTTATACAAAAGCTGGTAGCTTTACCTAATAATAATGCCGTATGGCCTCCGTAGAGACTTGGTGCGGGTCTTTCGAGTTGAGGCCCTCTAGACGACCTGCAGGTCCGTGAGAATGGGGTCCTAACCTAAGACGAATTTATTCTAATGTTGAAGATGGAACGAATAGCCAGCCTGCGAGCCAGAGGAATTAACCAATGAAGGTTAAAATATCCGGTCCGTCCACGACTCGAACCTGCGTCCTCTTGAACCAAAGGCCAGCATGCTAACCATTTAATCATGGAGTTGTAGTTTTAATGCCTGTCAATATCGTGACACCAGACACGGGACTTCCAGGTTTACGAGGATTCCGAACCACAGGGAAGTGATATTTCATTTTAAAAATTCCACATTCATTGGCTGGGATTCGAACCACGGTCATCTTTTTCAGAAGACAGTGACAATGTCACTCGGCTACCACAATCTTCCTCTCAGGCAGAACGTAAGCAGGGTTTGATCCAGTACCTTTTCAGCTATCTGTCTTCTTACGCCACTGACACAGACTGATCTTATGGCGACGACTTGATAGGACAGGGCATGACGAAAGCGACAGTGGCTTTAACTATGGAAATTTTGCCTGGTTTGAACATGGGAAACGACTGAAAACTATCTTTCGGGGATGCCGACAGTGGAGTTCGAACCCACCATCTCCCGAATTCAAGCTATAAGCTACGCGAACCAAACCGAGTAGCCAACTCGTTAGGTAAATCTAGTAAAGAAGGCTACAATAACTTCTCTTCCACCATAGAAAAAGGTAGGAAATCTGAGGTAAACAACCGTCCAAGTTGCTTGATCAGCTTCTTTTTGTGTATATCAGTCATTTTCTTTTGTGCTGGTAAAAATGATGATAGCAACTATTGCACACGTCATGGCACTTTCAGTGGCATTTCAGGACCTAATATTTGAATACCATGAACATCGTCAGAACGACGTTCACCGATAAACCTTTTATATTTTTAAAAAAATATTATATTATTATTATTATTATTATTATTATTATTATTATTATTATTATTATTATTATTATTATTATTATTTGGTGCCTTCTTTCTAGGGGCTGCCTGGCCGAGGCGGTAAAGGCGTGCTCGTTCGCCCGGAAGGCCGTGGGTTTGAATCCCCGTTAGGAAGTCGTAAAATTTTAGAAACGAGATTTCCACTTCCGGAGGCGCACATGGCCCTGAGGTTCACTCAGCCTAGACCAGAAATGAGTACCAGGTTAATTCCTGGGGGCAAAGGCGGCCGGGCGTAGAGCTATCCTCTCTACCCCATCAAGCCCCGAGGTTACGAATAGTGGAAGCCTTTACCTTCCACCCCTCCAAGGGCCTTCATGGCCTGTACGGAGATGACTTTGCTTTGCTTTGCCTTCTTTCTACGCGTCTCTTCGAATTAGAAATATTTTCCTCTGAAACTGAGATTTCGTCCACATAAATCGCATCAGGTGCTTTGCTCATTGTCCAAAACACAGCTACTTGCTTTACGTCGCATCGACACAGATAGGTCTTATGGCGCTGATGGGACAAGGAAGGCCTAGAAATGGGAAGGAAGCGGCCGTGGCCTTAATTAAGGTACAGCCCCAGCATTTGCCTGGTGTGAAAATGGGGAAACCACGGAAAACCGTCTTCAGGGCTGCCGACAGTGGGGTTCTAACCCACTATCTCCCGGATGCGAGCTCACAGCTGCGCGCTCCTAACCGCACGGCCAACTCGCCCGGTCTTGGAACACGAAATGCAAAGTCGAAAGGCCACGTGGAACTATTTTCGAGAAGCTGCGCTATTGTATGTATTATCACCATTAAGTCTAATAAAACCCATTCAGATAACTAAAGAATATATGTAAGGAATGCGAAAACAGGTTTGTACCATTAAGGGTGGTAAGCAATCGTAAAGACCCACCTTATTATAATAGAGAAATAAAGAGACTAAGAAGGAGGTGCAGACTGGAAAGAAATAGAGTTAGAAATGGCTGTGGAAGTAAGGAGAAATTGAAGGAACTTACTAGAAAATTGAATCTAGCAAAGAAGGCAGCTAAGGATAATATGATGGCAAGCATAATTGGCAGTCATACGAATTTTAGTGAAAAATGGAAGGGTATGTATAGGTATTTTAAGGCAGAAACAGGTTCCAAGAAGGATATTCCAGGAATAATTAATGAACAAGGGGAGTGTGTATGTGAGGATCTTCAAAAGGCAGAAGTATTCAGTCAGCAGTATGTAAAGATTGTTGGTTACACGGATAATGTCGAGATAGAGGAGGAGACTAAGGCCAAAGAAGTAATAAAATTTACATATGATAACAATGACATTTACAATAAGATACAAAAGTTAAAAACTAGAAAAGCGACTGGAATTGATCAGATTTCTGGGGATATACTAAAGACAATGGGTTGGGATATAGTACCATATCTGAAGTACTTATTTGATTATTGTTTGGTCGGAGGAGCTATACCAGATGAATGGAGAGTTGCTATAGTTGCCCCTGTGTATAAAGGAAAGGGTGATACACATAAAGCTGAAAATTACAGGCCAGTAAGTTTGACATGCATTGTATGTAAGCTTTGGGAAGGCATTCTTTCTGATTATATTAGACATGTTTGTGAAATTAATAACTGGTTCGATAGAAGGCAATTCGGTTTTAGGAAAGGTTATTCCACTGAAGCTCAACTTGTCGGATTCCAGCAAGATATAGCAGATATCTTGGATTCAGGAGGTCAAATGGACTGTATCGCGATTGACCTGTCTAAAGCATTTGATAGGGTGGATCATGGGAGACTACTGGCAAAAATGAGTGCAATTGGACTAGACAAAAGAGTGACTGAATGGGTTGCTATATTTCTAGAAAATAGATCTCAGAGAATTAGAGTAGGTGAAGCTTTATCTGACCCTGTAATAATTAAGAGGGTAATTCCTCAAGGCAGTATTATCGGACCTTTATGTTTTCTTATGTATATAAATGATATGAGTAAAGGAGTGGAATCGGAGGTAAGGCTTTTTGCGGATGATGTTATTCTCTATAGAGTAATAAATAAGTTACACGACTGTGAGCAACTGCAACGTGACCTCGAAAATGTTGTGAGATGGACAGCAGGCAATGGTATGTTGATAAACGGGGTTAAAAGTCAGGTTGTGAGTTTCACAAATAGGAAAAGTCCTCTCAGTTTTAATTACTGCGTTGATGGGGTGAATGTTCCTTTTGGGGATCATTGTAAGTATCTAGGTGTTAATATAAGGAACGATCTTCATTTGGGTAATCACATAAATGGGATTGTAAATAAAGGGTACAGATCTCTGCACATGGTAATGAGGGTGTTTAGGGGTTGTAGTAAGGGTGTAAAGGAGAGGGCATATAAGTCTCTGGTAAGACCCCAACTAGAGTATGGCTCCAGTGTATGGGACCCTCACCAGGATTACCTGATTCAAGAACTGGAAATAATCCAAAGAAAAGCAGCTCGATTTGTTCTGGGTGATTTCCCACAAAAGTGTAGCGTTACAAAAATGTTGCAAAGTTTGGGCTGGGAAGAATTGAGAGAAAGATGAAGAGCTGCTCGACTAAGTCGTATGTTCCGAGCTGTCAGCGGAGAGGTGGCGTGGAATGACATTAGTAGACGAATAAGTTTGAGTGGCGTTTATAAAAGTAGGAAAGATCACAATATGAAGATAAAGTTGGAATTCAAGAGGACAAACTGGGGCAAATATTCATTTATAAGAAGGGGAGTTAGGGATTGGAATAACTTACCAAGAGAGATGTTCAATAAATTTCCAATTTCTTTGAAATCATTTAGGAAAAGGCTAGGAAAACAACAAATAGGGAATCTGCCACCTGGGCGACTGCCCTAAATGCAGATCAGTATTGATTGATTGATTGATTGAACAAGTAACAGAGAGGGAATGTCACTACTGACACTGATGGCACCGAAGGTTGCTGGTCACCTGACGCCATCTGACTTCACCCGACTACCCGATAAGAATTCATCGGAAGATACGACTACACACAACCTGATTTAGCTCTTGATCTGACCTAATCCACATGACTGCCTGACCATATCAGATCGTCTGAATGACCTTTTATAGAGCTTAATTCTGGACGTCAGAGGTAAACTATCGTGACATTTCACTAATTTAACAGGAGAACAAGAAGCTGCTGAGGCGGTAAAATTTGCTACCTTTGAGGCAGTTCGAATCGACAGTTCTGACCATGGCGAACTATCGTTAAGAGTCATTACGATGAGAGTCCGGCGGAAGGCATAAAGTTGATTTGTTGGATGATCACACCATTGTTTATCGCTGGGTTCTCCTTGTGCACGCGATAGTATCACATGGCTTATCTTCATTCCCGCGAAACATACACGTACAGGAGTGTACTATAAAAAGGCACGATAAAAGCAAGTCACATACAATAAAAAAATAAAAATCGTCGCTTTTGCATTCACAATAGTTTACCTCTGACGTCCAGAATTTCCGTCAGCCAATCAGAAACTTCCTTCTCTTCCCTTCGTTTCGCTGAGACAGTTACTTTTGTATTAGGGTCTCTGGTGGAATGATTTTCCGTGGTTTCCCATTTTCACACCAGGGATTGTACCTTAATTAAGGCCACAGCTGATTTCTTCTCATTCCTAGGCCATTCCTACCCCATCGTCGACATAAGACCTATCTGTGTCGATGCGACGTAAAAAAAATTGCAGAAAAGTAATAATGTTCCACGTGACCCATTCACTGAAGCCTTCTGCATGGATATCCTCCTTCCTCGTCGTTTTCACACCCCATCGATGAACTGGTGTAGTTACTTCTACGTTGTTAAAATAGTTTATCTTCAGATACTTGCGCGAAAGATTCCAAACATCTCTGATGAACAAGCACATTTCACATTTTGTATTGAGTGTAAGCTAAAGAAATACAGGTAGAAGAGCCTGGGGAAAATGTTCAGGTCAAATTCAACATTTTAAATAATAACAAAAGCTTTTTTTTTGCTAGGGGCTTTACGTCGCACCGACACAGATAGGTCTTATGGCGACGATGGGATAGGAAAGGCCTAGGAGTTGGAAGGAAGCGGCCGTGGCCTTAATTAGGGTACAGCCCCAGCATTTGCCTGGTGTGAAAATGGGAAACCACGGAAAAACCATCTTCAGGGCTGCCGATAGTGGGATTCGAACCTACTATCTCCCGGATGCAAGCTCACAGCCGCGCGCCTCTACACGCACGGCCAACAAAAGCTCTTAGTCAGGATCGAAGCCTTACTGACATTTCCGACGACGCGATCTCGTAATTCAGTTTAGATGAAGGATGTCGTCTTTTTCTGCTACCGGTTTTCCCTCACAGTGAGGTCGCGGGTGCGAACTGCGTCGCACAACTGGATTTGGCCAAGTTATACGACCGGATACCCTTCTTGACGCTAACCCTATATGGAGGGATGTATTCTATATTGCATGTTTCTGTGGTGGTTAGTAGTACGGTGTGTTGTCTGATATGAAGAGGAGAGTGTTGGGACAGACACAAAGACGCAGTGCCCGAGCCAGAAGAATTCATTAGAAACGATTAAAATACCCGACCAGGCCGAGAATCGAACCCGGGACCCTCTGAACCAAAGGTCAGTACGCTGACCATTCAGCCAACGAATCGGACAATTTAGAATAAGGATGTAAATCTTCAAATTTGGAGATCCCTGTTAGTTTTTTCATGAACCATTAACGATTATTCCTATCGCTTAAAGCTCATTTGATATTCTGGCCTCTTATCTCTATTTAAGCCATGGAAATGGCTGGCATTGGTAATATTGATTCAATGTTCTATTCCATATTGTAGCACTTCAAACGGTCTAATTGTCTCATTCAGTACAATCACAATCTGCTGCATCTGATACAATCACACTTCCTCATTATAGCGTTATAGAGATTTATGTAATTGGCAGTGGAGATACCATGAAGCTCACAATAAGCTCAACTGTGTTTGCGATAAACCTTCACCGGAGATTTGCTATCAGCTTTGTGAAGTACAATACTATTTCACTCATCAAAAGCAAATTCTGATGTTTTGATTAGTTATTAACTGTAAAAATCAAATTGAAGTTCGTTTCCACCTGAAATCATTCACCTACACAGCGAGGAGCGGCTCAAACAGATAACCCTGAAGTAAGGGATAGGATGAAATATTACAAAGATTTACCGGGTGATTGTTGTCGATCACCAGATGTGTGTAATGAATGTGAAGAAGATGAAGTAGCTAGACTTGATGACATTAGAAGAGTTGGAAGATATTCTTCCAACTTCAGTGGGAAGGCACATGGCCGATCTTTCCAAATATGGTGGTGGACAAATTGAATGACGATTAATGGCATTAACGAACAGGTATTGGATTAAGACAAACATGCTGCAACCATTGTTAGAAGTTCAAGTTATGCCATTGTATGAGAAAGGGAACGGAAGTAAATGTGAAAATTACAAGTGAATTAGTTTGCTGAATGTTGAATGTTTATATATCATGTTCATACTAAATTCATTAATTAATAAGAAACTACTGAGCATTTCGAGTTCATCACATTTCGGAACTTTTCATCAGTCATTCTTTAAGTTAATGAGCATTAAAGATTTCATCTTCCTCGTCCATATTCACACTCACATTTTTAGAATTTTAATCAAAGGACAGTCAATTTATTGCAGAGCGTTAAATTAGTGAAGGTCGGTATCACATATATTTCTACTTCCTTGCCATATTGATTAGTTGCAAACATTGCAAATCAGTATTATTTTCTGGTATTGTTCGTTCCTAAAAAGTCATTCGTTAATTCCTATTGTTAGACAATCCACAGTAAGATTTTCTTACAGGTTAAACAGGTATTATTTTTCAAAACGAACACTCCCTCTTCTGGGTTTAAAATCTCTTCCTTATCTTTGGAAAACTACACCGAATTCATCGCTGCTATAGAGCCAGATGGAACGCTCTGATGGAAGGAAAACAAGAAATAAGCTAAGCTGGCTAACGACGTTCTTACAAGTTTCCTGATTACTGCCTGTATTATTGTATAGTTGTAGTGCTCTAGTGCAAATTCCTCCCTTATTCACGATGCTTGTGTGTGATACAGGGTGGTTAATTCCACTTCCCTGCGATTTGTATATAACACAAGTGTGTCTTTTGAAGTGTGCAGCGTATTTCATAATAATCATCGTCAATGCTGATGCTCAGGAAGACAACGATGGAAGAAAACATTTGAACTAAGTTTTTTGCTGTGGATTTTTATCATCTAGGCCATGGTTATAGAATGGGTGAGCTACGGAGAAAAAAGTACTGAAAATGGCAATGATATGTCGTAGAACAACACATCATTTTGGTAGAAGAGCACGCATCCCTATGAAACTTATTCAAAATAATAATTTATATTATATATATAAATTATTCATAAACATGACTCAAGGCGAAAAATTCTTAAGATTATGAGTACTACATAGAGAAATACAACAAGTCAAAGTGATAATCCCGGTGGTGATAATGAAGTCTTTTGAGGGACAAGGGAACTAGCAAACTAAGTCAAACTGCATGAAAACTTTTCTCGTGTATAATTAAGGATCTCGGGATGGACTAAGTACGAAATAAATATGGAAGAAATTTGTAGCATCTCTGCTCAACTCAAATGAAAATCACTCCTCAATTGGAAGTCGGAAATTTTCCGAACTAGCTAAGTCAAACTGCATGAAAACTTTTCTCGTGTGTAATTAAGGATCTCAGGATGGACTAAGTACGAAATAAATATGGAAGAAATATCTAGCATCTCTGCTCAACTCAAATGAAAATCACTCCGATCAAACTTTTATATGGAATGCAGAGGTAGTAATATGCGTACTGTATTAGCAGATGGGACAGTTTACGTTTCACAAAAACACTTTCGTCGACTTTACACGTTACATACCTTGGGGTATGTCCAAGTTGGTTTTTGTTTAATGTTATCAAAAGCTGTATCATCGTACGAATCCACGTGGAACGGTTGTCGTAGTTTGTGTACTAAAGTGTCAACCCCAAAACATTAATCTTAGATTTTGAAGTTGCAGTTCATGTGGCGGCAAAGAAAGTGTTTCTAAGCGTTAACATTAAAGGATAAAGTTTTCGCTTGGGTCAGGTATTGTATCAAAATATATTCGAACGTATACTTCGTTCTGAGTATACCATTCCTCAATCGGAAGTCGGAAAGTTTCCGAAATAACATATGTTTGGTTTAAAATTTCTACCTCCAAACGGAATCGGGGATGCGTTTGTAGAGTTACATAGTATTGCTCCCAATCAAAATCAGTTTTAAAAATGTCTGGTCTATGTAAGGGCCTACTTGAAAAGTATGTAAGTGGTTTATGGGCCAGTATACCAACAGATGAAATCACAACTACAAATGGTTCGGGGTCGTTTCATAGACATTTAAACCAACAATTTTACAAACCCGATCCTACTATCCACGAGTTCATGGAAGCTTTAAAGCAATTGCAAAGTGAAACTTATCTGTGCTTCTACACAGTGTATTCTGAAAGAAAAATAAATAGACGTTACTATGAAAATCATCATGTTGCTAATGAATTGTGGGACAAATATAAATGTGGTGAATTACCGTTACTGGATTACGTGAAAAGAATTGCACGTCAGTTCCAGCCTATCCCACTCCAGGACAAATGCTTCACCGGGGCAAGCATTGTGCTGCGTTGCCAATTTTAAAGGTAAGCTGCTGTACACTTTATATTTGCCGTAGTTATTTCTAATATTTTGCGGTAAAGATATGTGAAATTTTTCGGTAATGAAAATAGGAAGTTTCGTGGTAAAGCTAGGCTGTTTTGCGGAAATGCAATCCGCCAGAATTTTAGCCGTGGCAGGTTAATTCTCCTGCCTCCGAGACTGGGTATTTATGTCTATTTCAATTCACTTCTCTTCGTATATACTGTATACAGACCAACAGAAACCCACCACCACAGAAACGCGCAATGGTGAATACATCACTCCACATACGGTTGGCACTAGGAAAGGTATCCGACCGCAAAACAGGTCCAAGTCTGTATGTACGATACAGTGTGCACCCACAACCACATCAGGGTGTGGAAAACCTGATAAGAAGAAGAAGATGAAATAATTTTGTTTACTTGTTTTCATTTTTTGCTACTGGTTTAACATCACACAAACATATCAAAGGTTTTCGGTGACGGAAGGAAGGGGAGGTACTTGGATTGGAAAGGTAGCAGCCATGGCACTTCATACAGCTGAAGCTCAACTTGTAGGATTCCAGCAAGATATAGCAGATATCTTGGATTCAGGAGATCAAATGGACTGTGTCGCGATCGACCTGTCTAAAGCATTTGATAGGATGGACCATGAGAGACTACTGGCAAAAGATGAATGCAACTGGACTAGACAAAAGAGTGACTAAACGGGTGGCTATATTTCTAGAAAAGAGATTTCAGAGAATTAGAGTAGGCGAAGCTTTATCTGACCCTATAATAATTAAGAGGGGAATTCCTCAAGGCAGTATTTTTGGACCATCATATTTTCTTATATATATAAATGATATGAGTAAACAAGTGGAATCAGAGATAAGGGTTTTTGCGGATGATGTTATTCTGTATAGAGTATTAAACAAGTTACAGTATTGTGAGCAACTGTAAAATGACCTCGATAATGTTGTGAGATGAATAGCAGGCAATGGTATGATGATAAACGGGGTTAAAAGTCAGGTTGTGAGTTTCACAAATAGGAAAAGTTCTCTCAGTTTTAATTACTGCGTTGACGGGGCGAATGTTCCTTATGGGGATCACTGTAAGTACCTAAGCTGTTAGTGGAGAGGTGGCGTGGAATGCCATTAGTAGACGATTAAGTTTCAGTGGTGTCTTTAAAAGTAGGAATCATCACAACATGAAGATGAAGTTGGAATTCAGGAAGACAAGCTGGGGAAAATATTCTTTTATAAGGAAAGATCATTTTTGGGGTAATCACATATACAGCATGGGATTGTAAATAGGGGTACAGATCTCTGCACTTGGTAATGAGGGTGTTGAGGGGTTGTAGTAAGGATGAAAAGAAGAGGGCGTATAAGTCTCTTTTAAGACCCAAAATAGAGTATGGTTCCAGTGCATGGGACCCTCATCAGGATTACTTGATTCAAGTTCTGAGGGGTGTCCGACAAAAGAGTAGCGTTACAAAAATGTTGCAAAGTTTGCATTGGTAAAACTTGGGAGAAAGGAGACCAGCTGCTCAACTAAGTGGTATGTTCCGAGCTGTTAGTGGAGAGGTGGCGTGGAATGACATTAGTAGACGATTAAGTTTCAGTGGTGTCTTTAAAAGTAGGAATCATCACAACATGAAGATAAAGTTGGAATTCAGGAAGACAAGCTGGGGAAAATATTCTTTTATAAGAAGGGGAGTTGGAGATTGGATTAACTTACCAAGAGAAAAGTTCAATAAATTTCCAATTTCTTTGAAATCATTGAAGAAAAGGCTAGGAAAATAACAGATAGGGAATCTGCCACCTGGGAGACTGCCCTAAATGCAGATCAGTAGTGACTGATTGACACAGTACAGTACCAGCAATTGCCTGGTGTTAAAATGGGAAAATATGGAAAACCATCTTCAGGGCTACCGACAGTGGGATTCAAACCCACCATCTCCCGAATGCAAGCTCACAACTGCACGACCCTAACCGGCATGGCCAACTCGCTCGGTGATGAAATAATTCTCCCTGTAAAGTTTCGTGCGTGAACCTTTCTTCAAAGGCACATCTGGGTCTTTTTTCTTACGCAGAAACGTTCATGTGTCTTTCATGACACTTTTCCACAACGTATGTGGAACTTGCATTCCCGGCGATTAAGCTATGTTACTCAGAGATGATTGTCAGCGAGGATAATTTCGATAGCTGTAACGCAATCCTTGTGTACTAAATCATTGCCGTTAAGTGCACTGACATATATTGAAGTTACTGTAGTAAGAGGGTGGGGGGCATTAGTACTACGAATCCTATCATAAACTTCACTGAAATTTGGTCAACCATTATGTTACCTGCTATTAAGGAGAATTAAATAGTCGATATTCAACTGACTGCAATTTTCAGTAGTTATATATTCTTAGGTTAAGCTACTAAGTGATAATTGTTAGACTTTGAATAACGAAATTGAAACAAGCTATTATACAGCAATGTTAGTCGGAACGTGTAAATGGAATTATTTACCATTTTTCACTTACCATTAATGAGTTGGGATTAGGTGTTCACAATTAGTGCATAAAATAGGAAGTGTGGATGAAATTGGGTTCATTATTCTGTCGTATAGGAGCAGAAGGTGAAAGTTTCGATCATGTGTTTCTTGGAGTAAATTTCACTGGCCTAATTGAAAAGCACAGTAAATATATAACTGGATGCAATATATCTATCATGTATGATTTGAATAATGACGAAATAGATGTTTAGAAATCAACTGGGAAGAAATACATAGAACACAGAATGATCGCACGAACCATCTTCCAATCTATGTTTGGAATATTATCTGAATGTTGCATATGGTAACTAAAGTACCAATTAACAGGTGATATAATGCATAAATAACATTACAGGTGATATTTAATATTGAATAAATTCATATGATCCAACTTTACAGACCTGTATGGTACAAACGTACCTATTGATGTTCCATGAACTCCTGAATTGGCAAACAGAAATTGCGCGGGATCAAAGTAACCCAGTACATTAGACTTCAGTTTACCCACCAAGAATATAAATCATAAGCATAACTTCGAAATAGTGGGAACGTGAAGCTTTTAAGCGTAATATTCATAATCTGTTGAAGCATAAATGGAGTTTACCATAAGGTGTACAGTTATTCGATTACCTGAATGAACTAAAGGTAGAGACCATACTTGTGAGTTTACATGTGTAATAACCTTGCACAGCTTTTATCATGATTTTGCTTTGTGGGAGCAGAATCATCCGGAATAAATAAGATAAATTTCAATATGGTGGCCATATTTCAGAATGTTTAAAATATTTTTCTTCCATCTTCACTTTGATATCACTATATAGGCTTCACTCTCGGCCGCCTTCGCTGGTCTTTAAAAATACGTTCCATGTGTTGTCAAAGAGGCAGGCGAAGAATCTAAACTATAATTATTATTAATACGTGTTATCATTTACGGATAAACTTTCTCTCTTTAAACCAGTGCGTCCATTGTTTTACACATAACACATAAAGATGTATATTGCTCCATTATTGTCGTGGTTTATTGATGAGTCAGTGATATTCTACAAGCTTTTCTGAATATTCAAAAATCAAGAATTATGCAGTTCATTGCTTTTTTCTCAGCAAAAACTTCATTGTCTAAGAAACTGTGCTCTACATCGTAGCATGCCTACCAATAAGCATATCTCATTATATATTTATTTCCACACGTCAGGTAATAACGAGTTCTTCATGGACTGTTGTTTCGTAAGATGTAGTTGAACATTACACATGGAAAGTAACTGTAAATTTTATAAGCCCATAATACGAATGTTAAGGAGTTAATATTATTGTCATACTCAAAGTACATTCGGTCAAAACTCTACGATAATTTGATATAATTTCCTTATCGCGTGAATGGTTTTGTCCTTATAGTGGAGAGGTGGATTCCTTTATATCTCCTGAAGAGACAATTGAATATCAGGAAAAGTTCGGGTATTAGGAATGATTGTTTTCATGAAGAAGGTTGTATTTCAGTGTCATCCTACCTCTGTCAGATGTATCCAAGGGCTATAAGGATTTAAACGACCACATTATTATGATTTATAAACAACATCCGAAGATCTGGATGAAAAGAAAAGTGCTTGTATGGTTTACATATTGACAGCTTTGGATATATGATCTCTAAAACTGCCATCAGGAAACATTTCTGGACTAGTGTATTGGAGAAAATGTGTATGAAGATAGAAATGATTTTATGCGAAGTCACTTGGACTCGATATTTAGCCCTGTAAAATATCAATAATTTTTAGCCTTTACCTCACGTTTTAATGTACAGTAGATGAGATGTGGGGCAGTGAAAAGTCACGCAAGAAAAAATTTATTTTAACTCTCTCAGTAATTTCTACAAGTTGTAATATGTTCACTACTACTTTATTTGAATAAATTGACAAAGAAGAATATACTTTGTATCTTAAAGGGTTAAACAGGAATTTGGGTTTATAATATTTATATTTAGCTGTTAAAGTGAATTTGAAATATTCAGTTCTAACAGTCCTGGATATTTTATCCATTCATTTCCGTTGTATTCGTGTAAGATATTCCAGGTATATTTCTAATACGGTACTACTTTTATTTTTATTTCCATTTCTGTGAATCCAGTTTTATTCTATGAAACATTTTCTATGTTGCAGCTTCAGGGACGAATTTACCAAACATTCCGATCATTGTACAAGAAGGAGATAACGTAAGACTGCGCTGTGGAGCTACTGGAAATCCCAGACCCATCGTGGAATGGCGGAAGTTGGATGGAACGCCCATTCCGACAGGTTCATGGCAATGTGAGTATAACTTCTGTCTTTTCCTTAAATGTATTGATTCTTTTATCCGATTATCTTTTGAAGATGATGGAATCGCATTAATTTTCATAGAGCTTAGTCGTTATTGGTCTAGCCCCACAGCCTAGTAGGAGCGAATCTCTCTCTTATAAGGGGCCCCGGCGTTGATTCCCGTTCAGCTCAGGGATTTTTATCTGTATTTGGTAGCTAGTTTTTGGCCCAGTCAACCTATATTAGAACAACTGAGGAGTTGTCTCGCGGTGAGATAGCAGCCCTGGTTTAAAAAGCCAAGAATAATGGGCGAGAGGGTTTGTTGTGCTGACCACGCGTTACCTCGTAATCCGCAGGCATTCGGGATGGACAGCGATCTCTTGGTCGGCCAAGGACCAGCAGGACTGTAGCGTAATCCTTTTTGTTTTTTTGTTGTATTTTTTGTATGAGACTGTTATTTTTTCTCATATTACGCCCCCTCCATGTCCATGGCTGAGTGATCAGTGTCTTGGCCTTGGAGCCACGGTTTCGATTTCTAACTGGGTCATGAAATTTTAATCGTAAGCTATTAATTCCCTTAGTTCAGGGACCGGATAGTTGTGCTGTCCGCAACATCCCTGGAATATACACATAACATTTCCTTCCATCACAATAATACGCAGATTCCCATGCACGAGATTTGCTGCCCACCACCATCAGACGGCCAGCCTTACAAGGGTCGCAACTGGGTGCAAGAACCACACTATATTATTATTATTATTATTATTATTATTATTATTATTATTATTATTATTATTATTATTATTATTATTATTATTATTATTATTATTATTATTCCGGGGTATCTGTGGAACAGCAGAGGTGAAAAAAGGTGCCGGGGTGAATGGGTCTAACTACCAAATCAAAGTTAATTTACAACATTAACCAGGTTATATTTTCTAAGTTTTAACAAATAACAAAACTTTAACAATAACAACGGTATGGCAATTTAGAACCAAGACTTACAAGGAACCAAGATTTCAACCTTTAAACATTCTTGGGGTAGCAAGCCCTAATTTTACAATTCTCAGCTCCTAGTTCAACTTTAACCCAGCAACAATTTGTTCAAAAGGGCAGAAAACCCCTAATACATGGAGTGCTTGCTCACAATTCGAATATCAAGCCTCCCTGAGGCCCTTTTACAACATAGGAAAAGAGCTGACACGCTCTCAGTCTTCCACGCCTATTCAAGGCAATAACAGACTATCCAATTACTTGCCATCAAGGCACACTTACAAAAATGAAACGGTGGTATCTTGTACCCAACCTACTGGGCCTAAGCAGAGAAAGAACAGGTTAAGTAAATGGCCCGAAATACAACAGGAATGGAGACGTGTGCTTGCCCTCGTAAATACTCATTCTAAAACCTAAAAGGCACTAGGCCGAAGACACAGGGGCTATTCCCAAACTATGGAGGTGACCCGTATAAGAAAGAAATTTAAACATTAGGGAAGAAAAGAAAATCAGTTACCAAAACGTAGTCACCTCAAACCAAAATGAAGAGGAGCTCGAGAGGGTAAAGCACTCCCTATCCCCGATTTACAATTAAAGATATTTACATAAGCCGGCAGAAATTTACATTACAGAAAGGTAGGTTACATGGTAAAAGTTTCGGACCTTTCCCGCGGGTTAAACTGCTGAGCTAGCAAGAAATAAGGATGTTAAATGGCCATTACCTTACTGAAGACCTGCTACCAGATGAAAGAGGCGCCTCCCGCCCCCTGCTTTACAACCACACACTTAGTTAAACGTAGATTAAGTGGCCCAGAGATGTGAAAATCAACCGTTTATAAACCCTCGGGAAAGGTTCGAGACCTTTCAAGAATAATTAACCCATACCCTCTCAATTTTATTGGATACCTTACAGATACGCACCAAATCGAAGAAGAAGCCGGTGATTGGCTGAAAATTAATTGCAGAAATTCTGGATTGGCTAAATTCGAAACTGGCGGAGAGACAGATAAATATTGCCAACCCACAAATGAATGAACGAAATTTAGTAAAGAACAAACTTATGAATACAAAATTTCTTCAAATAAAGTTCCTTCACTTCGCACCAGGGTGCATGATCATAGTTTTTCGGCAGTGACATCTATGAGAGAATGTCCAAACTTCTTGATCAATAGGAAACAAAAACAAGTCGAAATTCACACAGTGACATCTTCAGAGGAAAGGTTTAAGTAGGTCCCGTTTCAGTTCAGTATTTCTCCAGTAGAGGAGTTCCAATTGGCGCAAAATTTAAACGTGTGGCGTAGAGGTGTACCTCCTGGTACAATTATTATTATTATTATTATTATTATTATTATTATTATTATTATTATTATTATCATTATTATTATTATTATTATTATTATTATTATTATTATTATTATTATTATTATTATTATTATTATTATTAAACGTCGTATATTTTTGTTACTGAATGGGAGCTGAAAGAACCATCTTACTCAGAACAGAGAAAGGCTGTCAACTTTGTAGTCCCAGAGGGGAATTAATCAGCTGCACCGGCGCCAAACAAAGAACTGGACGGGCACTGGTGCCACAGCACGCGGCGGGTACGAGAGCAAGCCGGTAGATGGTGCCTATGTTAGCACATCAACATCACTATTGCTTCAAGTAAGAGCTTGGATATCATGGTGAAGAGCCCCGCGTTCATAGTGCATCTGGAGTCGAAAAGCAAGCTGACAGATTTATACAACTGTTAGTATCGTGATAATAGCCACAGGAATTCCAGTTTTATGTGAAATCCTAAATTCTGGGATGTGACTTGTCATTTAAAAAATTACAGATGTACTAGATGGGATTCAAACTAGGGCTGGTAACCCCTAGGTACTCGGGTACCGATTTCACGAGTCATACCTGGTACATTGCGGTACTATTCCGGTTCAGGTATTATGAAACCGGTACCTGTATTACACACGTACCCGTTCATTCTAAAGTTAATTCTCGTAGTACCGGGTACTTGTTTACTAATATTTTGCAATTTTTAATCTTACTGTAATGAGGAGGATGAATAAAGACTAGTTATTTTGAAATAATCACACCAACAAAAGTAACACATAATGTAGTATTACTTAAATATTCCAACTAGTGGAAGAATTCGCCAAAAATCTGAGTTGACTATTTCTAAACAAATTACTGTTACAAATCATATACATATATTTTTAAATAGCGAAGTATAAGGAAAAGTGCCACGCTCAATTTCGGCTTTTGGAAAGCTCAGTTTCTAAGGGGAAACAAAGGACAAGCTACATTTAGCGAAGGAAATGTGGTGAACCCCAGAAATAATTTCGTAGGTGGAGAGGAATCAATCTAACAGCTGGTAATACAGCAAGCAGCGTGTCAACGGGTACAATTGATACTATGATTAACTTCAAAGCGGGCGCCCGGGCTTTCGGCTATCCATACCCGTGTTCTCAATTAGCCGGGTCCTCATTCAAACCTCAGCCACTTGGAAAAGAAGCCGGTGGTGACGTCACTCAGCTTTCAAGGCCCTTCAATGAATGTAGTACTTCTTCTGGGTTTAACCGTGTTGTTAGAGTTTGCTTCTGTCCGGAAGGTACAGAAAAGAACAACGCGATTCAACCCGTAAGATGAACTAAATAACTCAACAGACCGAGGAAACTTCACGCCTAAAACCCGTTGAGTAAAATCTTTCAGATAACTTGTGTACCAGTATGCCTATTTTGTAATTAATTGGAACTAGGAAGCACTCGTAGCCTATATCTTGAGTGTAAACTTGCAGCTGAGTGGTAAAACAACGGAAAACCACTTGTAGAATGGCCGAGACTGAGAGTTATACCTATATCTTAGTTTGGATTACTTAGGACTGAGAGTACCGGCTCCAGTACCTCATATCAGTCTTCACTCGTGGCAACGCAGTAAAGCGAACCCATGCCAAAGGGTGAGAAACTGCTATGCTAGACCAATGCACCGGACTATGTGAATGAGAAAGGGTGTAAACAGACCAAGACAGTGAAACTCACATTGTAGGATTAAGTGAAAGGTTTGTGATATCGTTCCAAACTTTTTGTATTCTTAAGGAGAAATATAGTGCAACGAAGTAGCCACCTTGACGTTTTTGGAGTGTACAGACCTGGAACAACGTGACGATGACATTGACTCGGAATTATTTGATAAAATGATCAGCTATGCAGGGAACGACATAAAAAGGAACGTTAGTGTAGTGGGTAATCTCAATTTACCAAATGCTAACACGGAAGGTAATGCGAATTACAGAAAATATGACCAATAAACGGTGAATAAGTTAATGTGGGAAGGACAGATGAATCGAAAAGTTATGAAAATGATCTAAACGTGAGATCCGTAGAGAAATTGAAGTGATACGTGGTACAAATTATGGATAGACTGTTTTTGTCGTAGTTAAAAATGAATGCGGTAGTAAGGAAGGTTGTAATAAAAGTAGGACTGCTAGGTAATACCACATGGTTGATGTGAGAGGCGTGGGGTAGATTTAGACAGTAATTATGATCATGAAAAATGTAAACAGCCTACGGGATGGATTTCAAGCAATTGTTGAGGACTGTGAAAACAGGAATATACCTTTAAACGTGGTAACGAGAGATTATAACAGAGGATTAAAGAGATTAAGAAGGAAGTACAGGTTAGAAAGGAAATAACAATATAATTTCGTGTGGCTATTACCAGCCTCGTAAGACAGACCCTCCGATGAGGGTGGGTGGCATCTGCCGTGTGTAGGGAAGAGCGTGCTATTTTAGAGGAGGATAGTGTTGAGTGTGGTGCGGGAGTTGCAGGGATGCTGTTGGGGACAGTACATACATCCAGTCCCCGAACCAGGGGAATTAACCATTTAAGGTCATAATCTCCAAACCGACCGGGAATCGATCCCGGGACCTTCCGGACCGAAAGCGATACGCTGATCATTCAGCCAATGAGCCGGACAGAAAGGATTAACAGAGTTAGAAATGGTTCTGTACGTAAGGAGTGACTGAAGGAACTTATTCGGAAATAGAATTTAGCCAAAAGTCAGCTCAGGATGACATGATGACAAACATAATTGGCAGTCATATGAATTTTAGGAATAAAATGGAAGCGTTTATATTGGTACTTTAAGGCAGAAACAGATTCCAGGAAGGACATCCCAGGGATCATTAAAGAACATATAATGTGAGGCGGAAGTATTCAGTCAGCAGCATGTAAAGATAGTTGTATACAGGGATATAAGGATAATGTCCAGGTAAGGGAGGTGACTAATGCTAATCAAGTATTGAAATTTACCTATGATAAGAAAGATATTTATAATAAGATAAAAAATTAGAAAATTAAAAACGGTGCTGGAATTGATAAGATTTCTGGGGATAAAGTAAAGGCAATTCCGCCTATGTGGTGTAGTGGTTAGTGTGAATAGCTGCCACCCCCGGAGGGCCGGGTTCGATTCCCGGCTCTGCCACGGAATTTGAAAAGTGGTACGAGGGCTGGAAAGGGGTCCACTCAGCCTCGGGAGGTCAACTGAGTAGAGGTGAGTTTCGATTCCCACCTCAGCCAACCTAGAAGTGGTTTCCCGTGGTTTCCCGTAGTTTCCCCACTTTTCCTCCAGGCCTAACTTAAGGCCACGGCCGCTTCCTTCCCTCTTCCTTGTCTATCCCTTCCAATATTCCCATCCCCCCGCCAGACCCCTGTTCAAAATGGCAGGTGAGGACGCCTGGGCCAGGTACTGGTCATCCTCCACAGATGTATCCCCCGACCCAGAGTCTGAAGCTCCAGGACACTGCCTTGAGGCGGTAGAGGTGGGATCCCTCGCTGAGTCCGAGGTAAAAACCGACCTTGGAGGTTAAACAGACGAACAACAAGAAGAAGAAGAAGAAGAAGAAGTAAAGGCAAAGAACCAATGAATGGAGAGTTGCTATAGTATCCCCTGTGTGCAAAGAGAAGTGCGATAAACATAAAGCGGATAATATTGCAGGCCAGTCAGCTTGACATGTGTCGCATATACGTTCTCGCAAAGCATTATTTCTAGTTGCGAATATTGGCGCGTTTTTAAAATTACGAACTGGTTTGAAAAGTGAGTTCGGGTTTTGGAGAGGTTCTTCCAGTGAAACTCAACTAGTAGGATTCCAGCAAGATATAGCAGATATTTTAGATTCTGGAGGTCAAATGGACTGTATCGCTGTTGACCTATCGACGGCTTTTGGTAGGGTATAGTTCATGGGAGACCGAGCTCGATAGCTGCAATCGCTTAAGTGCGGCCAGTATCCAGTATTCGGGAGATAGTAGGTTCGAACCCCACTGTCGGCAGCCCTGAAAATGTTTTTCCGTGGTTTCCCATTTTCACACCAGGCAAATGCTGGGGCTGTATCTTAACTAAGGCCACGGCCGCTTCCTTCCCACTCCTAGCCCTTTCCTGTCCCATCGTCGCCGTAAGACCTATCTGTGCCGGTGCGACGTAAAACAACTAGCAAAAAAAAAAAGTTCATGGGAGACTACTGACGAACGTGGGAGCTATTGGCTTAGATAAAAGTGTGCTTGAATAAGCAGATACATTTCTAGAAAATAAAACACCGGGCGAGTTGGCCGTGCGTGTAGAGGCGCGCGGCTGTGAGTTTGCATCCGGGAGTTAGTAGGTTCGAATCCCACAATCGGCAGCCCTGAAGATGGTTTTCCGTGGTTTCCCATTTTCACACCAGGCAAATGCTGGGGCTGTACCTTCATTAAGGCCACGGCCGCTTCCTTCCAACTCCTAGGCCTTTCCTATCCCATCGTCGCCATAAGACCTATCTGTGTCGGTACGACGTAAAGCCCCTAGCAAAAAAAAAAGAAAAGAAAAATCAGAGAATTCGAGTATGTAAAGCATGAGGAGGCAGGTAATTTGCCATTGATTTCCTCACTAAGTCAAGAGTGCTACTGTCGCGCAACGGGCGCAATGAGTAGCCCCCTTCATAACATTCGGACGCGCTAGTTGTGCTACGAATGTCATTACTCAGCACTACACATACACCAGAAGCTGTCTTACTGCCACATCCATAAATGAGATTGAGACTTTCGTGGAAGCTACACTCTGTTCTCTGGCTGTGTCAAGAGACAGATGCAAAAATACTGCATCCATCAATAAACAGTAAAAGGCTTATATAGACATTACGGTGTATACACGCCGTTGGAGATTACACATTATAAGCAGCTCAGTCCGCCTCCGTAGCGTAACGGTTAGCAGTATTAACTGCCGTACTCGGGAGGCCGGGTTCGATTCCCTGTACTGCCAGAAATTTAAGAATGGCAGGAGGGCTGGTAGGTCACCTCCAATGGGGGTGTGCCTGAGAAGAGCTGCACCACCTCGGGATGAGGACACGAGTTTATATCAGCAGTTCTTATTTGTAATTAATAAAATATTTCTGTTTTATAAAATCTTCTTCTTCTACCGCTTTTCCCCACACCTATGGGGTCGCGGGTGCGAACTTGTTGCACAAGTGAATTTGTCGCTGTTTTACGGTCGGATGGCTTTCCTGACGATAACCCTATGTGGAGGGATGTAACCACAATTGCATGTTTGTTGGTGGTTGGTAGTATGACGCGTTGTATGTATATTCTGCTCCATAAAATAAAACAGATAAATTATAAGCATTTACCGGTCATTTTCAAAATGGATTGGTTTATTTAACAATTGGTCTATTGTAATGAGGAATAGAAAAGCGGACTCATTGAAAGTATAATTGCGAATTTAATAAACATATAAACGTTCAAACAAAATGAAATGAATGGATAACTTTTATTTTCTCCAGTCATACTTTTAATACTGGTAAACAGGCCCCCTTCATCTTTCCTCAGTCTACACCAGTAACTACGCACCCTTTTGTTAGACTGTTTTCGTATAACACTTGTGCCTGCGCTAGCGGAGCAAAACGGTAACTCCATAATAATTTTGCTGAACTTTCACCCTATCCGTTTCAATACCCCCACGCCCCAAATCACTGCCCCGTACAGCATTCTACTCTTCACCACTGCGTTAAACACAATTCTTTGTATACCATAATCTACGCCCCGAAATTTATTTTCCAATATCCTTATTTTTGAGAACACCGCTGACCTTTCCCATTTCACTCTCCTAATTTGTTCTACCCAACTACCAGTTCTACTCATCATCAGGCCCAGATACTCCTGTTATATAAACCTTCAAACGAAACTGATATTTCTAAATATGGTAAAATACTGTATACCTAAAATTGACAGAATTAAAGAAAAGTAACTGAGGAAGTAAAGTCGGGTTTTATATTGAATATTAAGAAATTTACCGAATATGTCCTTATAGTTTAATGAACAAACAATACGTCCGACTCGTTGGCTGAACGGTCAGCGTACTGGCCTTCTGTTCATAGGGTCCCGGGTTCGATTCCCGGCCGGGTCGGGGATTTTAACCTTAATTGGTTAATTCCAATGGCACGGGGACTGGGTGTGTGTCTTGTCTTCATCATCATTTTATCCTCATCACGACGCGCAGGTCGCCTACGGGAGTCAAATAGAAAGACCTGCACCTGGCGAGCCGAACCCGTCCTGGGATATCCCGGCACTAAAAGCTATAGGACATTTCATTTCAACTAACAATACTTTGGAGTATTTCAATGTTTTCAGAAACCTAAACTTTTTTACACACGACAAGCTGTCACGGTCTTTTTAATTACACAGTCTTTCATTACATAGTTTGTCAGATGATAGAACTGAATTTTACTTCGCTTGATTACCTTGATGACTACATGAAATGGAGGATTGTCTTGTTTTCTCCCCGAGAGACATTGTTTCATTTGGTACATCATCTAATGAAATAGAGTAGTATGTTTCTCGCAAAGTGCAGACTGCTCCATAAAGTACTCGTCTGCGATGTAATTTAATGCCCTTCAACTTTACTATCACGCAACAAATGTGGCCCTTATAGTTTACACACAACACACAAGTTCGCGTTTTTCCTTGCTGAGCCATTCGAAAACTGGTGCACCAAATGTTGCATTCAGTGTTAACACTACACGAGTTTTGTGGCTCAGATTCGCGGACACGCAAGTTTTCAAGTCAGCTCTTGAGTGTGATTTGGAGAGCGTGTTTTCTGATATAAAGTCTTATCCGCAGCTTGCTCATCACTACTACGGCAAGTGAGGGAGAGACATGAAAGGACAAAAAGGAAATGCTGGCTAAGGGAATGGATTTTAAGACCTAGATATAGTGTGGTTGTTTTATGCTACAGAAACTAGACGTGGAAGAGCAAGCTGTCTATAGAAAATGCTCGACGAATATCAGGAAGTGACTGGTTATTTTCTGAACTTACCATCTCTACGGCATTTACTACAAATACAGGTATTCCACACAACCTCATAAGATGAAAGTTTATATCATGTACAACGCAGTCGTGAGAGAGATATATTAAATTCCCACTTAGTTTGGCATTTGACTTTCGTGATAATTCCTTATTGTGTTGCTCTCATTTGTTCCTTTTATTCGTGAACTGGAACCTCAGTATGTGAAGCCATAGTTTAATTTCATCGGATGACATGTTGAGCTCAGTTCTAAATTGTGCCTTGCCTTGTTTCCTTTAACCCACTGCTGTAAGTTCCCTTTGTATTCAATCACTTCAATAAACTTCCTAGTCATCTACCTCGCTAATTACGTGTTCTGAGCCATTGAAGCCTCCTTCTCCTACTACTACTACGCAGTAGTAGTAGTAGTGGTAGTAGTAGTATGTTGTATGTTTTAGACTGTAACGCCGTCCCTCAGGCCAGGGAGATGTAATACAGTGAAAGTGATGTTCTGAGAATGTGACGGGACCTATACTAGGAACTGTCCCGGCATTCGCCTTAGTGAAGGTGAATGGAAAACAACGGAAAACCATTTTCGGAACAGCTGACGGTGGGTACCAGCCCCTCTCCATCCCCCGAGTGCAGAGACGTGGCCACACCTCCTTTGCTCGGTTGGTCGGTCGGAGTGCAGAGCCCTCGAACCACGGACAAGCCGTGGCCACCTCAAGGCCGAATCCCACTCTGCAACCGCCGACCGATTGAAGCCTATAAAGGAAGTTATGAAGTAAATTCTACCCTTGTATGTGTCGTATTCACAAAGACGCACACACGAGATGCTGTCCGTTGTGTACACTCTTTTATTTACAAATTATATACACATTGAAGGTATCGTAGGCGTGGCCCTTGCGTGTGGAACGGCGATCCGCCTGTCCAAAGGGCACTATTTTAGATAGGGAATCATAGCCAATTAATTAATTAATTCATTAATTCATACACTTATGTAAGGCTATAACCGAAGTAGGACGGGATAGGACGGGCCTATCCCAATCGAATATGTAGAGTGGCCTAAATGCAACAGAGAAAGAAGAATAGGGAGGGGGCACATGGGGAGCGGGATTTTCGCTTACGTGTGACTCGCAGAAATTAGGGAATGGTGAGAAATTAGTGTTTGACAGCTATTAGATCAGGTGGGGTCTTCCGTTTGGACCTCAAGGGAAAGGGCCGGACGTGTTATCCTTGGGAAAGTGGCTCCTTTTTCTCACCAGGGGTGGATAACACGACCGGGCAGTAGTCATGCATAATCCCATCCATGCATTTATCCTGCCAACCGAATGCTCTCTCCTCAGTTGTTGGCTATCCGTGACTGGGAGAGAAGTGTTCATTCATTTATTCATGCATGCATGACAAATTAATTCGGTCATGGAATCATAAAAGAAAACTCATTCATGCATTTATGTACACCTATGTATAGTGTCTGTGAAAATGGAGGAGAACTCTGTACAGACTTATGATAAATAAATAAATAAATAAATAAATATATACACATTGAGAGTTGCACATCAAATAGACGACCATCTTGAACTCAATCTACTGCCACATTAGCATGTCAGCCAACTACGGAACACACATCATGAGTTCACATACTTAACTCGACTAACGACTCTCACTAACAACTCGAATCAACAACCCAAGACTGTCCTTTAATATACCTTGCCTGGCGAGGCTTCCAGAAAAGTATGACACAACGTGCTTTCTCGTATCTTCTCGAGTATCCAGTAACCAATATACAAATAAATAGAGCATATAGTGACATCAGGACAAAGGTGCGTTGTTCTGGACTGTTACCCTGTGTTGCACAACATTACATCGGATTTATACATCATATTTACAGGTAATAAAAATGATATACTATTAATTAAATAAAATCGTATTAAAAACATACAGCAGAAGTATCGTCACATAACCTCACATATTCTGTTACACAAGATAGATCATACAACACACAAATAATAAATGATACGACCTCGATTTATACCAAATAAATTCCGAACTGACAACAACGTGAATCTGGTATGTAAGCATTAGAGGGTTAGTCATGCTGATAAAAAATCGAAAAAATCGATATCTCACGCCGTTGTCATTTTATCAGCTGCTGAAGTTAGCCAATCAGATCACTTCGCGCTCATATACCCGGTTCAGGTTGTTTTCGACCACCCTGCGTATAAAATAAGAGTTTGTTCTGTGCATTCCTCAGAATTAAAAAGGTATTTCTGTATCGATTGTGTCCACAGTAATAAGGAAATGCACTTTTCGATTGTCTGTCTGTCTGTCTGTCTGTCTGTCTGTCTGTCTGTCTGTCTGTCTGTCTGTCTGTCTGTCTGTCTGTCTGTCTGTCTGTCTGTCTGTCTGTCTGTCTGTCTGTCTGTCTGTACGCGTATCACGAGAAACTGGGTGAACAGCATTTAATGAACATAGGTAGGTAAAGTCGGGGAAGAAGGCGCTACACATTAGGCTATAAATAATTTGATTCACGCTTAGTAAAATGTAGTTTAGGGGCCTTATGATTAATTTAAATGCCTGTGTTATTATTCGTCCTTTAGAAAAATACTAAATAAGAAACCTTATACAAAATGCAATTTCCTGCAATTTATGTCTTGTACAGTTTTGATGATGATGCTTGTTGTTTAAAGGGGCTAACATAGAAGATCATCGGCCCTTGAACAGTTTTACCGTACCGACTAAGATAACAGAGATATTCATGAATTTATACTTTTGTTGCTAAATTCGTTTCAAAGCCGAGCCACGACAAAATGGGTGAACAGAATCCAATGAAAATTGGTATGTTACCTCATGGAATAAGGCTGTACACTCCCGTTATTAATAAATGAACGGATACGTCGTACAAAGTTCGTGTAACACATTTTGTACGTGGTTGTGAATTGGGTAACCATAATTACTGCGTCCGGTGCTGCAGGTACAGTACATTTCAGGACAGACAAGGCTAGGTGTGGTAGATAGATATATAGGGCGCTGGAAATTCTCCCACTGGCTGGTCTGTCGACAGAATGACATCTATTAACAACTCACGCACTCGGGCTATTGATAGTGCCTGTGTAGAGAGAAATACCGTTCTCAGAGATGTTTAACAAATTGCATTCAAATTATGAACTCTTCTTATCATTCGACAAAGAACTGGAAAGTGCACATAACTTACATGTGTTGTCCAGGAGGTTTCTGGACTATCTCGGAGAGTATTCCCTTCTTTCATTAAACCCTTTCCGAAGTTGAATTAAGTCCGAAGTCGTCATTCTGGAAGAAGGTGAAATCTTCCTAGTTCATCTCCATAATGCATATGGAGCTTTCATACTTTTAATTTTCCTACAAGTAATTATATCAATCCATACACCCAAGCTGAGGTGACTTGCTATCTCTTCGTTCACGGCTTGCAGTTAAAATTTTCTGTGATGCCACTTCTTAATATCATTCAGTTATTCATTCTACCAATGTTCTCATAATGCCCACAGATTCCAGATCTTAATACCTGCCAATTAAATCGTGCATACCTGCTGTCCAAGTGCAAGTGTCTCGTGTGTTTTAGCGGAGTCAGTTGCTAAGAACGACTGTTGCACGATTGAATGCGATCTTACGAGGTCTAGATTTACCATTAAAATTCCGTGTAATTCAAAATAGTTGTCATTATCGGCATATAACGAATGTAAACATTGAATTATTAAAATATACCGAACGAATCACTTAAAAACTAACACTAGGATTTTTTCGAAACGAACCTGTTAGTTTATTTACTAGTTAATAGAATAGGTATACAGACAGGGCTTCACAAATGTAGCTCATACTGAGTTTCCAACAATGACCAAAACTGGTTTTCTAGTACGAAGCTGACTTCTTTTTAATGGAACAATATCGACTGACGTTGCGGTTATAAGAGTACAATATTAGGGACACAGTGGCGTATTTTTCCTTATTCTAGCGCAAGTAGCTAGTGGAATACCATTATTTGAATATTTGAGTGTTGCCTGCTCCATTTTTTTTTTTTTTTTTTGCTATTTGCTTTACGTCGCACCGACACAGATATGTCTTATGGCGACGATGGGATAGGAAAGGCCTACGAATGGGAAGGAAGCGGCCGTGGCCTTAATTAAGGTACAGCCCCAGCATTTGCCTGGTGTGAAAATGGGAAACCACGGAAAACCATCTTCAGAGCTGCCGACAGTGGGGTTCGAACCCACTATCTCTCGATTACTGGATACTGGCCGCACTTAAGTGACTGCAGCTAGGAACTTGGTGCACTGCTCCATTTGAAGTGTTACTTCTAGATCGTAGTGTAAGAGTTCTCGAGCAGATAAACATGAAATGTATGTAATGTAACTAATTTTGGGCTCGGAAAGATCTCCAAAACTCCCGCCTTTTTAGCTATTTCAGCAAAATTTCACTTGAGTGAACTGAGATTACAACCTGAGATGTGAATGGCGAGTGAACCCGATTTCTCCATCAGATTCAGAGTAATTCGTAAGATAATACAGAATAATTTCACCTTACTTTATTTAGCTATGTTAAGAATAAAAATAAATATACATAGACCCTCTCGAAGACTTAATTTGAATAACATAACTATAATCTTAAACTATTCAGAAGTGGCAAAATTAAATTTTAAATGCAAAATTGTTTCCATTCCACATATGAACGAAAGCAAGTGTATTATTTAAGAACCAAGGAAATTACATATAAAGGAAACTGCTCTTTTATGAAATAGGTTCATAACGTTCTCTAAACGAAGTCACTATTTTGAAACGTCTTTATGTTGTAACAGTAAATTTGGTACTTTGGTAGAGATGAGACGCAGGGCGTGTACCAGTCGCTGAAGTGCACACAGAGGGAGAGGGTTTGTTAACAGAAATCTTAAAAACTTGTGTTTCAGAGTTTATTAAAAAATTTAAATTAATATCACCTCTGTACAGCATATACAGTCGAAAACGTTCCTTGACCTATGGCTGGCGATGTCCTTGGATTCCGGCAGCTCCACATTCCATAGCAACGAACCACCATTCGTCCCCCGATGGAAGTTCTAGAAGATCTATTCGGTGCTTTGAAGATCCATGGCGTCGAGGTAGTCCTTGTAAATGAACATCGTTCAGCTCTGGGGCGAGTTAGTGCAACGGCTGCTTCTGCACAGATGATAGAGTGTTTATAAATGCTTTTGACAAAGTCCAAACACAAAATGTCTCGGTGAAATGTCACTTAACTTTATCACATGTCAAGTGAAAGAAACATTCACAAAGTAAAGTCCACTCGGAACTGATTGTCCAGTTTAAAGTTATTTAAAGTTTGTTGCACCTATTACAACGTGAAGTAAGTTCATTGAAGCACTGTTCAATTTAAATGAAATAAAGATGTTCCGCTCGTGAATCAAACTCGTTCACGTGTTGAAACCAAAAGACGAAATTAACTGTGTACTGACAGTCCTTGGTTTGACTGTTCATAAACTAAATGTGCGCAGAATTGAAATACACTGTTCATTAGAGTAGAAATGCACTGTTCATTAAAATAGAGATGCGCTGTTCACACCTGCACAGTTCAAAAATGTCGACACAATTTACGGATTGGTAATTTAAATTTGGATTAAATACAGTTTATAACTTAAAGTATCGAGTCCTCGGCAAGGAGTAATCAGTTTTAAGTCCATCAAATTTCAATTTCGAACACTCGAAGATATTTGCGGGTCTTGGACACTCGTATAGAGTAACAGTCAATAAATAATGTCCAGACGATACACAATTCACCTCACGTCCTATCGGAGTAAAAGGTTGTCACAATATAAGGAAATCTGAATAAGTCCACATTCAGCATGACTATATTAAAGTCCACGAACTTGAAACTTAGCAGCGGCTTCACGTTCGGTTACCACACCCGCGAACTGACTGCGCGAATACGACAGTCTAGTGTGCTTATAGAAATCCCGGCCGCAAACTGGTATCATATTCTGCAGCGCACTGCTGCTCACTATAACAAGCTGTAACACACACTGACACACTCTGATTTGCTGAGCGAAGCAGCACGTATTTATATTTGATCCGAAACTTGTAGAACATTCTGCATCAATCCAGGCTGTGGAGTGCAGCGAGGCAGGCTGTGACGTCACCCGCTCACTACGTCACACGCGCGCAGCTGGTGCTCGCTGCCCGGTCAGTTCTTCGTAAGCGGGCCGGAGCATAACACGTAAGTTTAAGATTTTCATAACGGGGCTTAGTCTGTACCGCCGTTACCGGTACAATGTCATCAGACAAACTGAAAATAACTTGAACTTACATTAAGTTTTATTTTGCGTTTAATAACAAATACAAGTTTCGTTAACTATATCATTCACTGTTAACCCTACAGATATCCACTTTCTCATCTGTTTGATCTGTTCTTAATTGGCATGTAAAAATGCTGGTACTTGGCTGATAAATTTGCATACGTTTACTTCACATTACAATGTCAAAGTTTTATTCACAACAAAATAACAGTCAGTACATTCATTACAGATTAAATATACTATCATATTGTCTACTTGTGCCTTTGCTGGCTAGACCTACTGTTTACAGGACGCTTTGTCTTCTGGTGTGGGCTAGATATGATCGGTCTTCTGGTATGGGCTAGATCAAATTTCTTAATTTAATTGACCTATATCAGTCTCATCCTTGGCTTTGATGATGTGAAAGTGTCTGAGGTATGAGCAATGCTAATAATGCCATTCCTCATTGGACCTGCCCCGGGCTTAGCAGGGCATCATTTAAGTAACTCAGTTTCACAAGTAAATATTTGAATGGAATTATTTGGATGAGAACTTCAGAAATCACTTCCCGGGCGTCGAAATCCCATCTTCCCTACTTTCACTGTTTCGACGGCTAAGCTCAAGAGCACATGGGCTAATGGTATGTTCGCTAAAAATGGGCACTAGTTTAAATATATCGAAAGTAGGGTGTTCTATAAAGTGAGAGGAATACACTAATGCTACTAAATGAGAAGAATTTTTGTTCCCAATTGTTAAACATCGAATTTAATAAACTGATAGAGTCCCAAAATCAAGTCGTACGAGATAATGCCATGTTATTACATATATAAAAATTACTTATATGCAGAATGCCTGAATGTCCATGCTAGTTTGGCTATCATTTGGCAGACCCTAAATTGTCTTATTAACACGCACTTATAATTTACACTTTACACATATCACAGGTTTATCCTTTCACCTAGGGTTGATACCGGCTGGTATCTCCTAATTGAATGCATTAAAAATCATCTCTCTGTACATACAGTACTAATTCATGCTAATAAGTTCGCGGAAACAATTAGTGATTACCCTTAAATCAGAGAAGAAAATCCTAATAAAAATCGAATTAATAAACAACCATTCTCATTAAACCACGCATGTAGCGTCCACCTACATTTAACAATATTAAATAAATATACCGTATATATAAAAGAATGTTATGTACAAATTTTATTTGTTATGCGGCCATGCGGATGTCATGCTTAGTATATTGGAAACGTACTTATCGTGACTGTGTGCAGTCTGCTGTCATCTTGGGGGTACACTTGGGATTTTTAAGCCTCCATTACTACGGCCTCGTTAGTTGGTTGTCCTTGGTTCCTCCCCCTGTGGATCCCGTATATGACGTCTCGAACTGTGGTCTCCAGCAGTTGGAATTTATCGACGTTCCCTGAAGAGATGAACGCTGGCACTATGGCGCGACTCTAGTTGATTCCAGTTCAGGCTTGGATGACCACTCACAAACATGTAGGCAAAAATGGGAAATGGTTCATTGAATATTGTTTATGCGTTTTCAAATAACCTGCTTGTGATTAGACCCACTCATTAACTCAAGTGGACTAAGCTGAATAGCGGTAAGTCTGTGTAAGTCACTATTCATTCTCTTTTGTCACACGGCCTGATTAATGGTTGCCGTTACTTAATATGAGTGTCCCTGGATTAGGCAGACGTTCTTCCCTTGCTAACACCTTTCTATTTCTTCATTGAGCGTCAATCACTATTCAGCGACCTTAAGTTCGACCACTACTAATCACTTGAGTGTAGTCGGCCTCTCACTAACTCTGAGCGGCCTCAAGCGTTTACCCGATCTTTAATTATTACTTCTATGAGCCGTCACTGAAGGTACGAATAAGCGTTCCCTTGATAAATATCTATGGGAATTTAAAAACACCACTATTCAAATACCACCGTACTTGTGTCATACCATACGGTCTGTTTTCTCGGTACCTGTACCGCGCTGATATATTTTATTCCACACTGAACCTCACACACTATTATCCATTTTGCACTGGATCACAGTAACTAAACACTCAGGTTCACTACGTTTCACACCGACACGTCAATTCTTCGGTAGCACAAATCATAATGCATACTCGAGCTGATTCTGTATTTCATTTTATATCGATTCGGTCCGGCGGCTAGAGAGAGGGCAAGTCACGCCCACAGGCTCGATTTCGCTCCGCTAATCATGATCTTTCAGCGTCGTGAGGGTAATCAAATTGTAGCTCTTGTATCCTACATTACACTGATCTAATTTCATGTAGATCCGGTTGCTGAATCTCTTGTAATCTCGTAAGCTTTCTTTCGTAAATTCGCGCGTCCTTTATTATGTCCCGGTGAAACCCACTTTTCTCTCGTGCGGTTAGACTCTCACATTTGGTAGCAATTTACGCACTCCTGCATAACGTGCGTCATTAGCGCTCCATTCATAAAGAATTCCCTTTTCTTGCACCATTAATTTGCACAAAATACGCCGGTTTAAATAAGTCCTTACTCATAAATTCCCATAGGTTATATCCAAAAATTTGTTATTATTATTATTAACAACAGTTGAATACGGTGGGTTGGCACCAATGAATGTGCGGGGAAATCGCTAAGAATTTCTATCTCTCGTGTTAACACGCCGTGGTAGATTCCACCTTCTGACCTACATACTCTTCTACGCTTAGCGTGCTCTCTCTCTTCTCTGTCTTGCGAAGTGAGAGCTTGATTCCAAGGTTCCGCTGTAATGAGCCTTCTCCTTCTCGGTACTTGCAATTAGACCTGCGCTCTTTGAGCTGGCGTTTCGCAACTCGCATCCCGATCTGGGAAAAATTGCTAATTACGACACCATATATCGCAGAATGTCGCGGAAAACGGCATATATGGCTAACTGGGCCCCATGACATGCCGTGGCGTGGTCATGAACGGTTGCATTATGCAGCCAGTCCGTCTTATGAATAATATAAAATATCATTCATAGGGTCGGTTGGTGCGTGCATTTCAGTGGGCTTGGCAGACTGATATGTAATAGCAATATTGGCTCGGTGAGGAAAGCAACGGGAAAATGCAGTACTCTTTATTTCCCTAGCATGATTTTGCAGTGACGCCTAGGCTATCTATGGCAGCTAATTCTGGAGCTGTTGGGGATCAAACCAGCCTTCGGGGTCAACACCCAACATCCATTCTCTACTTACGTACTGTATTTCCAAAACCGTTCAAGAAGTAATAGCAACAAACGCATATAGGTATGGGAAACAATTTATTATAAGACTACCTTACCTCCACAGGCCTTCAGTCTAATCCCCTGCAACGTGTCTGTGTGAAATTCGGAGGCTACCAGTAGCAGTGCCGTCTATTTTCATGTCCGCGACGGAGCGCCCTATCGCTTGAAGCATGGCGTCTCGGATATCGTAACGCTTCCCTCGGAGTGGCTCCTTTAGTTTAAAAAAGGAGAAGATAAGATATCCACTAAATAACATAGGTACCAAAACGAGTAACTGGAACTCACAATTTTGATCGGTACCTACACTGTAAGGTAGTCAATTTTATGATAGAAGTAGTTTTTCCTTACAGCGAAATTAGTCCGTGCAGTGGCGTCGCGTGCTTAAAATCTGTGGGTGTTCACACAGAGCTCTCAGTAGATAAAGAAAATCCGATGTATAGGCCTAAGTTGCTCCTCACCTCCGTCGGTCAACACGTTAACAGGAGCTCACTTAGCCTATATTGTGTCGCCTCTTTGGTTCATGAAGCAATATTATGTTATTGTCAACAACGCCATGCGGTTAGTCAATTAACCACTCTGGAGTAAAAGCCCTGTGCATTAAGCACTGCCACGGACTACGGGATATGTGCTGCCATCTTTGGGATTTGGAAAGACATTTTAGAGAAAACATTGGAAGCGGATCGGAGGTCCGTAATCCACTGCCTGGTCGATATGAAGCAGCCATCGGAAGCATATCGAACAGGCAGTGCCGTGATCACAGAGTAAACAGCGATTATATTCGCCACACCCACAGAATTGCCCCTTCAAGCTATGCAATAGGTCGAAGTTTGTAGATCAAATCGGGGTTGTGATCAGCTGCCATAGCACGTAAACAAATTTGTAAATACGTTCTCAACGCACAGAAATCCTGTTCTCATCATACAATGGCGTGTAAATCTCAAGAGTTTTGGAATTACCAGGGTGTTCACGTGCTCGTTTGATCCTTATGACGAGATGACCCTCTGTCCGTGTAATGTATGAAACCACTAGTTTTTACGGAAATACTTGTTCTACGCAGGGAATATTAAAACAAGTAGGTTTCAAGTATATTATTATTATTATTATTATTATTATTATTATTATTATTATTATTATTATTATTGTTGTTGTTGTTGTTGTTACGGAGTAACCCGTGGAAGGCAGAGGTGAAAAGGTGCGGACTGGAATGGGTCTAACTACAAGGCCGAAAGATGAATTAAAATTTCAATAAATGTTATATTTTCACAAATAGAAAAACTTAACAAATTTCACATAGAATTTAAACAAATAACAACAACTCAACCACTATCCACTAATCAGGTACAAGGTATAATTTACAAACGAAAGCCCAAGTTTCGGGGTCTTTACAAGTTCTGGGCTTCGAGCCCCAATTACACAATACTTGAGCTACTAGCCCAACTTTACCAAGTACACACATTTGTTCAAAGGGCAGAAAACCCCTTCATACAAGGAGCATTAGCTCCAAAAAACCATATCAGACCTCCTAGACGCACTATTCAAAACACCAGAAAGAGCTAACCCTCTCAATCTTTCAAGCCTATTCAAGGCAATACCATACTTTACAATCACTTGCCATCAAGGCACAACTTACAAAAATTAAACAGGGGCATCTCGTACCCAGCCTACAGGGCCTTAAAAGAAAAATAATAGGTTAGTTTAAATGGCCCTAAATGCAAAAAAGGAAAGGAGGCGTGAATGCACTCCTAAATGCACATTTTAAAACCTAAGAGGCACTAGGCCGATGACACAGGGGCTATTCCCAAGCTAGGGAGGTGACTCGTATAAGAAAAAAATTTAACACATTAAGGAAGAGAAGAAAATCGGTTATGAAAACGTAGTCACCTCAAATCCAAAAATGAAGGGGAGCTCGAGAGGGTAAAGCACTCTCTATCCCCGAATTACAGTTAAAGATATATGAAGTTTTACAAAGACGGAAGAATTTTACATATTTCAAGAGATAGGTTACATGTTAAAGGTTTCGGGCCTGCCCCGCGGGTTAAACTGCTGAGCTAGCGAGAAATAAAGATGTTAAACGGCCATTACCTTGTTGAAGAGCTGCTGCCCGAAGGAAGAGGCGCTACCCGCCCTCTGCTACACTTCCATACACTAGGCTAGATGTTGTTGAAGTGGCCGAGAGACAAGAAAATCAGCAGTTTTTATACCCTCGTGGAAGATTCGAGACCTTTCATGAATAATCAAGACACACCCACAGGCGTTTATTGGCTGACTAAAAGTTACACATCAAAATTGGAGAAGAAAGACACGATTGGTCAAAAAATTAATTACAGAAATTTATGATTGGCTAAATTCAAAACTGGCGGAAAGAAAAGATTAATATTGCCAACCCACAAATGAAAGAGCGAAATTTAGTAAAGAACAAACTTATGAATACAAAATTTCTTCAAATAAAGTTCTTCCACTTCGCACCAGGGTGCATGGTCATAGTTTTTTAGTAGAGACATCTATCAGAAAATGTCCACACTTCTTGATCAATAGAAAACAAAACAAGTTGAACTCCGCACAGTACTGACAACTTTGTAATCACAAAATTTACGGTAGTGACATCTTCTGAGAAAACTTATGAGTTGGAACAGTTGTTACAGTTCAGAGTTTCTCCTGTAGAGGAGTACGTATTGGCGCAAGATTTAAAATTGCGGCGAAGTGGTGTACCGCCCGGTGCAATTATTATTATTATTCCTGGATTTATCTCAATTTATTGGGGTTGGCATTTGATGTGGATTTGGCCTAGTTTTACGGCTGGATACTCTTCTGGAAGGCAACCATATGTGCAGCGATGTATTCATCATTGCGTGTGTCTCTGGTGGATGGTAACGTTCCCGTCTATTCCCACGAATCCGATTCCCCGAATGTGTACGTGCCCGAATGTACAACCCCCAAATCAAACCGCCCAAGTGGAAATACTCGAAGAGTTTTCCGTATTCAAAAACCCTGAAAGGTAAAAGAAACCGAAAAATAAACAACCCAGACGAATACAAAGACCCGAACTGACAATTGATTCCGTTGCTACGCACCCAAGCCCACACATTTGGTCAGGGTGGAAAGTGCGTGCGACACACAAAAGGAATTATTGTCATCGCAAGAAAGGATAAGACGGCTAGCTTTCGAATATGACAACCACAAGGAATGCAGCAAGAGACTGGACGGTATTCGCCGCAAAGGCTACAACTTTACCCTCTAAATTGAATATTCAATCACACATTGATACTTCCATCTAATTTAAATCTCGCCAGTTGAGAAAATTGTCAACGTATTCGAATGACACTTTATTACTGTATAATAAAGTATTTCTCACATAATTTTATGTTAATATAAGGAAAGATCTTCATTGGGGTAATCACATAAATGGGATTGTATACAAAAGGTACAGATCTCTGCACATGGGTATGAGGGTGTTCAGGAGTTGTAGTAAGGATGTTAAGGAGAGGGCATATAAGTCTCTGGTAAGACCCGAACTAGAGTATGGTTCCAGTGTATGGGACACTCACTAGGAATACTTGATTCATGAACTGGAAAAAATCCAAAGGAAAGCAGCTCGATTTGTTTTCGGATGATTTCCGATGAAAGAGTAGCGTTACAAAAATGTTGCAAAGTTTGGGCTGGGAAGACTTGGAAGAAAGAAGACGAGCTGCTCGACTAAGTGGTATTTAAGAGCTGTCAGCAGAGAAATGGCATAAGTAGACGAATAAGTTTGAGTGGTGCCTTGAAAAGTAGGAAAGATCACACAATATGAATATACAATTGAATTCAAGAGGACAAATTGGGGCAAATATTCGTTTATAGGAAGGGGAGTTAGGGATTGGAATAACTTACCGAGGGAGATGTTCAATAAATTTCCAATTTCTTTGCAATCATGTAAGAAAATGCTAGGAAAACAACAGATAGGGAATCTGCCACCTGGGCGACTGCCCTAAATGCAGATCAGCATTGATTGATTGATTGATTGATTGATTGATTGATTGATTGATTGATTGATTGATTGATTGATTGATTGATTGATTGATTGATTGATTGATTGATTGATTGATTGATTGATTGATTGATTGATTGATTGATTGATTGATTGATTGATTGATTGATTGATTGATTTCATATTCCATAATTTTTAGAAAACGTTCGGGGTTATAAGTAATCCGCAAAATTCATTTGAGGAAAAAAGGGTTTTCGGGGAAATTTAATTCAGGAAATCGGATTGGGAGAAATTTTTGACTTAAGAGAATTATTTCAAACGTTTGCCCAAGAATCGGTTGGTAGTGTGATGTGCTGAATGATTACGAAGAGAAGTGTATTACGTGTATTAGGACAAACACAAAGCCGGCGTGAGTACCTCAGACAGTAGAGTACGGGCTTTCTTGGCCCAACTTCGCAGACTCGATCCTGGCTCAGCATAATGGTATGCCTCGTGTCGTTAGATTTACCGGCATATTACAGAACTCCTGCAGGACAAAATTATAGCACCCCGCCATCTCCGAAAGACGTAAAAGTAGTTAGTAGGATGTAAAATAATCAGCGTTATTATTACAAACACCCAGTCTCAGAGCCATAGGAATTAACCAGAGTCTATCTTCTTCTTCCTCTTCTTAATCTGTTTGCCCTCCAGGGTTGGTTTTTCCCTCGGACTCAGCGAGGGATCCCACCTCTACCGCATCAAGGGCAGTGTCTTGCAGTGTGAGACATTGAGTCGGGGGATACAACTGGGGAGTATGACCAGTACCTCGCCCAGGTTGCCTCGCCTGCCATGCTGAACAGGAGCCTTGGTGGGGGTGGGGAGATTGGAAGGCATAGACAAGGAAGAGGGAAGGAAGCGGCCGTCGACTTAGGTACCATCGCGGCATTTGCCTGGAGGAGAAGTGGGAAACCACGGAAAACCACTTCGAGGTTGGCTGAGGTGGGAATCAAACCCACCTCTACTGCGTGGACCCCGTTCCAGCCCTCGTCCCATTTTTTTAAATTTCGTGACAGAGCCGGGAACCGAATCCGGGCCTCAGAGGGTGGCAGCTAATCACACTAACACTACACCACAGAGGCGGAACCATAGTCTATATAAATTAAAATCCCTGGTCCTTCCCGGAATCGAACCCATGGCCACTTGAACCGAAGGCCTGTAAGCTGACCCATCAGCCAAGGAGTCAGACATGTTTTTGTAAGTTGCTTTACGTCGCAGCGACACCGACACAGATAAGAGTGTTAAGGAGGTGGCCGTGGCCATAATTAAAGTACAGCCCGGGCATTTTCCTGGTGTGAAAACGGGAAACCACGGAAAACCATCTTCAGGACTGCCGACAGTGGGGTTCGAACCACTATCTCCCGGATGCAAGCTCACAGCTGCACGCCCCTAACTGCATGGCCAACTCGCTCGGTAGACACAAATTTAAGCTGAAATAGCGGGAGAAAAATTTGTTATGGAACGTTGTGACGTTGTTGCCGAATAACATATCTGTGAAAATTGCACGAAATCCGAGAAATGAGTATTCCCAACGTGTATTACTTAAATGAGACCTGGATGAATCATAACTACGCAAGAACGACGACTTAGAAGGCGACACAGGGTCAAGGGAGCTATAAAGTCCAAGAAGATAAAGGGCTGCATAAATACTGCATATCTTCCGCGAGTGGTCCGACTAGTTGGCTGAATGGTCAGCGTACTGGCCTTCGGTTCAGAGGGTCCCGCGTTCTATTCCCGGCCTGGTCGGGGATTTTAACCTTCATTGGTTAATTCCAGTGGCTCGGGGGCTGGGTGTCTGTGCTGTTTCCAACATCCCTGCAACTCACACACCACACATAACACTATCCTCCACCAAAATAACACGCACTTACCTACCCATGGCAGACGCCGTCCACTCTCATCGGAGGGTCTGCCTTACAAGGGCTGCACTCGGCTAGAAATAGCCACACGAAGTTATTATTATTATTATTATTATTATTATTATTATTATTATTATTATTATTATTATTATTATGCTGCGAGTGGACTTGTATCTGAGAGATAATTAGCGTTCTTGGCGATATCGTAAACTTTATCGAACTTATCGAGCTTGATAACTACAAGTTTATTAATGTTCTTGATATTTTCACGTTTTAACTTTCTTTACAAGCTGCTTTAAGTCGCATCGACACAGGTTGGTCTTATGGCGATGATCACAAAATTTTAATATTTGAGAGAACTTTCTTACAGATGTTTCATTACCAGACTCTTTCTGAGGATTTAGGACGAGAAGGGAGTTTCATAATTATCGTCATTCCCTCCAGCAAAAGCCTTGTGTCTCCAACAACAATTGTTTGT